>NW_004443985.1:15845967-15859560 GCF_000243295.1 Trichechus manatus latirostris
GAGGAACAACTGAGAAAAGGAGGGTGAGAATGGTTACACAACTTGAAGAAAGTAATCAGTGTCACTAAATGGTACGTGTAGAAACTGTTGAATCGGTGTATGTTTTGCTATATATATTCTCAACAAAAACAACAAAAGAAATAAATTTATATACATGTATGTATATATATAAACCATGTTTGTTAGGGCCAAGAGGTGGAATAGATGTTCACTTTGCTTCTCAGAGCTATTGCCAAACCATTCCCTCTTCTTCCTCTTTCAAAGACATAAACGACTGTGCAAGGTCATGACAGCTCACTCTATCCCCTGGCATCATTCCATGCAGTCATCAACCTTCCCCCTTCACTTTATTTTTTGAGGGCTTTATCTCCTGGCTCACTGTCTTTCTCTCCATTTGATTCCTGTCCTAGGTCTAGGTAATGTCAACACCCACATCAGGGATGTGGTACCTCAGTACCTCAGCCTGTCAGTGACTTGTCCCTCCTCCCCTCAGTTCCCACTCCTCTCCTCACATCTTTGATTGGCAGCATCAGTGATTGCACCCCCTCCAAAATGTCCATTTCAAACATTCTGTCCTTGGACCAACATCTCCTGTCCTCTCCAGCCTCCTCTCACACCATGCTTTCTTTCACTGTGCTGCTGCATTCTCTTCCTTGAATGTGCCAAGCAATTTCCCTCTTTCAGGCTTTTGCATTACTTCCCCATCTGCCCAGGGAGGTCTTCATTCAGCTCCTCACTTAGCTGTTTTAGTCTCATTCTTCAAGGTCTCTTAAAAATGTCACCTCTTCGGAACATCTAGCTCAATTGGCATAACACAGTTTATAAAGAAAATATTCTACATTCTACCTTTGGTTAGTAGTATCTGGGGTCTTAAAAGACTGTGAGCAGCCATCTAAGATACTCCACTGGTCTCACCCCTTTGGGAGCAAGGGAGAATGAAGAAAACAAGATACAAGGTAAAGATTACTCTAAAGGACTAATGGGCCACAACTACCATGGCCCCCACCAGACCGAGTCCAGTACAACTAGATGGTGCCTGGCTACCACCACTGACTGCTCTAACCGGGCTCACAATAGAGGGTCCCGGGCAGAGCTGGAGAAAAATGTAGAACAAAATTCTAACTCAGAAAAGACTAGAGTTACTGGCCTGATAGAGACTGGAGAAACCCTGAGAGTATGGCCCCTGGACACCGTTTTAGCTCAGTAATGAAGTCATTCCTGAGGTTCACCCTTCAGCCAAAGATTAGACAGCCCCATAAAACAAAATGAGAGTAATGGGGCACAACAGTCCAGGGACAAGCACGAGAAGGCAGGAGGGGACAGGAAAGCTGGTAATAGGGAACCCAAGGTGGAGAAGGGAGTGTAGACATGTCATGGGGTTGTTAACCATTGTCATAAAATAATATGTGTACTAACTGTTCAATGAGAAACTATTTGTTCTGTAAACCTTCATCTAAAGTACAATAAAAATTAAAAAAAAAAAAAGTCACCCCTTCGCAGAAGCCTTTTCAGCTCACTCTAAAGTGGCTTCCCCAGTCACTCTTTATTATGGGTTGAATTGTGTCCCCAAAAAAGATAAGTTCAAGACCAAAAACCTGTTACCTATAAAGTCAAGACCAAAAACCATTCACTATGAGTTGGGATCGACTCAAAGGCAATGGGTTGTTTGTTTTTTTTTAAATTGTATTTTAGACAAGGGTTTACAGAGCAAAATAGCTTCTCGTTAAACAATTAGTACACATTGGTTGCCATCTCCACATGTCAACACTCTTCCTTCTCGACTTTGGGTTCCTTGTTACCAGCTTTCCTGTCCCCTCCTGCCTTCTCACCCTTGCCCCTGTGCTAGTGTGCGCCTTTAGTCTTGCTTTGTTTTATAAGCCTGTCTAATCTTTGGCTGAAGGGTAAACCTCAGGAGTGACTCCACTCCAGTACTGGGTTAGAAGAGGATCTGAGGGCCACACTTTTTTTTTTTTTTTTAATGAAGCTAACCTTATTTGGAAATAGGGTAGCTGCAGATGTAATTAGTTAAGATGAGGTCATTAGGGTGGGCCGTAATCTCTTTATGACTGGTGTCCTTGTAAGAAGAGAGAGACCCAGGAGAGAGACACACAGGGAAGAAGCCATGTGACCACAGAGGTCACATGGAGTTATGCTGTCATAAGACAAGGAATGCCTGGGGCTCTCAGAAACTGGAAGAGACAAAAGAAGATCCTCGCCAAGGGAGAGCATGGCCCTGCTGACACTGTAAATTCAGACTTCTAGACTCTAGAACTTCAAGAAAAATAAATTTCTGTTGTTTTAGGCTCCTCCCTTTATGGTGTTTTGTTATGGCAGCTCCTAGAAACTAATACCCTCTTTTTCATCACCTGGTTTTTGTTTCAATCTATAATTGTCTTGTTATGTATTCATTTATTTGTTTATTGTCTGTCTCTCTTACTGGAACACTTCTTTTTTAATTTTTTTTTTATTGCACTTTAGATGAAGGTTTACAGAACAAATAGTTTCTCATTAAACAGTCGGTACACATATTGTTTTATGACATTGGTTAAGAACCCCACAACATGTCAACACTCTCCCTTCTTGACCTTGGAGGACCTTTTTTTTTTTTTGGTGAAAATATACATAGCCAAAGATACACCATTTCAAAAATGTCTGCACGTACAATTCAGTGACATCAATTACATTCTTCCCATTGTGCTGCTATTCTCACTATCCTTTTCCAAATTATTCCATCACCGTTATCTTCAACTCACTGCCCCCTAGGCTTCCCATCAAACCTTTTGAGTTGCTGTTGTCAATTTGATCTCACATTATCCAAAGATAATTCTTTTTTTTTTTTTTTTGTATCTTATATGAAGGTTTACAGAACAAATAGTTTCTCATTAAATAGTTAGTACACATATTGCCCTATGACAATGGTTACAACCCCACGACATGTCAACACTGTCCCTTCTCAACCTTGGGTTCTCTATCACCAGCTTTCCTGTCCCCTCCTCCCTTCTAGTCCTTGTCCCCGGACTGCTGTGCCTCATTAGTCCCGTTTTGTTTTATGGGGCTGTCCCATCCCCGACTGAACGGTGGACCTTGGGAGTGACTTCACCACTGAGCTAAAAGGGTGCCCAGGGACCATACTCTTGGGGTTTCTCTAGTCTGTCAGGCCAGTAAATCTGGTCTTTTTTTGTGAGTTAGAATTTTGTTCTACATCCTTCTCCAGCTTTGTGCAGGACCCTCTGTTGTGATCCTAGTCAGAATAGTCAGCGGTGGTAGCCAGGCACCATCTAGCTGTACTGGGCTCAATCTGGTGGAAGACGTGGTGGCTGTGGAACACTAACTCTTGACTGCTAAATCCTCTGTCTCTATCCTAGGGTCTACCACATAGTCATTGGCCAATCAATACATCTGTTGAATGAATGAAAGAAATGGGATCATACTATATGTATTTTTCTGTGACTTCTTTGTTTTTACCAAATATAACTTAGGGAACTTTTCAAGTCAGAATACATACGTTTATCACTTTTTGTCAATGACTACATTGCATATGTACATCGTATATTGTACCTATATGTATCACATGGACTTAATTCATACCTGTATCGAGGGACATTTGGTTTTTTCCAATTTTTGTCTTCTTTTTACTATTAGACTGACACAATAAACTTCCTTCTGCATGTATTTTTTTCTGCAGATATATTTGTAGTCCAGATTTCTTGAAGTGTAATTGCTAGGTCACAGGCTATGAGCATTTAAAATCTTGATAGGAACTGACAAATTGCCTGTTTACCCACATTTTTGCCAAAACTGTATTTTATCAACCTTCTAAATTTACCAGTTTGATAAGCAAAAATTTATCTCACTTAATTTGCATTTCCCTAATTACCGATGAAATTGAGCATTTCTGCTTATTGGCCAGTTGTATTTTTTTCAATGAATTGCCTATTCATAGCCTCTGTCCATTTTTCTGTTGAGATGTTTGTTTTCCATTTAGTGATTTGTAGAATCTCTTTACACATTATGGATAATAATCCTTTATTATATAGTTTGCAAATATTTCCTCCTGGTCTGTTATCAATCTTCCAGCTTTGACTACATCTGAGGGCACTTTAGTACGTAACTTAAAGTTTTCTTCTGTTTCTTGATTAATTTAGATGACTTTCTTTCATTCTGCTGATTTTCCTCAAGTATCTGATGAAGTTTGGTTGTCTGCACATATTTGTAAATGACAATGTAGAATGAACAGTACTGATAGCTGGAGTGTCCACTCCTTGTACTCCTGTTAGCCATGCATGTTCTGACGACCAGCCCTTGTTCCAGTAATTGGGAGAGGGAAGGGAGATGGTGAATACAGCCAGGTGGCCTCTGGATGTCTTCTAGATGTGGAGCTACCTGTTCCTCATGGCAGTAAAAGTTACCTGTGGCACATCCCAGGGGATAGTGGGCCCAATACGCACTTGGAATTTCCTGAGGAGGGACTTCCTTTTTATAACCAGGTTCTCACAGCTTTTTCTCAGGGGCAAATTCAAGTCAGCTCCTGAGGAGCATGGCCTAGTTTTGCTGCCCTTTAATTAATTATCCAGTCGACCACCCATTGCTCCCTCCTTTTCCCAGCTCTTGCTGCCTCTTTTCTTGCTTGTGCTTTTTCCATGATTCTGCTGGGAAATTTCACTTTTGGGGGAAGGACTGTCTCTGGGATAGATAGGGCTGAGTCCTTCAGCTTCATGAGATGTTGCTGTTCATCTCACCTCAAAATTCCTCTGTTCTCATCTCTTGGTGGCATTCCACTCAGCTCCCAACACTGCCACAGGCTTATGTGATTTTTATATTTCTTCTGCCACTTCAGTGGGATTTAGGGAGTGAAGAGTTACAAGCGCATGTGTTTCGTCAGCCATCTTGAACCAAAAGCCTCAGGAAGGGCTTTTAGAAGACGCTGAACTTTTAAAATTTAATGATTTTTACTTAAACTAGAATAGGAAAATATTTGCAAGTATGATTATGGAGAAGTCTAACCACCATGAAGTTTTTTAGGTTAAAAAAAAATCTAGCCTCAGGAATAAAATGGAATTACTTAATGGAAATCTCTTTTAGTGCATTTCCAAATGGGTATCCTACGGGAAGCCTTACCTGCATTAAAGTCCTCCCTGCCCCACCATGGGTTCTCAAGTCCCTAGAAGTGCAGACCCTAAGACTGCCTGGATTAAAAACTCCACCCTGCAAACGGACAAGGAATTCCTGTGGCATGACCTCCCTGAGGAGAAGAATGGCCGACATAGGGTGAGTAGGCAGACACCTCTGTGGGAGATTCCTACCAGATTCTTGGCTCCTGAGAAACAGGGACTCTAAATCATATTCATTTCTACGTCCACAGATCCTTCGTCGTTCCTGGCACCGAGTAGGTACACAAAAAACACCTCTCAAATTTGGTAGTTGGGTTTATGCCCAGGTTGTAGATTCACGAGCAAAATAAATATTATTGTTTTAAGCCACTAAGTTTTAGGGTCATTTTTATGCAGTAATAGAAACCTAGAATAGACATATTACAATTCCATTAGTTTAACCAGTTCACCCAGCAGAAGGCAGGACTCACAGGGAATAAGACAGGGATGAGGGAGAGATTCTTGGGTCAGACTGGAGGAATGTGGAGCTACCCTAGAAGGCAGGAACTGGTGGGTTTGACAATATGGGCTTGGGGGCAGCCAAGGGGATGGAGGAGGGTGCTGAGCACAGGGGAAAGATTGCTGACAAGAGGAGGAGGTGCACATTTCAGATGCATAGACCCAGGAACCAGTTATTCACTTAACCTGAGCTGAGAAGTTTCACTGAGTGCTTTCTACCAAAACAGCCAAGCTTTATTTAGCTCTTTCACCACACCAACCCCTTGCTAGGCCTCCATATATATGATCTCTAATCTTTGCAACCACTCTATTAGTAGGTATTATTTTATCTCTTTTACACCTACGGAATCTGAGGCTAGGAGTCATTAAGCAACCTGCCAGAGGTCACAAAAATAGGAATTGCAAAATCAGGATTCGAATTGGATTCTGTTTAATATTAAAACCCCCATTTCTTACCGATCACCTTGGCAGTTTACTTACCCTCTTTTAGCCCCGGTTTTCCCATTTGTAAAAGGGGAACAGTAATGGTTCTTATCTTGCAGGGAGGATGGAATAAAATAAGACATGTTAGACCTGTCCTGCCCAACATGGTAGCCACTATTGACATGTGGTTAGACCGAAAAAACCAAACCCATTTCTGTCGAGTCAATTCCGACTATAGGACAGAGTTAAACTGCCCCAATAGGGTTTCCAAGGAGAGGCTGGTGGATTCGAACTGCTAACCTTTTGGTTCGCAGCTGCCGTGGCTCTTCACCATTTCGCCACCAGGGCTCCACATGTGGTGATAGAGCTCTTGAAATGTGGCTAGTGCAATTGAGATGTGTTCTACATGTAAAATACATACCAGGTCTCTAAGACTTAGTATGAAAAAATCATGTAAATTATCTCATCCATAATTTTTTATATGGATTATATGTTGAAATAATAATATTTCGTTAAATAAAATAGGTTATTAAAACAATTTTTACCTGTTTCTTCTTACTTCTTTAATGTGGCTACTAGAAAACTTTAAATTATATATGTGGCTCACATTGTATTTTTATTGGATAGCGCTGGATTAGATCCTTAACACGTGAACATTTAAAAAACGAAAACAAAACAAGTCAGTTACTATCACGTCAGCTCTGATGTGTGGCAATCCCATGTGTGTCAGAGTAAACTGTGCTCCATAGTGTTTTCAGTGGCTGATTTTTTGTATGTAGATCATCAGGTCTTTCTTCCAAGGCACCTCTAGCTGCGCCCGAACATCCAACCTTTTAATTAGCAGCTGAGCGCGTTAACTGTTTGCACTGGCCAGGGACTCCTGTGAACATTAAAAGACCATTGTTATGGAGACGGCTGAGTTTAGCAAGTCCCATGCCAGGACTTTGCTTTGCAATGCCACCATTTCTTTATCTCCTTTGGCTGGACGTTTTTTCTATATGACCTCATTCAATTCTCACAATAATCATTAGGCAATATTATGATTATTTAAAAAAATCTTCTCCCTCATATTTGTTGAGTTTCTTTCTCCCAGGTCAGTCTCCCTGTCATTGGTAGTAGAAGCCTTCGGGCTCATGGGCTTTTCTTCAAGGGCAATAGGAAAGGGAAGCAGGAAAGACTGCACTAGGCTTGCGAGGAGGGGAGCCCTCAAGAGCTGAAGAGGAGGGCTCTAGGGGAGAGAGGGAAGGAAAGTGGTCTTAGTTGTGGGGACCTGGGGGGCAAGGTAAAGAAGAGAGATCCTCTTCCAAGAGCACGGCCTGGACACCCCTCAGCTAAAGGTTATCCTGAGGATGGTTGGTCTCAGAGCTGCCCAGGTACCACCATGGCCTCTGAGTGGAGGGCAGCCTACGGCTCCATGCAGCCCGGGCTCCTCCCTGAAAATCCAGGTGTGGCCACCTTCTGCTCACCTCAGTGTGCCACAGATTTCGGGTAATGGCCTGTAGGTTCATGATGAGGGCTAAAGTGGATTTGAACCTAAAATGGGGATTGTTCCAAAAAGACACTGAATCGCAATACTGAAACAGCAGAAACATTTTGTCACTTTTAATCAGTTAACCAATTGCCTTCAAGTCTATTCCAACTCATGATGACCCCATGTGTGTCAGAGTAGAATTGTGCTCCACAGGCTTTTCAAAGGCTGATTTTTCAGAAGAAAAATTGCCAGGCTTTTTTTCCAAGGTACTTCTGGGTAGACTCGAACCTGTAACCTTTGGGTTAGCAACTGAGCACGTTAACCATTTGCATCACTGTTGCTTTAGAATGATAAATCTGACTTTCAAGCATCAAGTTGGCATTACATTAAGCAATATTAAAATATTTAAACTATTCTGTATCAGAACACTCTGAATATCATTATCTCCCTTATTTCACTAGGAGGGCTGGTGGCGCAGCGGTTAAGCACTCGGCTGCCAACCAAAAGGTTGAGGGTGCAAACCATCAGCCACTCCGTGGGAGAAAGATGTGGCGGTCTGCTCCCACAAAGATTACAGCGTTAGAAAGCCTAGGGGACAGTTCTACTCTGTCCTATAGGATCGCTATGAGTTGGAATCGACTGGATGGCAATGAGTTTATTTCACAAAGTCTTATAGAACTGAATTCTTTTTGTTATGTGATGATAGGCAGGTTGCTCTGGTTTATGTGTTCAAGATACTGATTCCAATTCCCTGTCACTAGGAGAACAAAGTAGGCTTTTCTGGAATGAATCATTCCTTACAGAAAGGAATCACATGCTTTTTTGGGAAATTTGCAACCTCACACTCAGTCCCAGAGGAACAAAGGATAATGATTTCATGTTGTTTGACTACTTACTCCCTAGTGGTTCTGAAACATGGGTTTTCCCTTGAAAGGGAAGATGCCTTGTCCTTTTTAAAGGATATTACAAGGCTTTCTGTGGCACAACTCAGCTCTGGCGTCCACCACAAAGACATTTGTGTGACCTTCTGGGGCTTTGTGCCAGCCGTGCAGACTGCCCAAACTTTCCGCCCATCTGCCACAGGGAGGGCAAAGCCCCGGCTTCTGCCAGACCAAGGCGAGGGGAACGTTGTCCTGGAACAAAGGCCACCATTGCTTCTCTCCCAAGCAGTGGGCGAGCTGCCCAGGTATGAGCCTCAGGCCCCCAAACGCCCTTCTCACCGCCTGACCCTCGGCACGCTGCACAGCCGAGTGAGGTTGAAAAGGCCAATACAGATAGCTTAGTTTGATGGACAAAGGAGAGTGTGTGGCCTGTCAAGGGTGGGACATGCGGCTGACAAGCGATGTCTCCTTTGCTGGGGTAGCATGAAAGTGGTGGTGAGTTAGGGGCTGAGCTGCAGGGCCTTTGTAACAGCACCAGATAAAGTACCTTCTCCCCCACGCCTTTGAATCCCTGCCAGCCCAGAGTTCAGGGTCACCAGGGTAGACCCACGTTGGGGGGACAATATATCTTAGAGGCTATGAGAGTTGGCTCTGGAGACAGACTTTCCAGTTCAATCATGCCTCTGTTATTTACTGCCTGTGCAGCTTTGGGCAAGTTATTCAGCCTTTCTTTTAGCTGAGTACCTCCACAGAAGCCGACCCTAGGATGACGATTAAGTGCGGTCCATTATTTGGGAGATGCAGGGACACTGCCAGGGAAAGGGGAGGAAGAAGGGTGCATCATTAAGCCAGCAAGCATAGTGGGCAACTGCTGTCTAGACCTGCAGGGAAACTCCAGGAAAAGGTGTAGAACACACAGCTCAGAATCATCCCAGTCCAGGGGTGAGGGAGTTGGGGTGTTTATACCCCCACTCCTGTCAGGCATATGTTAAGGGTTTCCTGAGGGGCATTTCCAGCCTGTTATGTTCGTGGGAAAGTGGGTTCCTATAGCCCAAGGCAGCTCTCTGAAAGATGCTGGGTCTGGCCTTTGGGAGTCAGGCTGGGGTGCACCGAAATAGTAAGGTGATAGGGACAGAGTACTAGCAACATCTGCTACATTCGCAAAGTCTCATGTACTAGTTTGAGAAGAGAGAATAATCGTAGTTCTTACAGGAAGGGTGAAATAAAATAAGGCCTATTAGGTCCTTAGCATAACGTGTGGCCCAGTAGCAACGCTTGCTGAATGTTGGCTGTTATTATGAGGACTACCCAGCTTAGCGGGGTTTACCCCAGGATTCTGTTTCCAGTTCCACCATTTGTTTTCTTTTGTTGGGGGTCCGCGAGCCTTTGCACCTCAGCCCACACACGCGTGCCTGAAGAAAGAGATCTATGATTTATATACATATATACACAAGTCAAAAATATTTTTACCTTCCAGTATGCACAATGCATCCTCTAATGTAATTTTTGAAAATTGTTGTACCATGCCTCATTTTTGTTTGTCAAAAAAATTATGAAGCTATTCCTGTCACTTTGTTGAACTGAGATGCAGCAAAGCAAAACTGCAGGTAGCAAACAGCAAGAAGTGGCTTCTGCCTGGTACCCCTTTCACTTGGCCAGCAATCAGGTTGGGGTGGTAGTGCTGCTTAGGGGTGAATGGGAATAGCTCTTTATATATAAAAAAACAAAAAAGCCCGTTGCTGTCTAGTCGATTCCAACTCGTAGCGACCCTATAGGACAGAGTAGAACTGCCCCCATAAGGTTTCCAAGGAGCAGCTGATTAGCAGCCTAACTCTTAACCACTGCGCCACCAGGGCTCCCCCTTATACATACACTGAGAAATCAAAGGGTAGGAAAAGCAGTTCTCGCTTCCGAACAACTGAGTGTATCATTGGTTGGGCGTCAGAGAACCCACAGGAAGGTCTGGCCAGGGATGCGACAGAGGTGGGCTTTACATTCGCTGTGGAATATATTGCTAGTTTGTTTGCAGCACAGTTTAAGAAGCTTTGGTTAAGAGCTCAGCTGCTAACCAAAAGGTTGGCAGTTCGAATCCACCAGCCACTCCATGGAAACCCTGTGGGGCAGTTCTACTCTGTCCTATAGGGTCACTATGAGTCAGAATCAACTGGACGGCAATGGTGTTTTTTTTTTGGCTTAAACACAGTGTGTGTGTGTGTGTGTAGTATATATACTTTGTATGTAAAAGAGAAGTTAATATGCCTAAAAATTTATACGTATATACAATTATTTGTATGTAACTATTTCTGGATGAGGTTCCTGGGTGGCGCAAATGGTTTGCACTGGATTACTAACCGAAAGGTTGGTGGTTTAAACCCACCCAGTGGCACTATGGAAGAAAGGCCTGGCGATCTGCTTCTGTAAAGATGATAGTCAAGAAAACCCTATGGAGCAGTTCTGCTCTGTAAAACATGGGGTTGCCATGAGTTAGAACTGACTTAATGGCTACCGGTTTGGTTTGGTTTCTTTAATTTCTGGATGAGCACTGTGAGTAATTTTTTCTTTTTATTTGCCATATTCTACCTCTCCTGTGGTGAGCATACGTTACTTAAATAACACAAAATAATGTCTGTTTTAAAAACTGCCTCACAACTGACAGAGCAAGAAACATAGCAGAGCCTCAGAGAAAGCGGACTGACAGCCATCCCTTTTTTAAATTGAAAGGCAGTGGCCTAAAACGCCCAGCGACCGCCCGCTTCTGGGTTACCTCTGCTGCTTTCGTCAGGAGCGTTGTGGCAGTGATGCAGGTCTCTACTAGAAAAGGCCCGGAAACACGAAAATGTGACTGGTCCCGGGCATTTGGTCCAAGGCTGCAGGGAAATTGTTACAAATGGAACCACCTGTGACCTTCTGGCAGCTGATTTTTAAAAATCAACACTGTTTTTTTTTTCAGTAAAATAGATCATCTTAATTGTGAAATTATCCAAATCAAGCAAATCATAGAATGGAAACTATCTTTTTCCAGTACCTGAACATTGTACGTATGTTTTTCTTTAATTCTACATTATCATCTTACCATTTTTCCAGCACTCAAAATTAATAAAGCGACACAGTATGATAAATACTTGGAAGTTGCACAAGAAATGTATTTTTGTCAGTATGCTTTCTCCCCCCTCCTTTTGACAATTCACACTGGGGACAATAAAGATTAATTACGTAAGGGCAAATGAATAAGTGAAAACAAGTACATTTATAGTCACAAAACAGCAGCTTGACTGTGCCTCCAGGTTGGGTACTTACTTGTCGTTACTCTCTCAGTATTTCTTTTAATTTGAGTCTTATTCCAACAATTCAAGGAATCAGTCCATTAAAAATATTAAACTAAAAGAAACAGCAATTATCATTTTAAAGGCCCAAAATACTGAAACAGGTTTTATAACAAAAGTCTGTGCATTAGCCTGGATATTATTTAGTTCAGCTCTTTGCTCCATCCAGCTGATACTCCAGACTCATTAGTTCTAGGGTTTGCAAGAGAATTTAACAATCGCTTGTTTTCATGGCCAAAATGATTATATTCTGGCCTTGGTTCACACATAGCTCTCTCTTACTTTCAGCTTTACAGAACTGATAAAAGAAATAACTAATACAATGTACAGAATTGATACTCCAAATTTTGGGGACATTGGAACCTGTCTCCCCAACAAAGCAGTGAGCTCTTTGAGGGCAGCGAGTATTTTAAATTCATCTTTATATCCTCCTTGGACTGAGTACTGAATGAATGAATGAATAACAAAAAATAGCAGCTAGCACCAAAAAATGATTTTACGAATTAGTCCTGTTAGATCTTAAAAATAGTGTATTATTAAATAGGAGATCTGGGTGGTGCAAACAGTTAAGTGTACAGCTACCAACCGAAAAGCTGGTGGTTCGAACCCACCCAGAGGTGCCTTGAAAGAAAGGCCTGGCGATCTACTTCCAAAAAATCGGTGGAGCACATTTTCTATTCTGAAACCATGGAGTCACTATGAGTTGGAATTGACTTGATGGCAACTGGTGTGAAGGGTTTTTTATTTTTTATTTTGGCTTATTATTAAATACTAGGACAAAAACGGTACCTTTACAGTGGAGAAACCTGGCAGATGCCACCTAACCAAATGATTGAAGTGAACATCATCAGTAATGGGACAAATCGATGTGATTCATCGAGAAGGACAGTATCACTTCTGGGGTATTCCTGCCAAAGACGCATCATCTGAATCTCATTGTGAGGAAAATCAGATAGACCCAAAGTGAGAGCCAGTCTCCAAAAAAACAGGCCTGGATTCTTAAAAAAATGGCAATGTCAGGAAAGACTTTAAAAAAAAAAAAAAATTAAGGGCAGAGGAATTGTTCCAGATTAGAGGAGAGTAAAGAGACTTGACAAGTAAATGCACTGCATGACTCTGGATCCTGAATTGGGGGGAAATTGCTGCAAATGACATCATTGGCACAATTGGTGAAATAGAAGTATGGACTGTTGCTCAGATAATAGTATTGCATTAATGTTAAGTTTCCTGAATTGGATAATTTTACTGTTGTTATGTAAAAGAACGTCCTTGTTCTTAGAGGATTCGTGCTTTAATATTTGTCAGCATAAATGGTTCAGAAAACATATGTATATTCCCACAAATCTTAGCACAGGGTTTTTTTTTTAAACTGAAGTAAAATTCACATGACATAAAATTAGCCATGCTGAAGCGTACAATCCAGTGGCATTTAGTACCTTGACAATGTTGTGCAGTTGCCACCTCTATCTAGTTCCAAAACATTTTCATCACCCTGAAAGAAAATCCCATGTGTTTTCAAGGTTCATCCATGGAGTAACATGTATCAGTACTTCATTCCTTTTTTATGGTCAAATAATACCCCATTGTATGGATATACCACATCGTTTATTCATTCAGCAATTGATGGACAGTTGGGTTGTTTCCACTTTTTGGCTACTGTGAATAAGGCTGCTCTGAACATTTGTGTGGATGTATGTTTTCATTTTCCTTGGGATATACTTTGGAATAGAATTGCTTGCTCATATGGTAACTTTTAACAAGCTCTGGGCGCACAGTGGTTAGAGCACTCTTTAAGTGGTTGAAGTGATTAAAGGTCAGGGGTTTGAACCCACCAGCCACCCTGAGGGAGAAAGATATGGCAATCTGCTTCCATAAAGATTTACAGC
>NW_004443985.1:15859738-15864790 GCF_000243295.1 Trichechus manatus latirostris
TGCCAAATTTTTTTCCAGAGTGGCTGCATCGTTTTACTACTTGTACTGTTTGTGCGACTCTTCTCGAAGTTTGAAATTATTTCTAAATAAGAAGTTAAGGGGGGAAAAAACGTAGTGTGTCTACTCAGGCAGAAGGTCACGTACCTGGAGAAGCAATGAGGGAGCCTCATCCAGCAGAGGAGCCATGGGGGTGAACTGAGGTGGCAAGAGTGACGGGCCGGACAGCTTTGGGGGAGATTCCAGAGTGGAAATTTCTGTAAGGGGTGACACATTTTGAAAGTGCTACAAAAGCACTTCCAGGACCAGAAAGCCAGCCCGGAGCAAGCAGAGAGAACGCTGGCGTGCCCAGCTGACACCAACCAGCCTGCAGGAGCAGCAGCACCTCTGATGGTGCTCAGCCCATTCGGTAACTAAACGCCTGAGTGAGCGTGGGCTTTTATAAGTGGACCTCCATAGGAAACTGCAATTTCCCTTACAAAAATCTGCCTGGCTGCCACCTTGCTGCAACCACCTACATGACTGTTATGATGGTTAAATGGGAAGATGAATGTGGAAGTCCTACAAAGGCTGTAAATCCGTGGTAGACTGAGGGTTACACCGAAGGCCTCTATATTTGGTTCACACCAGTGTTTGTTAGTTACTCCAGCTGCTCGGAGACTGGTCCCTCAACCAGGCATCAGGATCCCCTGGGAGCTTGTTAGCTATGCAGACTGTCAGGCCACCGTACCCCAGACTACCCTAGACACTAAACGAGAATCTGCATTTCAACAAGATCCCCACGGAGTTGGCACGCACATTAAAGTTTGAGGAGCACTGCTTCAGTGGAGAGACTCCTAAACATTTCTAGTTGTAACAATCATCTGCGACTACTTATTAAAGAATTCACGTTCCCATGAGCCATGTTGGTGTTGTGTGCCTTTGAGCCAGTTCCAACTCATAGTGACCCTGTATGGTAGGGTAGAATTGCCTCATAGAGTTTCCTAGGCTAAAGTCTTTAAGGGAGTACATCGCCAAGTCTTTTCTCCCGTGGAGCCTCCGGTGGGTTCAAACTGCAGAGCTTTCAGTTAGAACCACTGGGGCTCTTTCCCACAGGCCATACGGAAACCAAACCCGTTGCCATCAAGTTGATATTGACGCATAGTGACCCCGTAGGACAGAGCAGAATTGCCACATAGGGTTTCCACGGGTGTAATCTTTACAGAAGCAGACTGCCACATCGTTCTCCAATGGAGTACCTGGGGGATTTGAACCACTGACCTTTCAGTTAGCAGCCCAGGGCTTTAACTGCTACGCCACCAGGGCTCCTTCACCCATGAGCCATACCAAACCAAAATCAAGCCTGTTGCCATCGAGTCGACGCCTACTCACAGAGACCCTTTATGACAGAGTAGAACTGCCCTATAGGTTTCCAGGAAATCCTGGTGGTGTAGTGGTTAAGAGCTACTGCTGCTAACCGAAAGATCAGCAGTTCGAATCCACCAGGCGCTCCTTGGAAACTCTATAGGGCAGTTCCACCCTGTCCTGTAGGGTTGCTATGAGTCGGAATTAACTCAACGGGCAACAAGTTTGATTTTGGTTTGGTATAGGGTTTCCAAGGCTGTAATCTTTACAAAAGCAGACTGCCACATCTTTCTCCCTGAGCAGTGGGTGGGTTCGAACCTCACAGCTTTTGGTTAGCAGCTGAGCACTCAACCACTACAGCCATAGTAAACATTAATTGAAATTGTCTAGGGCGAGGCCCTGGTATGTGCATTTTTAACAAGCCTCTAGGTGAGTCTTCTGGTCAGATAAGTTTGGTAAACAATACTTCAAATGTTAGTTTTAAAGACAAAGGGGAAATCCATGCCCTGAAGGGAGTCCCTGGGTAGTGCAAACAAGGGCTTCAAACTGGTTTGTTCTAGTTTGAATCCCTGCTGCAAATTTGCATTTCCACCCTAGATATACTAAATCAGAATCTACAGTTTAACAAGATCCCCAGGTGATTCTCAAGTATAATAAATTTTGAGAAGCACTGCTCTGCTAGTAGTTCTCAGAATTGGACCCCAACCGGCAGCATTAGCATTGCCTGGGAACTTGTTAGAAATGCAAATTCTCAGCAGGGGTTCAAACTGTAAGGAACCAGTTCAAAGCCCTGGTGCAAACAATTAACCTGACTGCTAACCAGAAAGTTGGAGGTTGAGTCCCCCCAAAGGCACCTGGCAGAAAGGCCTAGTGATCTACTTCTGAAAAATCAACCACTGAAAACGCTGTGGAGTACAGTTTTACTCTGACACACATGGGGTCACCATGAGTCAGAACGGACTCAAAGGCAACTGGTTTGTGTCCTGAAGAGAAAAATTATAAACATTTTTTGAGGTGATTGCATGTTATCTAAGGGTTTCTGAAATGCCCTGGGGCTTCAGGAGGGACTGCCAGCCTCAGAGTCTGCTGTTTCTCCCATCTCAGACAAAACATTGTAAAGCCTCTGCTGGATGCCAAACACAGTGTCTATGAACACACCCGCTCTTCACTTGATGGACATGGCTGACATGGCTACCTTCCAAAGATCCAATGTGGATCCAAACAAATTATGGATAACATTGTGAAGAATGGGAATTCCAGAACACTTCATTGTGCTCATGTGGAACCTGTACATAGACCAAGAGGCAGTCATTTAAACAGAACAAGGGGATACTGCATGGTTTAAAATCAAGAAAGATGTGCACCAGAGTTGTATCCTTTCACCATACTTATTCAGTCTATATGCTGAACAAATAATCCAAGAAGCTGGACTATATGAAGAAGAATGTGGCATCAGGACTGCAGAAAGACTCATAAAACAACCTGCAATATGCAGATGACACAACCTTGCTTGCTGAAAATGAAGAGGACTTGAAGCACAAACTACCGAAGATCAAAGCCCGCAACCTTTGGTCTGGATTATACCTTGACATAAAGAAAACAAAAATCCTCACAACTGGACCAGTAAGCAACATCATGATAAACGGAGAAAAGATTGAAGCTGTCAAGGATTTCACCTTACTTGGATCTGCAATCAACGCCCATGGAAGCAGCAGTCAAGAAATCAAATGATGTATTGCATTGGGCAAATCTGCTGCAAAAGACCTCTTTAAAATGTTAAAAAGCAAAGATGTCACCTTGAGGACTAAGGTGTGCCTGACTCAAGCCATGGTATTTTCAATCACCTCATATGCATGTGAAAGCTGGACAATAAATAAGGAAGACTGAAGATGAATTGATGCCTTTGAATTATGGTGTTTGTGAAGAATATTGACTATACCATGGACTGCCAGAAGAAGGAACAAATCTGTCTTGGAAGAAGTACAGCCAGAACGCTCCTTAGAAGCAAGAATAATGAGACTTTGTCTCATTTACTTTGGACATGTTATCAGGAGAGACCGTCCCTGGAGAAGAACATTATGCTTGAAAAGTAGAGGGTCATCGAAAAAGAGGACGACCCTCAATGAGATGGATTGACACAGTGGCTGCAACAACGGGCTCAAGTGTAGCAACAATTGTGAGGATGACGCAGGATTGGGCAGTGTTTCGTTGTATTGTGCATGGAATCACTATCAATTGGAAATTACCTAATGGCACCTAACAACAACAACAAGCTTTCAAAGACCAAATAGTTACTCGAAAATCAGCATTACGTGAAAATGGAGGATGACCACATCAGATCACAAAACGAGAATGACTACATCTTTATGTAACTGCCAAATTACATCATTACTTAACTGCCAAACCACTGAGAATCATGGCCCAGCCAAGTCAACACATAACCTTAACCATCCCAGCCAGTGTTACTCTCGCTTCACACCTCTGCATTCATTACTGCCAGATGTACGACGTTAATGGGTAAAATAGTCAAATAGAAGATTTTTTACTATTGTCGTAAATGGGAAATGTTGGATAATGAGATAGTTGATAAGCGAGGAGTAGGCGTACTTTAATACTAACACGAGATCTAGAGCACTATAATCCCTGTTGCTCAGAAGAGGAAACTATAATGGGCCCAAGGTCACTCAGTAAGTAGTGTCAGGACCCGGATGGAGAACCAACTTCTTTTTGCCTGCGGTGATGCCAAGCAGCCTGGCTCCATCACATGTACATACCTGGTCCAATGTGGCAGCGTGAGCCTGCTGACCCTCTCCTACCGGGCTTCCTTAGACCTTTCCTTCTTCTCTTCTGCCTCTGCCACTCGGAATGTGGAAGCAGAGAACATTCCCGCTTTCTTAGGCTGGAGGGTTTTGCTTGATCTCCAGCTCTGATTACCTCACTTCGCTAAACCTCAGTGTCCTTAACTGTAAAATGGAAATGACATTATCACTTGATTTAGAGCATTATGAAGATTAAAAAAAAAAATACACGTAAAACACTTATTAAATTTCCTGGTACACTGTTGTTGCCGTTAGTTGCCATCGAGTTGCTCCAACTCATGGCGACCCCATGGACAACAGAACAGAGCACTGCCCAGTCCTGAGTCACCTTCACCATTGTTGGTATGCTCAAGTCCATTGTTGCAGTCACTGTGTATTTTGAGTGCCTTGCAACAAAGGGGGCTCATCTTCCAGCACTGTATCAGACAATACTTTGCTGTGATCCAAAGGATTATCATTGGTGAATTTTTGGAAGTAGATTGCCAGGCCTTTCTTCCTAGTCTGTCTTAGCCTAGAAGCTCTGCTGAAACCTGTCCAGCATGGGTGACCCTGCTGGTATTTGATAATAGCATCACACAAGCCACCACAGTATGACAAACTGACAGATAGGGGTGGCCCTGGTACATGGTATGTGATCAATAAATGGTAGCTATCTCTGTTATTTTTTTAATTGAACTGCAGCCGTAAAATAAATTAGAGATGAAACGAAACAGATGTTAGTTTGCTGTTGTTGTTGTGTGCTGGCAAGCTGATTCCGACTCGGTGACCCCACAGGATCGCCAAGGCTTAACTCTCTTTGGAAGCTGACTGCCACATCTTTCTTGCGCAGAGTGGCTGGTGGGTTCAAACCACGGACCTTTTGGTTAGCAGTCGATCACTTTAACCACTGTGC
>NW_004443985.1:15866423-15926514 GCF_000243295.1 Trichechus manatus latirostris
TGAGTATGGGCTGATCCTGTGTCAGGTGACTTTCCCTACTCCAATCACTTGTGGCCTTGGGGAGAAGGGGGTGTATGGAGCTCTATGATTCAAAACATGATCTCCCAGGCATGCTCCTGCAGGCCTCTCTCTAGCGGGGCTAGTGGAACGCTTAAAAACAAACAAACAGTTGCCATCAAGTTGACTCCAACGCATGGTGACCTCATGTGTGTCAGAGTAGACCTGTGTGCTCCATAGAGTTTTCAAAGGCTGATTTTTCAAAAATAGATCACCAGGACTTTCTTCCAAGGCATCTCTGGATGAACTCAAACTGCCAACCTTTTGGTTATTGACCGAAGGCATCCCTGTCTCATTTCTGGGGGAGAGGACATTGAGAATTCACTGCTGCTCCAAGGCTGAAGTTTCCTTCTCATTCCTGGGTCTGAAGCTGTGCCGCAGCATCTCAGAATATTTACAGGAACCTCATAGCTCCGTGGTTGTCCTGTCCTCTCTCCCCTTGAGCCCCCTACAGGGGATGTCTGATCTGAGGAAAATGAATGACTTTCATTAATTACCCTCACATATTTTATAGTCAGCCAGCCAGCCCTTCGTGATAATACCTAGAGAAAGGAAAAATGATCGTGTGAAAGAATAGGAGAATTTTAAATGCTTTGCTGGAATGGGCAAATTTCCCCAGCACTTATTTTCATACTCCTATGTTTCCATGCTCATGTGTACTATCATTCCAACTCAGAGTGCCACAAAATCCAGGCCCTCTTTTCCTCATGCGGTGTCCTTTGCTTTAATTCCAACGTGATTTCCAAAGGGAATGGCTAATACATAGCATTCACGAGAACAGCCATTACAGAGACACTGCTGTGGAGAGGCTGCGGACTCATTCCAGTGCGCTGCCTAGGAGCCACGTGACCTTGGGCAAGTTATTTAGCCTCTCTAAGCCTTGATTTCTTCCTCCACGAGATGGCAGCGACTGGAGGCTGAGGACGCCCTTGCAGCATTTTTATGAAGATGAAATGAGAAAATGAAAGTGTCTCGTGTTTAATAAATAGGACTGATGTATGATTACAGTCATCCCTTGGTATATACGAAGGGGATTGGTTCCAGGACCTCCGAGGATACCAAAATCCCAGGATACTCAAGTCCCTTATATAAAATGGCGTAGTATTTGCATATAACCTACCCACATCCTCCTACATACTTTAATCATCTCTAGATTACTTGTAATACCTGATACAATGTAAATGCCATGGCAATAGCTGTTATACTGCATTGCTTAGGGAATAATGACAAGACGGGAGGTGAACAAGGCTCAAACCTAGGAGGCTGAGGATCTGTGAGATCGTGAGGCTACAGCAGGGTAAGCCTACACATCACTTCATACATGTGGATTCGGTGTAGTGCTCCACACGTGGCAAATTCAAATTTTGCTTTCTGGAACTTTCTTTTCTTCCCAATATTTTCGAGCCGCAGTTAGTTGAATCCATGGATACGGAGAGTCGACTGTATATTATTATCAGAGCATCCATATATGTGACCCCAGGATTCATGCTGTATGTCTCCCCAAAGTGTGACTATCTTATAAGAAGGAGTTTGACACTTCAATAAATGGAACACAAGCTCGGGTACAACTTAGAATCCAGGATCGCACCACACTCTCTTTCAAGGGCCTGCGCAAGAGGCGGGTGCTCAAATACCCTCCTTTTAAGGGAAACTGTTGGAATCCCCGGCTGGTGCAAACAGTTAACACGTTTGGCTGCTAACCAAAATGCTGGAGGTTCAAGTACACCCAGATGCATCTAGGAAGAAAGGCCTGGCAATCCACTTCTGGAAAGCCAGCCATTGAAAACCCTATGGAGCACTGTTCTGCTCTAATACACATGGGGTCATCATGAGTTGGAATTGACTCGAAGGCAACTGGTTTTTAATGGCCTGCTGGGCTCTATTGCCTGGGTGTGCTAAAAATAACTGGAGAAATAAAAACAAAATTGTTGAAGCAGATTGAGAGGTTCTTCTGGAAAGAGGAACACAGGAGGCAGGCCATGGGAGGTTCTAGTTAAAGATGAGCATCATTTCATTCTTTCCTGTGGAAGTCCACATGGAAACTTCATTCCTCGGGCAGGGCCAGGCAGCTGAGAGAAGGAGAGTCTGATGCGCGCCAGGACTCATCTCCTGCCAAGGCCCTCTGCAAAGCAGCAGCTGACCAGAGAAAAAGAAGAGCGCCAGGCAGACAAGCAGCTCAGTTCTGTAGTCCCATAAATGTCCCTTTGAATTGAGAAAAGTGAAAATAAAAGTTTTCAAGGCCAATTTCACAATTGCATCTTCGGTGAGAAGCAAACTCAACGAGGCTCTGAAAAATTACAAGCAGTTAAACACGTTCGTGTCCTCCTTCCCTTAGAGAGAGAAAGAGAGAGGGTGGGGTGGGGGAATCTGGGTGCTTTGTTCAAAGTAATTGCAACGGCCAACACAAGCTTTTTCTTTTCCTTCTTTTTTTTTAAAGAACACATCTGGTCTCAATCTTTATACACCAGTGGACAAAAGCAATTAGACAGCTCTGCTTTCCATGTCATAATAATGAAAGTCATATATTTTCCACTGCTGTCTCATTTGGTTACCCAGTTCTGCGGAAAGAGCTTAAACGGAATTTAAAATGCAGGTCTCTGCTTGGCAGTACCGTTAGTGACCTGAAGGATAAATGCTCCAGCATCTTCCAGAACCAGGAGAAGAGACAAAGTAGATATTACAGGTGTGCGCTGATAAACCTCAACATAATTTACATGCATGTGGGCCAGGCCCACACTACCGGATCTTTCTAACAAGCCCTGGGGGTGTGGGGTGGGGATGTGTTATTAGCCCACGCCTGCATCAGTTCAGATTTGGAGAGATTACTTGGCGAATCTGCTGGAGGAGGCCAGAGGAGTTCTCATGTAAAGTGACACTTTCACTCTCTTGATGGAGCCCTGGGGGTGCAGTGGCTAATGCGATCGGCTGCTAATCGAAAAGTAGGCGGTTCGAAACCACCAGTTGCTCTGCGGCAAAAAGATGTGGCAGTCTGCTTCTGTAGAGATTTACAGCCTTGGAAAGCCTATGGGGTCACTATGAGTAGGCAGTGGGTGGGTTTTTTTTTTCACTCACTGTATTGGTGAGGACTCTTGAATGCAAGGGACAGAATTCAACACAAGCTTTTCACACGCACACCTATTGCTGTCGAGTCAATTCCGACCCCTAGCGACCCTATAGGACAGAGTAGAATTGCCCCATAGGATTTCCAAGGTGTGGCTGGTGGATTTGAACTGCCAACCTTTTGGTTAGCAGCCATAGCTCTTAACCACTGTGCCACCAGGGCTCCCAACACAAGCTGATCTAAGCAAAAAAAGAAAATGCGTTGATTTATACCAAACCTGTTCCAGTGGAGTCTATTCCCACTTGTAGAGACCCTCAAGGACGGAGTAGAACTGCCCCATAGACTTTCCAAGGCTGTAATCTTTACTGAAGCGTACTACCACATCTTTCTCTTGAGGATTGGCTGGTCAAACCACCGACCTTTCAGTTAGCAGCCAAAAGCTTAACCACAGTGCCACTACAGCTCCTTATGGGACCCTTGTGAGTTAGAAAAAGGTACCCCCTCCAGGCTGATGCACGCTTGTGCTCACTTGGTGAGGGCACGCCTTACTCTGCGCAGAAGCAGCCTCACACGCAGGACACACAGTTGAGTGAGCAAAGCTAAAGCTGGATATTGGCCCACTCGATTCCTTGGCAGGACACACTTGTGCAGTGTGACCCCTGAACAACTGTGAGTGGTGACAGTGGTGAGTGGGCAAAAACAGCAGATGTCCTTGACACCCACCCAAAACCACCTTAAAATAGATCCTTTGCATACACTTTAGCTATCTTTCAAATGAGCGTTCGTTCAGACGTGGGTGCGTGCTGCTCACTGGTAGGGAGAGTATGGGGTGAAAGAGCCCAGACCTGGGGCTTGAGAGGCTAGATGGGGAAGAGGTCTGGTAGTTTCAGGTCTTTTCTTTCTCCCAGCCTCCTCCCATTGCGTGTCTACAAATAGAATCCTTCATACCTCTCCCCCGCCCCCTCCCCCAACGGTCTCCTCAGATGTGTGAAACTGGTGGTTTTACTGCCCTCAATTGAGATCCAAACACCTCCAGGTAGTCCTCAGCTTGCAGTTTCCCTCCCATAAGTCACTGGTTGTCGTGCACACCCCCTTTATGCCTGTTAGGCAAATTAGCACCCACTCACCAACGTGGGCCCCTGCAGAATCTAGCTGGGGGCAAATGCAATGTGTCTGAAGGACAGAAAATGCAAAGCACAGAGGTGGCTGTCCCGTGGGGATTAGGCATTCACAGCCTGAGCAGAGAGGATACCATTACACAGGGCTGGTCTGTAGTGGAGGAAGAGACTCTGGCACTGTAATAAACCCAGCTTCTCCTGCTTGTCGCAGGTAGCCAACCGGAGTGCTGAGAACAAACTCACAAGTGTGGATGGATTCTTAACCAATTTGTATGTGAGCATTTGAACATCTCCATTTGCATTTGCCAGCAGTAAATTCTAGTTCAAACGACAGAACCCCACAAATGTCTTAACTCCTCTGTTATCTAACAGAAACCAACACTTCCTCTTAGGTGGTTGGACAGTCCCGGCCTGCTAGGCCTGGGAAAGCTAGGGCAGAGTGACCCACTTTAGCCTCTGCCAGAGCTGCTGGGGGAGGGCTGGAACTGTGTGAGGAGCCCTTGGGGTGGTGGGGGAGGTAATCTGCTCCTATTTTATTACTCATTGCCAAACTGGACTTTCAAGGCCCCTAGATTAGGGTCATTGGTCTGAGCGGGGTTAAGTAATGCCTGTGGGTGCCACTGGGTGCCAGTAGTGGAGTATCTTGGGGCCCAACAACCAAATATGCAACAAGGTATGTCTTTTAACAATTTCTCCTCTATCATTCAGGGTCTCTGGGAGTTTAGAGCTTATACAGGAAGTATAATAATATTAATGCCTATTTTTTTAGGGCGTCATGCAGTCTTCAGAGCCCTTTTATATCCAGGATAGCTAAGTGGTTAAGTGCTGGAACTACTGGATTGAAATCTTGACTCCTCCAATGACTAAGGGACCTTCAGTCAATTACTTCACCTCCCACAACCTCAGTTTGCTCATCTGTAAAATGCGAGATAATAATAGCCTCTACCTTCACAAATCTGAGGAGAATTAACTTCAATAATTCACCTTAAACCCTTAGTGCATGGTCAGATGTAGAGGTTCAGTACATGTTAGCTACTATTATTATTATCCACGAACTCATTTGACTGTAGGAACGACCCTTTGTGAAGTAGGTCGGGCTGAGATGTTTTCTCCTTTTGATAAACAAGGACAGTGAGATCAGAAGGTAAATAATAAGCATGGGGTTGGGGAGTCTAGGGGATGAGATAGAGGAGATGTTCTTGGAATTGGGCAATGGGCTAACAAATGCAAGAGGACATCAAGCAAATCGAGGTCCACTCTCACCCAGCAGCTATGAGCTTCTCTGCTGTACGTGCAGGAGGAGGCAGGCCCTGAGATAACTGGTTCTAAGACGAGGCTACCTAGTGGATCCACTTACAGAAGGGACTGATGCTTTATAGTAAACCGTGAATAAAGTATTTGACTGGGATTTTATCCTGAAAAAAAAAAAAAAAGACCACAAAATTATAAAAGTAACTTTGTTGTTGGGTGCCACTGAGTCAATTCCAACTCGTAACAACCCCATGGGACAGAGTAGAACTGCCCCATACGGTTTCCTTGGTTGTAATCTTTATGGAAGCAGATCGCCAGGTCTTTCTCTCAAGGAGCTGCTGGGTGTGTTTGAACCTTTAGCCTTTTCGGTTAGCAGACGAGCGCTTAACTGCTGTGCCACCAGGGGTCCTTTAAAGTACCTTTACCCTCTAACAAAATTTAGGTTATGACTTCAATTTTGTGCTAATGCTGAGTACAAAGAATCTAATCTTTTTTTTTGCTGCTAGGATTGTATGCTATCCTGCACTTCATTTCTGACTTCCACACCACATTCATAAAGACAGTCTTTTTTTTTCCCTGCACAACAAATATCTGATGGCCTTATCGATTTTTAAGGCCCTTTCTGAATCCTTTGTTATTTATGTCTTTTCACCCTCCTTGTCTGTTTTCTCCCCGGTTCTTGTTAACTGGTCTTACTCAAGGCTTGGAGCAGTCCTGCTCTGTGACTTTCATAGACTTCATGAAACCCTCTGCAAGATTTGCCATTTCACCTTGTGAACCAATTTGCATGGAATTTGAATTGTCATTTTGGATGTTGCTAGAAACCGCAAAGGTGTGGATGTAATGGGTGGGGATGGCTGCTGGTGTGAAACAGACGTTATTTGAGTCTGGGCTGTGTCACGGTCCATTAGCAAATGGTTTCATGCTATGACAACTTTTGCTTCATAAGGAAGCCGTAACTGTAGGCACTTGGGTAAGAAATACTCAGATAACAAATATCTTCTGTATAGGAACACAGCCAAGGTTTTGATAAACACAGGGCTCTGTGGCCAAGGAAAAGGTGGCTGAAAACCTCTTCATGTTGGCAATTGTTGTGGGATGACTGAGACGCCAGAGAGAGTAAGGAAGTAGTGATAGTCACAGACTATATATAACACGTTGAGTGAAATAGGAAATCACGAGTCCATTCTGAAATAAATAAATGCACGACTCAGTTGAAAGTCTTATGAGGAATGGGATATTTACATAGTTTCAAAACACTTAGGAAAAGGGAAGGAGTCACAGTACAGACGAGAAGCCTGGCAGACACCACTGTAACCCAAGTGATCCAAATCAACACCATCAGGAATGAGACAAATGAGAATCATGCGCCGAGGAGAACTCTGCGTCGCTTCTGCAATATTCCTGCCAAAGATGCCATATTCCTTCTCGAAGACGAAGCATCGAGTCAAACCAGAATTGAGGGGCATTCTACAAAACGCCTAAGCTGCAGTCTTCAAAAAAGTCAAGGCATAAAACGCAAGGAAAGAATGTGGAGCTATTCTAGCCTGAAGGAGCCTAGAGAGACGTGACAACTGGATGTAGCATGTGCCTCTGAACTGGATCTTTCTGCTGTAAAATGGCGTATGGGGAGAGTTGGCAAAACCTGAGTGGGATCCGAGGGTTAGACGGCAGTAATGTGCCATCATTAACTTCCTAATTTTAAAAATGTTTATATTGTTCTCGTTTGTAGAAAGTACATACTAAAGTTTTTAGGGCACCCGGTCAGCAACTTGCTCCCAAATGGCTCAGGAACAATAACGTTGTCTGTACTATACTTGCCACTTTTCTGTTAGTTTGAGTTTTTTTTTTTTTTAAAGAAAAAGAACAAGGAAGGAGGTCATTGAATGGCACATCTATTCAAGATTTGCAGGGGTGGAGGTGAAGGGCAGTGCCAGGGAGTGGCACAAGCTGATCTGTGCTTTGGGAAGATTCCTGTCAGCTGTGTGTGGGAGTGAGCGTTGGGGAGGAAGGCAGGGAAGCAGCTAGAAAACTGGTAGGCAGGTGATACTGTAAAGTAGAAGACAGATCTGAGACTTGCTGAAGAGGGAAACGCCTTAAAATTTAGAGAAAGGGGAGAGGAGAAAATGTTGATGGTTTCAAGTCTTCATAGAGAGGACGATGGGGGGCTGGGAATGATGTGGGGGTACAGGGAAGTGGGCTTGGGCAGGGAGATCATGAGTGCTGCATGGGATGAGCTGAATGTGAGAGCAGTCTGCTGTGACACTGGGGTCCCAGCTGATCTCCAGGGTGTCAACCAATGTGGCTCATCTTCCCAGATGTGGAACTTCAGATGCGTTGTGACATCCTTGCTAAGACAACAGGAAGCAATTAAATATGATCTGGAAACAGGAAGAAAGATCACAGAAGAGACATGGATTTGCGGGATATGTGTTTGGAAGTCAAGAGAACAGCTGAGATCAGTGACAGAGAGCATGCAAGGGAGAGAAGAGAGGCTTTGGAGAAGTTGGAGGGGAGGAACCTGTGAAGGAAACAGAGGAGGATTGGCTCGGGAGGTAGAAGGGAAACCAGTCTATCTGGCTATTTAGTAATGTGGACATGGACTCAAATCTTTGCTTCTGCCCTACTGCGAAAATATCTACCAGATCACAAAGGGTTTCTACTTATTTTCTGACATTCTAGCTTTTGGGTTTTTGTTTTTAATAAACTAACCTCTAGTTTAAAAGCGGAGCCCTGGTGGCACAGTGGTTAAGAGCTCGGTTGCTAACCAAGAGGTCAGTGGTTCAAATCCACCAGCTGCTCCTTAGAAACCCTACGGGGCAATTCTACTCTGTTCTATAGGGTTGCTATGAGTCGGAATCCACTCAACAGCAGCGAGTTTGTTTAAAAGTAGACCCCTGTCCACAAACACACCCACAATCTGCATAATTCCTTCTTTTTCACTTTCTACAGAAGACACAAACAAGCAATTAAGGGAAACAGGCACAGTTTAGTCATTAAGAACCTGGAGCCTTACTTCTGGGTTCAAATCCTAGCTCTACCACTCACCAGCCATATGACCAAGAGCAAGTGACTTCGCCTCTCTGTTTCTCAGTTTTCCCATTCATAAAATGGGAATAATAATTGTTCCTACTCCTAGCATTGTTATGAGTGAAAGGTGTTCATATTTGTTAACTACCTGGACCAGTGGCTGGCATTGTCTAAGTGTATGAGTTTTGTTAAGTAAGCCTGAACCCCATTACCTTGAAATTTTAATATTAAAGGGGGTGCTAACTCCATGTAGTCCAGTCACACATATCTAAATGTCATTGCTATTAAAGGAATGAGGTACGAGTTATCCTTTCACAAACTTTTCTCAAACCTTCCATGCCCAGGGGCCAGGTTAGCTATCCATTTGTGGGTGGATTGGAGTCCAAGTGATGGATTTTAGGAATCCGAAATTGCTCCCACACAAATGACCAGTCCATGGAGTTTATCCCAAGGCACGTGGCTGGAGGAGGAATAAGGAAAGCCTGAATCCCTGCTAAGATGGTGCTCTTGGACTTTATTTCCTCCCCTATATTAGCTCCCAAAAATCTGATAGATTCTCGTTTCTCAGGCTTTGAAGCACATATACCCATGACCTGAAGATCTTGTTGAAATGCAGATTCTGATTCAGTCGTTATGGAGTGGGCCTGAGATACTGCATTTCTATCAAAATCCCCAGTTGATGCCTGTGTAATTTCAACCTTACTTTTTGCCAGGGATCGCCTTTTGAGTTGCAAGAGACTAGATAGCACAGCCAGGTTCCTTTAGTTCCTGTTTAACAAGCTCAACACCTGCTTTGCATTAAAGCCTCAGTAACTGCTTGGATGAAATGGAATTGGACTCTCAGCCCTTTGAGAGCTCTGGCCTCCTCTTCTAGTCAGAGAAGCTGCCAAGAAAGCCTCTATCACCACAGACACAATTGCAGCAAAACATATCTGGTCCCCTGGGGCTGGCCTACTCACTAGAAAATTACCATCAAGCCTAATAGCTCATCTGGTCAGTTACTAGGGGGTTCTTATAATATGTTTTAACCTGAAGCTTTTGTTTGGTTAGCCCATGAAGGCAGGGACCACCTCTGTGATGTTCACTGCCGTATCTCCAGGTCCTAGCATAGTAACCTGTATGTAGTAGGTGTTCAGTAAATATTTGTTGAATGAAAATAGCATATGTAGTTTTTATAAAGCAGTGTTCCGGCAGTTTTTTGTGGCAGATTATATCTTCCAGATAAGGCCATTAAATACTTCCTACCCTGCACACTTTGCTTAAAATATGACCTTGTCACTTTCTTCATTGAGGACTGGAGTTTATGCCCCCTCTCCTTGAACCTGGGCAGAACTTTGTGACTACTTCCATGAATAGATTACGGTGGAAGTGACTCTTTAAGACTTTCAAAGATGTATCATCAAAATGCCATGTACCTCTGCCCTGGGGCACTCATTCTTGGAACTCCAGCTGCCATGCTCTGAGGAAGCCCAAGCTACATCGTGTGGAGCAATCACGCAGAAAGGCCACATGAAGGTGTTCCAACTGACACATGTCTGAGGTCTCAGCCAATAGCCAGTATCATCCACTAGGCATGTGAGTAAATGAGTCCAGCCCCCGGCCTTGTAGCCTCTCTAGCTAAGGCCTCAGACATCATGGAGCAGAGACAATCTCTGCCGTTTCCAAATACCTGACCTACTGAATATGTGATCAGAATTAATGGTCATTTTATGCCACTAAGTTTTGGAAGGACTTGTTAAACAGCAACAGTAATTGGAATACTTTATTGCTTTAGTATAACTTAATTTATTTAATCTTCCACAGCATCATATAAGGTAGATATTTACCATTCCAATTTTATTGATGAGAAAATGAGGCAGAGAAGTTAAGTAACATATCTCAAAGTTAGTAAATGGCAGAGCCTGAATTGAAGTGCTCTTAAGCACTATGTTATGTGTTTTAATTTCCAGGTCCCACCATAACAGAAATACCACAAGTTGGTGGCTTTAAAGAACAGAAATGTATTTTCTCACAGTTCTGGAGGCTAAAAGTCCAAATCCAAGAACTAGCTGTGTCAATTTCTCTGTGAGCCTCTTTCCTAGTTCTGGTGTCTGCTGGTGATCCTTGGCGTTCCTTTGTTTGTAGATATGTCCTCACATGGAATCTGTCTTCTCCTGCATATGTGTGGTCTGTCTATTCTGTTTTTATAACTCAGAAGTGATTAGATTTAGGATCCACCATACACTGGTATAACCTTAACTGATTGATTATATTACAACAGATTATGTTGTGGAAGGTTATCTGCTGTATCCAAGGCCAATTGATCCAATCACATGTAACTACTCCATGAAAGCAACTAGACTAGTGTTTGGCCAAACAACTGGAAACCAAAGCCTAGCTAAGCTGACACATAAAATTAACCACCACACTATGCTACCTTTCAAAAGAAAGAAAGAAAGAAGAATAAATGAATTGCTAGGTCCACAGGAGGCTGCATTAGTCTTGAGCCAGTTTTCTACCTTACAAGCAAAGACTTCTGGGGAACCATGAGATTCCAGATGACGCAGAACTTTTCCTCTCCACACTCAACCTCAGATCACCCTCCCTTCCCACTACAGATAATCTAGAGTCTGCTGTGAGGTGGGAAGGTGAGAAGGGGCTGATAGTCCAGGATACTGAACTGGTTTTGCAAAGGAGCTATAATCTTTTATGGTAACTTTGTCCAGTACATTTGAGAGCGTGAGTTCTAGCAACTCCTGAAAAAGGTTTCTGTTTTGTTTTGGGTAGGATATCTTTCTGAGATGTGTAAATTGTGATTCTCCAGTGCTGGGAGCTTGGGGGATGCCAACTTCCTGTCAGAGCAGTCAGTGGTGGTAGCCAGGCTCCATCTAGTTGTGCTGGACTCAGTCTGGCAGAGGCTGTGGTAGTTGTGGTCCATTAGTCCCTTGGACTAATCTTTCCCTGTGTCTTTGGTTTTCTTCATTATCCCTTGCTCCAGACAGGGTGAGACCACTGGAGTATCTTAGATGGCTACTCACAGGCTTTTAAGACCTCAGATGCTACTCACCCAAGTAGAATGCAGAACATTTTCTTTATGAACTATATTACACCAACTGAGCTAGATGTTCCCTGAGACCCTGGAGAAGGACTACTTTCTGACATCCCCTGGAGATACAGCAAGGCCCTGAATGGATTTAGAGTTCCTATTGTGTCTTCAGGAGCCCTAGTGGTGCAGTGGTTAAGACCTGGGCTGCTAACCAAAAGGTTGGCAGTTCAAATCCACCAGCTGCTCCTTGGGAACTCTGTGCGGTTCTACTCTGTGCTATAGGGTCACTGTGAGTCGGAATTGACTTCAGCAATGGGTTTGGTTTTTTTTGTTGTTGTTTAATATCTATTTTTAAGAAAGAGGGTTGGTTCAGGTTCAGAGTCTTGGTTAGGTAAGGATATCTAATGAAAATTTAATGACATTGTGTTGGTTTTATTTTATTTTCAGGATAGCTTATATTCCTCGCAAGTAACATTGGTTTCTCACTTATGGTGATGTATTAATTATCCAGAGCCCTGGTGGCACAGTGGTTAAGAGTTATGGCTGCTAACTAAAAGGTCATCAGTTCAAATACACCAGCCGCTCCTTGGAAACCCTATGGGGCAGTTCTACTCTGTCCTATTGGGTCGCTATGAGTCGGAATCAACGTGACGGCAACATTTTTTTTTTTTAATTAATTATCTACTGTTGTATTATGAACAATTTTCTGGGAATGAATTAGCTGGGTGGTCCTGCTTTGAGTGTCTCATAAAGTTGCCGTTAAGATGTCAGCCAGGGCTGCAGTCATTTGGCAGTTTGAATCCACCATCCAGTCCTTGGAAACTCTATGGGGCAGTTCTACTCTGTCCTATATGATTGTTATGAGTCGGAATCAACTCAATGTTACCTAACAACAACAACACAAAGGTTTATCAACTGTAACAAATGTATCACACTAAGGCAAGGTGTTAATAATAGAAGAAACCATGCAGAACGTTCAGGAGATATGAGAACTCTCTGTATTTTTTGCACAATTTTTCAGTAAACCTACAACTTCTCTAAAAAATACAGTGTATTAAAACAAACAAGCCAACAAAAACTATCAGTGGGGTTTGCAATAATTTATTCTCTTGGCTCTGTGGATTTCCTGGAGGGCTGGCTAAATCAGGTTATGCTCAGCTGGGGTGGTTTGGTTTGGCTACAAATGTCTGTCATCCTTGTCTAGAACAAATGGGCTAGCCTGGGTATATTCTTATGGCAATGGCAAAAGCTCAAGAGAACAAACCAAATCCTGCAAATTGTTTTCAGTCCTCTTTTTTTTCACATCTGTTTACATCTCTGTGGTCAAAGCAAGCCTCATGGCTGAACCCAGAGTCAAGGAGTAGGGAAGAGTGAATATTTTAAACAGTGATCTAATGTACCACACCCCTTTCCAATATTAATGACATGTTTAGGAGTATTACATGTATATGATGACCATTTCCTCCATCCATTCAATACATGTAAGACATCATTTCCAAAGGCTGCATGGTACTTCATCATACAAATGTGTCCTAACCCATTTCATCAGTCCTCAGTGATTGGGCATTTAGGTGGCTTCCTTTTATTGCTGCTGTAATTAATATGCTACAATGAACTTCTATGTACATCAATCTTAGCTCACATTCCCTGATAATTTTTTTAGGATAAGTTTCTAGAAATAGAATTTCTGAATCAAAGGAACTCGAAGTTTTTAGGCTGTGGAAACATATTAATGGCAGAGAGTTTTGTTTGAATTCCCCTCTGGAAAGATCACAGACCGACTGACCTATATGAGTGGAAACTCATTTGCCAATTAAACTTTTCATTAGAAAACATTAAAGTGACTTTTAGCCTCAAGTGAGTTGAGGTGGCATAAGCCAGTTTTGCTTAGGACTGATCACCCCAGGAAAATGCAAATTTAGTTTTACCAGGGAGAGAGATTCTGTGCTCAGACTTATATTCAGAGTCAACATGTGTTTATTTTGCAAAGCACTGGGGAGGAGTGTAAAACAAAACATGCTTTCTGTCCTTGAGAAGTATATATTTTTGTAACAGGATTAGATCACTAAACCACACTTGGAGAGCAAGACATACTACATTTATTTTTAAAAATAAAATTAAAGTTCTAGGCTCCTACTCTCAAGGTTGGTGAGAAGTCCAACATCAGTCAATTTGAGAGGCTTCACACACACACACACACACACACACACACACACACACACACACACACGCAGTCCCTAGCCAGGGCCACTTTATGTATGGTCACTCAGGTTGTATAATGCACAAGTGAAGGGAGAGTATACCATAGACTATGATAGGAATGGCCCCTTCTGGAGTTGCTATAATGCAATGTAATGCCCTGCCCTCTGCTTGGATTGTACAAGAACTCTGGGGTTTATGCTAGGCAGAAAAACGGAGGTAGGCCCAGGTCTTTGGTTTGTGTGGTCCCTGATGCTGCTGCTCCTTGCCCATGAAGGTATGTATCTCTGTGATCATCTCTGAGGATGGCTCCAGTGCCTCTGGGCCCAGCTCAGCCACAGGGATTTTTCCTGAAGCTCTCCCAAACACTGACAGCCCACTCCTCAGGGGCACCCACCCAGCCATGTCTATCCCAGGTCCTGGCTCCTCAGGAAGATATGGTAGAGTAAGCCCAGGTTCTAAAGACCCATGGAGTGGTCATGCCCTCTTTCACTCTTGAAGCTCATGGTCACCATCTCTTTTGCCTGTAAAGTCTCAGACTTATCCCCTCCTGTTGGTAGGTCTAAGCAGAGGTTGAAAATTCAGATGCTTACAAAAACAGGCAGGTAATAGAAATGAATGATGTAGGTGATATGAATTATTATCAATAATAAATTAACCATGGCTATTTTTTTTAAGTCTTATCATCGCAGATAGTTCTTAGTTTGATGTCCTGAAGGTGCCTGCCATAAACCACAGGCCAGAGTTTTTTTTCCACTAAAAAGGAACCATAAAGAGGACTATGCCAGGTATTAGGATACGGATTTCTAAATGGCACTGCTTATACCAGTAGCCTGAATCCAGGTTTCCAGAATTCTTATGAAGAATTGGATGGGTTCACTACTGCTTATCCAGGATAAATGGAACAGAAATTAATTACAGGACTGAGTGGACTGAAAGATTATTATGGGTTTTATGTGGGGGGATATTACTGATTTGTTAATGTTCTATTTTCTATATACAATAAATCATTTTCTCTTTTCTCCTAAACTATCTATAACTTATAATAATTTAATTGACTATGTTTCTGCAAACAAAGATGAAAAATCATTTCTCTCTTCCTAATCCCTCTGGAATTGAAAAACTATTAATGAGTGTTCTCATTTTTTATGGCAATATAGTTATTTGCATAAGTTCAATAAGAATCCTTCCCCCTTGTTAACAGGGCATCTTCTTGTGATTTGTGGTCATAGATAAGAAATTTGGCTTCATGGACCAGAGAAGACTTTCAGACCATTGGCTTATGCATTCTCCTCTTTTATATTAAGCTACTAAGCTGCTTGGTATCTGGGGTCTTAAAGGCTTGCAAGTGGCCATCTAAGGTACAGCAAACAGTTTCATCATGACTAGAGGAACAATGAAAAGAAGAAGCTAAATAACCAACAAGAATAACATATGTTTCACAAATAGATATCCCACAAAGCAGTACCAAGAAGACCCAAAGAAACCTAGACTGATTTTCCATTTTATGATGATGAGTGTCGTGGATTGAATTATGTCCCTCCAAAAATGTGTGTATCAATTTGGCTGGGCCATGATTCTCAGTATTATGTGGTTGTCTTCATTTTGTGATTGTAATTTTGTGTTAAAGAGGATTAGGGTGGTTTTGTAACACCCTTACTAAGGTCACATCCTTGATCCAAAGTAAAGGGAGTTTCCCTGGGGTGTGGTCTGCACTACCTTTTATCTTACAAGAGATAAAAGGAAAGGGAAGCAAGCAGAGAACTGGGAACCTTATAACACGAAGAAAGCAGTGCCAGAAGCAGAGCATGTTCTTTGGACCTGGGGTCCCTGTGCAGAGAAGCTCCTAGTCCAGGGGAACATTGATGAAAAGGCCAACAGAGAGAGAAAGCCTTCCCCTGGAACTGACACCCTGAATTTGGACTTGTAGCCTACTAGACTCTGAGAGAATAAACTTCTCTTTGTTAAAGCCATCCACTTGTGGTATTTCTGTTATAGCAGCACTAGATGACTAAGATAATCAGCAACAGCATAACACTCTTAAAACAGTATAACACAAAAGAAGGCAACACACACACAAGTAGCTACGCAATTCCAAGCTGTTTCAGTCAGGTCAACCCATCTTAAAATTACTGGAGATGTCCCTTGAATCCAGCCTGAGAACCTTTGCCCTAAAACTGAACAAGTAACCCTCGCCCCAAAACTAGACAAGCAACCTTTGCCCCCAAACTGGACAAGTAACCCTTGCCCCGAAACTGGACACGTAACACTTGCCCCGAAACTGGACAAGTAACCTTTGTATCCAAACCACAGCAAGTATTTCCTGAGGCCTCCTCCAGATCAGATCTGATATTTGTTATTGAGCTTAGTTTGCTATCCCTTGAAACCAGTCCAAGGAGAGAATTCAGATAACACAAATGGGAAAATTCCCTACAAGCCCTTAACACCAGACAGAAGTTCCCCAAAGTAGAAAGAAAAGGACAGAGCAGACAGGAACCCAGTTCCCCAAACAGACAGCAAAATAGGGTAACTTAAAAAAGAGAAGGGACTTCCATAACTGCTCAGATATAAACTAAGAGAGTTCAACACAAAAGGAGGGGAACATGAACCCAGATTTTACCAAGTTCCCCAGCCGTGATGAGGGAACAATTAGATGCCGGGGCTAGTACCATGTGTTTGATCTCTCACCACAAAATAGGGTACTCAGCTCAGCAGTCTTCTCTGGTTGGATCCCCGATTGTCTCTGGATCCCACTTCTGACACCAAATGTTAAAAATAATAAAAAAATCACCAAAATTTGAACATAAGGTTTATTCTGTGCAGTTATTCTATATGCATATTGGGAGGCCATTTTCATTCCAGAAAAAACAAATGGCTCAAAGAAGCTAGGTACAATGGGGCTTGTAAAGAGAAGAGGGAGAAATATAGAAGATCAGCCATTGGCTGATGTTAACATGATTGATTGAACCCTTCCTTCCCCCTTTACTGAGATCAACTGATACCAGTTTACTTCTGGCCTGGCTGCTAATAATTTGGCCCTCCACCCACCTGTAGCCATGATGCGTTTTTTTGTTTTTGTTTTTTGACCTGGTCTCTCTTTTTTTTTTTTTCTTTTTTTATTGTACTTTAGATGAAGGTTTACAGAACAAGTAGTTTCTCATTAAACAGTTAGTACACATATTGTTTTATGACATTGGTTAACAACCTCACGACATGTCAATACTCTCCCTTCTCGACCTTGGGTTCCCTATTACCACCCCCAAGAGGCTTTCTGAGATTTAAATTAGGAGGCGATGCTTTGACAACTATCCTTTTCTAGCAGGATAAGACAAATTTACATTGCTATAGAGCAGCTTCTGGCAGGCTTTTTTCAGTATGGGTCAGGCTTTTTATGGTTAATATTTGGTTTCATGGATAAGAAAAACTTTAAAAATCTAAGTAAGATGTCTGTTACTAATTTTCCTCTTCAACAATAACTATGTGTAATAATTACATGATGGCATTCAGGCAGGCTCAGAGAAGGGACCAGCCAGGCTCGAGGCATGGAATATGCAAATGCCCTGAGGTGGGAATGCTGGCTGTGGTTGGTCGAAGGGGATACAGTTGGATAGGGAGATTAGGGGCCAGATTGATGCCAGAGGGCCTGACTGGTAGGCTAAGACATATTTGGTTTTTATTCTTCAGGAATGAAGAGCCACTAAGACTTTCAATCAAGGGCGTGGTGTGATCCAGGCTGCAGTTTTTTTTTTTTTTTTTTTATATAGAATTTATTTCATTTTTGTTATTGTCATTGAAAATATACACAGCAGAACATACACCAATTCAACAATTTCTACATTCTTTGAGTTGTGCAACCATTCTCACCCTCCTTTTCTGGGTTGTTCCTCCGCCATTAACATAAATTCACTGTCTCCTAAGTTTCCTATCTAATATTTTGAGTTGCTGTTGTCAGTTGGATCCTACATAGATAGATCTTTAAAGAGCATAATACTCAAGGCAGACATTCTTTACTAGTTAAGCTATACTGTTGTTTGGTTTTAAGGAGACTTCAGGGGATAGTTTTGGTTTAAGATTTAAAGATTAGGGCAATAGTTTCAGGGGTTCACCCAACCTTCCTTCATAGCTCCAGGAAATCTGGAGTCCATGAGAATGTGAAATTATGTTCTACATTTTCCCCTTTTGATCAGGATTCTTCTACAGAATCTTTGATCAAATGATCAGTAGTGGTTGCCATGCACCATCCAGTTCTGGTCTCATAGCAAAGAAGACAGTTGTTTATGGAGGCAATTAGCCACACATTCCATTTACTCCTCCTATTCCTGACTCTTCTTCTTCCTCTGTTACTCTAGGTGAATAGAGACCAATCGTTGTACCTTGGATGGCTACTTGCATCAAGGCTGCAAATTTGAGACTCATCTTGCAGATCCATGCTTGTATCAGGGTGGGTTAGGAGGGACAAGGGAATGGATGTGAAAAGCCTGGTTCAGAAGCTGTGGAAACTGTTCAGTTATGAGCTATGGGCTGGATGAGGGTGTGGGTAGCGAGAAAGGAGCAGTCACAGGCATTGTTACAAAAGAAGAGCCAGCAGGAAGTGAGGCACCAGGGAGGAGAAGTAATCAAGATAACTATCTGGATGGCTTTGCTCTCCCTTCCTTTCCCAGGTCCCTCAGGAGGGTGATGGGGACAAAGCAACAAAGAAGTTTATAAACTGCCATCCTGACCATCACCACATGGAATGGAAGTAGTCCTCCCCTTTCCAAACCTACCATATTTTATCAGTTCTAAGATGAACAGTTTTTTACATTTTAATATCTTTGACATCAGGACACATCTGCCAAGCCATGGCATGTCAGAGTTTAATTGGTGGCTTTTTTTTCTTTCTTGATGGTACATAACACGGTGGTGCATCTTACAATTGACGCAATCTAAGTGTTTTCGATTCTATAAATTAGGATACTTCATCATTTTCCCTTTTGTGACTTCTTGTCTTTGTTCATTTAAACTTCACTCTGATTAAAGTTACTATATAATTTATTATCCAAATTGAGAAAACTTTAAGAGTGAAGGGAAGGTGCTATTAATAATTACTCAGGAACAACAGGTGTAAGCTGGCACTGCCACTGGCAAACATGACGTAGACTCTCCTTAACTCTGACTCTTGAGAATGTTACAAGTGTGTCAGTCATCGCAGAGATACCTCAGCCCTAGATTTCTCTCTGAGTGTCATGCCCCAGGCCACCATCCGCCCTAATGACAGGACAAATAATGATATCACCAACAGGAACAAAGAGGCTAAATGTTCTTTGGTGACACGTACAGCCCTGGATTCAGGGTGGATTTTATTTGAAATACCAGGAAAAAAAAAAAAAGCTTAGTGGAATAATTGGACAAACTCTCCAAAGGCCCTGATGTCTCAAACATATCTTTCTCAATTGATCTGCCACAATGTGGGAAATTCCCACAGGGCTTCCTCTTCTGAGTTAAAGCATCAGCTATTCGTATAAAAATGTGAAAGCAAAAAATTATCCCTGAAATGTGACAACACATCGAGCTATTAAACCTTAATTTACACAGGTTCATCATGGAAAACCACCAATTGAGCACTAACTTTCTGTGTTATATACATCATCTTTTTAAATTCTTATAACAAACTCAGTGGGGTAAGTATTACTATCCCATTTTTCTGATGAGGAAACAGACTCAGAGAGAATAAGCGACTTGTCCAGGGCCATACAGCTAATGAATGGTGGAGCTTGGATTCTCACACACTTTCATTGACTCTAAGCTGTGTCCTTTCTGCCCTGCCACCTGATTATTTTCTTCCTTCATCCTTTCTCTTTCTTTTCTTTCTTAACTGATTTTTATGTGTTTATCCAGTTTGCTGATATTTTGTGCTTTCACCAGATTTAGAGCTTTATAACAAATTGGGAGGGAAGGTGGAGAATCAAATGGAATGAGCTAACAATGAGAGATGAAGGTAGCAATTTCCTGATTTTGATTAACTCAGGCCCTATGTTTCACATTCTACTAGAATTCAATCTTCTTTACCTGATTTTCTAAGTGATATATGTACAAAACATGGTGTAGCTGAAGTTCCCAGAATCTAGTTCCAATACTAGTATTCGATACTGAATTGAAGAAGACAGGAAAACACTCCCCCACACTTTCCTTTCCTTTTAGAAGGCAATTATCTTATAGTTAATGGTTTAAATGTTATGAGGGTTAACAGAGGCCCAGAAAAAGACACACAGAGTATTAATCAAAATACAGCTTCAGCTTATACAACCGGAAAGAATTACTGTTTTTTTCCTTATGCTCTGGTGAAGCAACGTTTTTTATTCTATTTAAGCAAAAAGTTGTTTTAACACATTTTCAGAGTTACAACTGCTGATAATAAAATGTGAGGGTGGAAATCCAAATGGATATCTGGAAATGCAAAATATAGATTTTTCTATAGTGAAGAAAATCTCCCCTCACATTAGTCTCACATGTTAACTTTGGACAAGATTGCCAAATGTCTCCTGTTTCATATACATTATATGATTCTGAACTTTCTAACTTATTCTGGTTTAAGGACCCTTTAACTATGTCCCCTGAAGAGATCTACCTTTAATGTTCTCCCCCTCCCCCGCCACTAGCTGAGCTTTGGTTTTGGTTCATTCTTCAGTGACCATATTGAAAGAGACAAGGTTAAGCTTTCAAAGAGAGATAATACAGGCATTCTGGTTGTTAAAAAAAAAAAAAAAAAGATATTAATAATAGCTACAAAGACAAATTAGCCCGCCTTTGAGTTGTCTTTTCCTCTTGGAATTTAATTAGAGCCCAGAGCACTATGACTTGGCAGCAACTTTGGAAAGGTTAGCCGTTCCATGTCTGCTTCCAGACTCCTGGCATTCCAATTTAAGACTGATGGTGTGACAGGCACTCTGTAAATGCTCAACAATGCTTCTGGAAAGGAAAGAAGGAAGGAAGGGGGGAAAGAGGGAAAAGAGGGAAGGACCAAGGGGGAAGAAGGGAAATGTTTTCTGGAGAAGCCTAACTAATTTTCATCTTTAATGGCTAATGAAACCTGGAGAAGTAGAACTCAAACCAGATTCGGTTAAAAGTCCCAGCAACTTTGAGTCACCAAGGATTTGATTACCAGCCCATGTGGTATTCATGTCCCACTCCTACTTCCTCTAATTTCTTCCTTCTGGACTGGCACGTCATTGCTCATTAGCACCTTCACCAGATGGTAAGACATGAGAAGTGAAACCCAATTCTGTCATTTATTTCTTGGTGGTTCAGCAGCTCATGAATCTCCCAGTGAATAGAAGGTTGAAATTAATGGCTAGAATTAGTTACTTCGATTGTCTCAGGTTTCCACATACACTTTTTTTTTTTTTTATTAGCCAGTTGAGCTATTTAGAGTTGGATCTTATGAAGAAAGATTCCGTATTTTAAATTACTTGAGGAAAGTGAGATCTAGTTAAGAGGAGGCTGGCTTAGGAGTGGAAATGACAAAGAACAAGAATTGATCTTAGGACCTTCCAATCAACTTCCACTACCAGGAGATGGGTCACTTTGACAATTCTAGACAGATTCCCACCAGAGCTATCATATTTTACTACATTTTCTTCACTTGCTGGCATTCGTCTTTTAACAAGACAGACAGAGTCAGAGGTTAGGGGCTTTACAGTCAATGGAAAATAACCCAGACAAAATCTTAACCTTTGAGTATTAAAGCATTGTTTCCCCTCCAAAGAACAGCAGTCTACCAAAACATATTTGTAAAGTATTGGATTTTAATGAAATTATATGATTAATTCTGGGATTTTGTTTCACAGTTTTATGAAAAGATGAGCTGAGTCTATTTAAATCTGACATTTTGTTAGGGTGTGGATGGGTGTGCATGATTTTTATCATTCTTGTGAGGTGAATGGGGAATAATATGCTCAAAAATAAGACAAATTAACCTTTCTCTCCTACCCCTCCCTCAAATTTGTTGCCACTGGAAACTAGAAGAAAAAAAAAAAAAACAGGAACCTGAATTAATGGGAAAAGGAAGCCAATTTCCCCATTTGCCTTTCTTTCTCTCTGGTTACCCCATCCACACTCGCATGCAAACAGTCAGCCTGGTCCAGGCTTGGAGAATCATAATCCTCCCTTTCTGATCCTCCTCATGGTCAATTACTGTTGGTCTTTGGAATTAAGTCCTTGGCATCAGCCCTCCTTTTATCCAAAGCCCCAGGTTTAGATTCCCATTGACCGTTTGAGAGGCAGGCTCTTGGCTTTTAAGGAGGAAAGCACTTGACTTCTCAGAGGGCAAGGATTTCACCGGTTTAGGAAGATGGTGGGGAGGTAGGTGGAAGGGGGTGTTGAGAAGGGCAAGGGAACTCAGGAAGTCCAGACCTGTGCTGCAGAGATGGATAGAACTCTCAGCTCATAACTCTGATAGACAATAAGCATTATTTAATCTTTAAAACTCACAGATTTCTATTTTAAGCCTCCACTCTTTTTAGGCTGGTGACACCTCGATCTAAATAAGTTTCTCCCTTTCCCCACTGTGCTTAGGGACTGTCAAAGCATTGGGTGGGAGGGTTCATTGGGTTCTCTGTCAGCACTCTACTCGGATCACCTCAAGACACTATCTGGGTCCTGTACTGGAGCAGGGACCTCATTTCACTGTTCTTCCTGTGGGGCAGGAATCTCCGAGATATGAGACCCCTCTGCCTGGACACATCACAGAACTGTTTCTTCTGTGGGGTCTTGTCACCTGTGTGGGGCTATAGTGGAAATAGAGCAGAGGTGCCCCCAGCTCTTGGATTTCACACACTTTTTAGGGTTTTTGCTGCCTCCCTGAGGTTCTGCCAGAAAGCAGGACATAGGGCTTCTCTCCCCAGATCCACCCATGTCTCTTCTCTCTCCAGCCTATCAGGAAATATTCTTCCCTCAAACATCAATCCTCTCTAACATTTTGCTTCTGCAAACATTTTTGTCAACTCCTGGAGTTTAAGCAGAAAGATGCCTTTGTTTCTCTCTGCCCAGGCACACTCCTCCTCTGAGGCAATGAGCTCACAGCTGCCTAATGTGCTTGAATTGGTGGTGAGGGGCAGCATGGCTGGGGGGGAAGCAACTGGGAGGGGGGCGGGATGGTTACTTCTCAGAAATATTCACCCACTTCAATTGTAGTGGAAATGAGATATTTGATTCGTCTCTTTCCCAACTACACAGGGCACTGAGGAAACCGGGACCATATCTTTGCATCTATCTTTAACCTCCGAGGTTTGGTACTCCCAGCTAACTGCTTTTTGAGCAGATGAGTGAATACATTCAGGGCCAAAGTAAACCAGACATGGTAGGGTCTAGTTCCTTATAAAGGAAAAACTCTGAATCCCAAAGAGCCCATAACTCCCACTGCTCCGGAGGGGGATCCCCCAGCTTTGAGAAATTGCCAGCCCAATCACCACTCCCCAGGGCTGGGTGAAAGGTATTCCCACCAGAGGCTGGAGGGTGCGGGGAGCCCCGGGCAAACAGGGGCTTGGGGGGGGGGGGGGGGGGGGAGGGGGGTTGGGACTACTGTGGAGCATCAGGGGTCTGCATTTAATAAGCTCTCTCTTCCAATTTTTTAGGATCTTGGTGACAGGTTTATCACACCAAGGATAGGAAATTTCAGTAGGACACGAGCTCTTCTGAGGAAAGCTCCCACAGTAGTCCACTGAAAACCAAATGATTAATGAATTTAAACGTGTGTAAATTCCTGTCCTTCAGCCCGTCCGCAGCAGCGGTGAGAACAGCGCAAGCATTCATTAGGTACTTCGTTAAACAGAATCATAAAAGGTCTGTACATTTACTTAGCTATAAACTACAATAAAAGAAAATAAATTTTTAAAAAAACTTAAAGCTGAAGGAATAAATATAACTCAGATAACAAGTGCCTTTGCTTTTGGCTGGGAAGATGGCCAAATGAGACATGTTTTGGATTAATTTTTTTTTAAGCGAAAACAAATGAGTGATGACTTAATAAATAATAGTTTGCAAGACAAGATCTCTCAAAATGTGGGATGAAAATGATTAAGAATGGTCATTAGGGATTCAAGCCGAGTCTATTGTTTAATTTTGCTACTTTAGCACAAGAGGCAAATATTTGCCTTTTTATGTTGGCCTTAAAAGTATTGATGTATTTGAAGAAAGATTAGGTTGACAATTAATCAATGTTACCATCCAAGGTTTGCTTGAAGCTGGAATTAACTGAAGTCACTAAACTTTGATGCAGAATCAAAAGCCTGAGCCTTACTGTATAGAGATCAAAATTTATTAGTGGTTACTAGGGGCAGATGGGAGGGAAACGGGAAGGAAGGCACAAAGCCTAGGGGTCACTGAGCTTCTATTAGGGTGACAGAAAAATCCAGGAACAGTGACATATTTAATGTCACTGAACTGTATATGTGGAGTGTTGAAGTGGCAAATGTTCTGTTACCTGTCTGTATACTTACCATAATTTTTAAAAATGCAACAACAAAAAAAGTGCCTGAGCCTTATCAAAATTATTTTAAGGGTTAGGGAGTTGCAGTATTGGTAGATCTTTCTGGTAGTGGGTTTCTACGCCTGGGAGCCCCTAAGAAACTTCCATCTCTGGGCTAGCTGAGGGGATGACACTATTCCATTACTTCACTGTTTGATTTACCTAAATGTGCTTCTGATATATTTAAGATGAGCAAGTCTCCTAACTGAGATTGCTTCCTTGGATTCTCCTTAAATGAAACTTCAAAGTTTGTTCTTGATCTGCAGCCACATACAAGAGCACCAACTTGTGGCCCACACAGTTTTATATAAAGATCCACCCCCCTACCTCCTTTCCCCTCCAGCCTCCCACCTTTGATCCATCAGGAGAGGGTGGTCGCCAGCAAAGGAAGGAAGAGATAATTCAAAGGGCACTTTCATCTTGCAGCTGGAAGAGTCCTTCGCCTTGATCTGGTCCACCCCTCAATTTACAAATCTGAGAGCAGGGTGAAAAAGAGTGCAGACTCACATTACTCCTGGGCAGTCTTAGAATCCAAGCTTCCTGTCCTAAGTACAGAGCCCTATTGACTCCAACAGGGTTTCCTAAACTGAGTTCCTCAGAACACCAGTCTGCGGTCAAATGCTGGTTAAAACCAGTTTAAATGGACTGCTTTTTTCTTCACCAGGGTTTCTCAGAACTTTTAATATGTAAATATACATTGAAAGCCTCCAAAAGGAAAAAGAAATGACCTTTAGAATATTAGATTTCATGGTTTTATACATACATAGCATGTGTTTTCCCTGTAAATAGTTTATAGAAGTGCTGGTAGAAAGAATTCATTATGTTAAAAACAAGCTTGTTTCAGAAGCTGAGAAGTCCATTCTATTAGTTCCAGGGATACAATTTTCACAAAATACAAGAAGAGTTCCCTGCAGAGAAAGGGAGTGCAGTATGGCAAGTCAAGAAAAGGGCGGTCCTGTGCCCAGTTCTAAATACCCTTCCACTTAGGCTCCCCTCTCTACCTACTGGGTGCAATGGTAGTTCAATGGTAGAATTATCTCCTTCTATGCTTGAGACCTCGGTTCGATTCCCAGCCAATGCACCTCACGTGCAGCCTTATCTGTCAGTGAAGGCTTGTGTGTTGCTATGATGCTGAACAGTTTTCAGTGGAGCTTCCAGACTAAGATGGACTAGGAAGAAAGGCCCAGCTATCTACTGCCAACAATTAACCAATGAAAACACTATGGATCAAAATGGTCTGGTCTGCAACTGGTCTTGGGGATGGCACACCACTGGGCAGCATTTCGTTCATTATGCATGGGGTCACCATGAGTCGAGGGCTGCTCAATGGCAACTAAAAATAACTCTGTTTGCTAATTGCTATGTAGTTAAAAACATTCTATTTTCAATGAAACCTACCTGCAACTTGGGGGCTGGAAGAGCAGGACTGTTATGAATGACTTGGGGCTAGATGAAGAAAGAGAGGTGCCCTCTTGCAAAATTAACGGAGGCACTATATCATGGATCGAATTATGTCCCCTCAAAAATGTGGGTATCAATTTGGCTGGGCCATGATTCCTGGTATTATGTGATTTTCCTATATGTTGTAAATCCTGCCTCTATGATGTTAATGAGGGAGGATGGGTGGCAGTTGTGTTAGTGAAGCAGGACTCAGTCTACAAGATTGGACTGTGTCTTGAGGCAATCTCTTGAGATATAAAAGAGAGAAGTGAACAGACAAACGGGGGACCTCATACCACCGAGAAAGCACTGCTGGGAGCAGAGCATGTCCTTTGGACCTCAGGTCTCTACACGAAGAAGCTTCTAGTCCAGGGGAAGATTGATGAGAGGGCTGACAGAGACAGAAAGCCTTCCCCTGGAGTGACACTCTGAATTTGGACTTTTAGCCTACTTCACGGTGAGGAAATAAACTTCTCTTTGTTAAAGCCATCCACTTGTGGTATTTCTGTTATAGCAGCACTAGATGACTAAGACACCCTAGCTCTCAAAGCTGTGCAAATGCTAACCCTGAACTTGCATGAGTCGGAAGGTGAGAGCCTCCTTAAATCGTGTGCCCTAGTGGGCTCCCTTTCCTCACCCTAGCTCTGATCTTGGAATGAGTGGGGTGTACACAAGGGAAATGAGCTTCAAGGGGTAACTCAGGGTGTGCTAAATCAATTATACTCCTATGGACAGTGGCGTCATAGGTTTGGTGTAACCCAGTGTGGTAACTCATGGTATCACCACCCGCATGCTAATTGTAACAATATTGTAGCTAAAACACCATAAAACTTCACAAAATCGGTAACTATAAAAACATCTGCCGCAACAAAAACAACAGCACGTGCTTGTAGCACATCCAGACAAAAGCACATGATTCGAAGCATCATTGTAATTGGATAATAATGACACCTCTAACCAGAGCACATTAGAAGGTTCAAAAAGTAAATAAGCGTAGAGTTTTACTCTTGTAAGCATATTAATGAAAAATGGAAGGAAAACGTAGAGTCACTGTACCAAAAAGAATTGGTTGACATTCAACCATCTCAGGAGGTAGCGTATGATCAAGAACTGATGGTATTGAAGGAAGAAGTCCAAGCTGCACTGAAGACGTTGTTGAAAAACAAGGCTTCAGGAATTGATGGAATACCGGCCGAGATGGTTCAACAAACAGATGCAGCACTAAAGGTGCTTACTCATCTATGTCAAGAAATTTGGAAGACAGCTACCTGGCCAACCAGCTGGAAGAAATCCATATCTGTGCCCATTCCAAAGAAAGGCGATCCAACAGAATGCGGAAATTATCAAACAATATCATTAGTATCACACACAAGTAAAATTTTGCGGAAGATCATTCAAAAACAGCTGTAGCACAAACACTTCGAGGGACAGAGTAGCAGGGGCGGGGGTCTGGGGACCATACTTTCAGGGGACATCTAGGTCAATGGGTATAACAAAGTTTATTAAGAAAATGTTCTGCATCCCACTTTGGTGAGTGGCATCTGGGGTCTTAGAAGCTAGTGAGCAGCCATCTAAGATACATCAATTGGTCCCAACACACCTGGAACAAAGGAGAATGAAGAAAACCAAAGACACAAGGAAAATATTAACTCAAGAGACAGAAAGGGCCACATACTTCATCAGCCTGAGACCAGAAGAACTAGATGGTGCCCAGCTACCACCAAGGACTGCCCTGACAGGGAACACAACAGACAGTCCCTAATGGAGCAGGAGAAAAGTAAGGTGCAGAACTCAAATTCCAGTAAAAAGACCAGACTTAATGGTCTGACTGAGACTGGAGGGACCCCAGAAAACATGGCCCCCGGACTCTCCGTTAGCCCAGAACCAAAACCATTCCTGAAGCCAACTCTTCAGTCAAAGATTAGACTGGACTCTGGAACATAAAATGATGCTTGTGAAGAGAGTGCTTCTTAGCTCAAGTAGATACATGAGTCTAAATGGGCAGCTCCTGTCCAGAAGAGAGATGAGAAGGCAGAAAGGGACAGGAGCTGGTTGAATGGACACAGGAAATCTGGGATGGAAAGGAAGAGTGTGCTGTCACATTATAGTGAGAGCAGCTAGGGTCACGTAGCAATGTGTGTATAAATTTTAGTATGAGAAACTGACTTGAACTGTAAACTTTCACTTAAAGCACAAAAAACAAACAAACAAACAAACAAAAAAATCAGTGGCAGCAGTACATCGACAGGAAACTGCCAGAAATTCAAGCCGGATTCAGAAGAGGAAGTGGAACCAAAGGTATCATTGCTGGTGTCAGATGGACCCTGGCTGAAAGCAGAGAATACCAGAAAGTTGTTTACTTGTGTTTTATTGACTATGCAAAGGCATTTGACCATGTGGATCATAACAACTTATGGATAACATTACAAAGAATGAGAATTCCAGAACACTTAATTGTGCTCATGCGGTCCCTGTACATAGACCAGGATGCAGTTGTTCGAAGAGAACAACGGGACACTACATGGTTTAAAATCAGGAAAGATGTGCATCAGAGCTGTATCCTTTCACCATACTTAATCAATCTGTATGCTGAGCAAATAATCTGAGAAGATGGACTATATGAAGAAGAATGCAGCATCAGGATTGGAGGAAGATTTATTAACAACCTGAGATGTGCAGATGACACAACTTTGCTTGCTGAAAGTGAAGAGGACTTGAAGCACTTACTGATGAAGATCAAAGACCACAGCCTTCAGTATGGATTACACCTCAACATAAAGAAAACAAAAATCCTCACAACTGGATCGATAAGCAACAATATGATAAACAGAGAAAAGATTAAAGTTGTCAAGGATTTCATTTTACTTGGATCCACAATCAATGCCCATGGAAGCAGCAGTCAAGAAATCAAACGACGTATTGCATTGGGCAAATCTGCTGCAAAAGACCTCTTTAAAATGTTGAAAAGCAAAGATGTCACCTTGAGGACTAAAGTGCACCTGATCCAAGCAATGATATTTTCAATCGCCTCATATGCATGCGAAAGCTGGACGATGAATAAGGAAGACCAAACAAGAATTGATGCCTTTGAATTATGGTGTTGACAGAGAATATTGAATATACCATAGACTTCCAGAAGAACAAAAAAATCTGTCTTGGAAGAAGTACAGCCAGAGTGCTCCTTGGAAGCGAGAATGGCGAGACTTTGTCTCGCGTACTTTGGATATGTTATCAGGAGGAACCAGTCCCTGGAGAAGGACACCATGCTTGGTAGGGTAGAGTGTCAGTGAAAAAGTGGAAGACCCTCAATGAGATGGATTGACACAGTGGCTACAACGGTGGGCTCAAGCATAGCAACGATTGTGGGGATGGCGCAGGACCAGGCAGTGTTTCGTTCTGTTGTATGTAGGGTCCCTATGAGTTGGAACCAACTCGAAGGCACCTAACGACAGGTATATTAATACATGTAAACTGGGCTTACAAAAAAAATTTCTTGTTGTTATAACTAACTACAAGAATATTTTTATAAAAAATAATAAATTTCTGCTGATACACTGCACAAAAATTTTATAGACAATCATTTTGGTGTCACCCCTTCTGACGGTGTCACTCGATGCAGTCCACACCCCCCGCGGCACCCACTGCCTATGAATAAAGACAAATCCGTCTGTCAGGCTAGTTCTACAGGACGTTATCTGGGACAAGAGACATCATGCTGATAGGAAATTGCCGAGAGAACAGGCTGGTCTGGGGACAGAATATCATCTAGAAGATGGTGACATTGTTTTAAGAAGTGCTAGTATGGTTGCTGGGTGGTGGAGACAGTTACGGTGCTTGGCTGCTAACTGAAAGGTTGGTGCTTTGAGTCCACCAGCAGCACCTTGAAAAAAAGACCTGGTGGTCTACTTCCAAAAAGTCAGCCATTGCAAACCCTGTGGAGCACACTGCACACTTCTACTCTGTCACACAAGGGGTCACTATGAGTCAAGGTTGTCATGAATGGAAGTTGACTAGATTGCAACTGGGTTTTTTTTATTTTGTGGCTCAGAGAACCCATTAGCTGAAAGGGGACGGGAGAATAAATATCTGAGTCATCAAGGAAGGGGCTGGGCTGAAGGAAAGAATGACTATGTGACATGAGGAAAAGGGTAGACAAGACCAGACTTCCTGATGCACGAAATCAGCTCATAGGTGTGATCTTCCCATTGATTTTTGCGGCTTCATATGGGAGCGTCTCCTTCACCACTTAGATGATTCGGAACCGTGCGCTGTGTATAGATTTTATTAGATAACTTCTCAGCCTTATTTTTACCAACTAGAATTTAGCACTTTGCATTTGCAAAGCAATTAATAGTGTATGTGTTAGTTAATATCCCATTTTTGGTTCAAGAGCAATATTTTGTTACTTAAAAATTAATAGCAATATCACAAAGGGCTTATAAAAACAGATATATGACTCCGATAGGCAATTCCATATAATGCCCCAAGTTTTTATTTGCCATTATTTTAATTACTTAGATATTATTTTATATATTTTCATTATTTTAAAGTGCCTTGGGAGTAGGAAAGATGTCTTCCAGATAATGTATTCCATTTTAGCCAGAACAGCCTAATCATAAATAGCTGCAGATTAACGCATTTATCACTTACAATTTCTTTTTAATGTTCTGTAAGCAAGTGAAATTGCTGTCTCTGAGACGACTGACACCTTTTACGCCACGGAATCCCCCTCAGAGAATATTTCTTCGTTAGATTATGAAAGCGCTTGAAAAAGGAAAAGAAAGCTAACAGTAAAAAGAGCCATACAAGCAGCCAGTGCTGAGAAAATCGTTCACGTCCTTTGGACACGGAGTATCTATTTTAAACCAAAGTGAGTCTTAAAATTCCACACGCACAAAATTTTCTCCATTTCCTCATCAGTGGGCTGATGTGACTGCTTGTTGGGCAGAGGTGGCAACCTCTCAGGGAGGAGCCGTATGGTTTTCCTTCAGCAGGCAAACTCCCGAGATAAATGTGACTCACGGTCATGATCCCTGGATGAGGTTTTTTAAAAATAACTTATAGCCTCTATTTTTAGCGAACCTGCCCAGCTGCAGTGCTCCGGGCTCCCTCTTTTACGGAAAGTAATTAACAATCTGTAATCCCCCAGGAGACGAGCTCACTGAAATCCCTGAAACAGAAACAAAGATGTCGTGTTTTAACCGGTGGACGCGGCCCCTGAAACAAAGACAGCCGTCCACATTCCAATGCCTGCCCTAAAAGAAGGCAGCTCAATTCAAAAGGATCAGATCCGTCGGAGAAAAGCAAATGTTTTTAAACTTCTAAGAAGGGGAGTGAAGCAAAACTGTTTAAAAGCAGCTCGGTCCTTTCTCTTTAAACAAGGGTTTCCCCCTCTGACTGGAGCTCATTTGTTATTCAATTTCACTTCTCAGTCAATGCAAAGGTCTTAAAGCTTTTGACAGGTTTCTGTGAAATAATTTCAGCGTGCTAACAGAAAGACCAGAAGGGCAAGTTATACAAATTGATTCTGAGTCAACCAAAAATTTTACAAAATAAGGAACCTGTGGTTTGGGAAGAGAGAATATTTCCCAGTAGGAGTGTGTATTTTTCAACGGGTAAAGACTGTTGATCCAGTGGATGACAAACACTTTGGGTATGTGGCTCCTCCCCGATGCTAATCTGACATCACCATATACATTCATTGCATCAAGTCATGACCGTGGTGGACCCGTCTCTGTGCATTTACCAATTTTCAGTGGAATTCATTGAATGTTGCAGAAGCTATCCATTTGAAAATGTTCATTGCTTGACATTTTCTTTGAAGATGCTCATAAGCAAAGCTACTATTTGCTACACACTTTACAAAGTTCAGTGAGTGTTTGCACAGTAAGTGTGCAATAAATGGGAGTCCTGATTAATACTTGTTTTTCTTAACGTTCCATTTTACCCATTCATTTTCTCACCAGCGTTTTCTATTGCATCTCTGTCCTTCTGCTCTTCTTAATTTTTGTTGTTTTGTAGAGTACGTTCTCGAACCATCTTTTCAAACAAGATTTGTAGATGATATATTTTCTGAGTTCTTGCTTGTCTGGATGTGTTCCGCATGTGATTTTCCCTTAAATGCTACCTTCACAAGCTTTTCCATCAGAATTTTATTTTCGTTGTCTTCTTTCATCTACTATCACTGATAAGAAGTATGAGGTTAGTGTGATATATATATATATATATTATGTATCATTCAGCTTTTCTCTTGGGGAAGATTTAGAACTTTCTCTTTGTCCTTGGAGTTCTGGAGTTTCACCATGATGTCACCACTATGTGCACAGTTTTTTGTTTTTTTTTCAATTTTTCCTGCTTGGGTCTTTTTGGGTTCTTTTGTTCTGAGGACTCACACATTTTTATTAACTTTGGACATTTTTCTTCTATTATTTCTTTAAGTATTTCTTTCCATCTCTGCTCTTTGTTCTCTTATTCTGAAAATGTTATCCACTGGATACGGGAACTTACAAAATTATTTTCCATGTTACTAACTTCCTCATCATACTTTTCATTTCTTTGTAGGGGAATCCCTCAGCTCAATCTTCTAGGTCACTAACATGTTTTTCAGCTCTTTAGTCCAACTTTTCTCTTCTTAATGTCAGTGAACAAACAATTTTCAAGATCATTTTTCTGGATGTGGTATCTGTTTCTGTGTAATATTCTAGAGTCATATTCTGCTTTCTTCAATTAACTACAGTTTCTCAGTGTTTGTTCTTACGTTTGTTAAACCTGATGTCTTCATTCAGGAGGTTATCCTTCATGACTGTTCTTATGAGCTTGAAGCAGGAGCTGTCAGGGCTCCATCTACCTGCCCTCAAATCCCTTTACTATTTCAGTCTATAAGGGGGTTCCCCTGCATACTTTCGTTGCCAACAGCCAGCACCTGTGTCTCTGTTGTAGGACCACCCTCAGGCTGCCAGACTGCACCTTGCCAGGGCACACCAAGAGCCAGAAGTGCCTGGGAATTTACGTACTGACTGATGAGTACAGGAGATATGAATCCTTCAGTTCTCTCACCCCTTGATGGGGACGCCTCTGAGGTGTGACTGGCGCTGTCTTCAGAGCTCCTCAGATTAAGCCAAAATTATCCTCTGAGGAACTCTGCTTGCTCTTACACTTGGGGGGCCTCCTGCCCTTCCTGGTCCCATTTCCCCACTCCCCTATGTGTTATTCCTGGAAATACTTCCCAATAAATCAACTTCCCACACATTTTCACCTCAGGGTCTGTTTATAAGAACCCTGTGTAAGACAGTACTCATCTTTAAGTCCGGGTTCCTACTAGGCTCTCTGTGAATACTGTATTTGTTTACACTGGCCTGGATCCAGTGATGGGGAGCAGGGGCAGGAGTGAGGAGGCTGAATGGATATGTAAACACACACGTACAAATGGATATATAACATAAGACATACATATCTTTTAAGTCTTTTCTAGGGATTTGGAGGGATTGCCAAGGAGCTGGAACATGTGCTCAGACTGCCTTCATAACACAATCTTTATAAAAATCTATTTAGTTTTTTTTTTTAATCAAAAGTCAAAGCTACAAAAGCAGAGTGATGCAAAATATTCACTCCTGACTGGCAAATTTCTAAAGAGAACAACAACAAATTCAGCTGCAAATCTTTGAGCTGTAAAACTTGAGTTTGGAAGTTAGTCATTCATTCCATTATTGAGCTCTTATTGTGTGCCAGGCACTGTGTATACAATAACGAACAACACAGAACAGGTCCCCACCCTCACGGAGTATGATGGCTGGTAGTTTTGCCTGCTCATAGTCTTAGACACACACACACACACACACACACACACACAACCTACCACTATCTCCTTTTCCTACCTCCTTGAAAACAATTTGGCTATTGGTGTCCAAAGCTCTAAGTTTAAGTATTCCCTTTGACAAGGTTTTCTGCCCTTATAGAGAATTTATCTGAAGGAAGTTATTCAAAAGAGAAGAGGAAAAACACACACGTGCCAAGATGTTCATATTCATAAGAATGAAAATTTGTAAAACAATCTAAATGTGCAATGGGGAAAGGTTAAATACTATATATGTTAGGCCCACTGGATGGAATATATGTAGAAATTGAAAATTATATTGTTAGGACTATGCATTATCACAGAAAATGCTTATAATCTTAAGTGAAGAGAACTGACTACAAAATTGTATAGACAGTTGATTATGATCAATCATACAAAATACACATGCCTGTAGGCCCAGATTGAATGGGATACATTCTGACTAAAAATAGAAGTGGTATTAAGGTAGTAAAATTACAGGTGATTATTCTTTCTTCTGTTTTCAAACATTCTGTACCGGTTTACTATTTATTTTTTAAGTTTGGCTATTAAAAAAAATGTTAGTAAATGATTTTAGAGTTAAGAACCTGGAATGCTGTTCTTCTACAACTTAGATCATTATTTGGCTAGTTGCTTCTTGACATTCAGGTCCCAACTCAATTTTACCACCTTGCCTGAGTAGCACCCACTCAAGCACCCAATCTTTCTCCCCCACATTCCAGTTTCCTTTTCTTCAAGGCTGAAGGATTCTATCTGGAAGTATCTTATTCTTGTGTTTGTTTACTTGTTTATGATTTATGTCACCCAGCTAGAATGTAAGCCCCATGAGAAGAAAGGCCTCACTATTTCAGTCACCCGTCTCCTCAGAGCCTTCAGTGCCAAGTACTGGCAAATATTTGTGGCATAAATTTATTCATCCATTCATCCATTTCATGATCTTGATAAGCTAGGGATAAAATGCCCTTCCTGTCATAGACTAGAATACTCTCCATTACCTCACCCTTCCTTCCTCCCTACCTTTACTTCTGCCACTTCCAGCCTCAAATTTTAAGCTCTAGTCATGCTGACTGAAGTTTTCCTCATACACCGTGCTGTGCCCATACACATATCTTCTCCCCTCTAACCCTGCTTGTGCCTCTGCCCAGTATGCCCTTTCCCTCTCACTTCACCTGGCCAACTCTTATTCGAGGTTGAGTTCCCTTTTCATCTTCTCCTCCCCGAATCACCCAGTCGGAGCCAGGTGCTGCCCTGAATTTCAGGATACCTGGTGCTCACCTCCATCACCACACTTTACAAAGGACTTTGCAGGGTTGTGTCTCTGTCAGACTGGAAGCATGTGAGAGTAAGGGCAATGTCATTTAACTTTATAATGACTTTCTCTTTGGCCAGTCTCTGGCATACAGTAGGCACTCAATAAATTAAAAAATAATAATAATTTATTTTATTTTTTGTTGTTATTGAAAATACACAAGCAGAATATATACCCATTCAACAGTTTCTACATACACAATTCGTTGACATTGAGAACATTCTTCAAGTTGTGCAACCATTCTCACCATCCTTTTCTGAATTGTTCCTCCCTCATTAATATAAACTCACTGCCTCCAAAGCTTCAATACATGTTCGTCGAACTGAAACGTATTGCTCTATTGAGGGATCTAATATGTGCCATGCACAGCACTGATGGTGTGGCATATCAGCAAGAGTAACTAGAAATACAGCAGGTTATGAGAAAGTAATTAGCATATGCAAATTTCCCTTAGAGCAGAGATCACCAATTGGCTAATATCTAAATATTGAGAGACTTTGCATAAAAATCCATGTGTGTGGCTTCTTCTGAAAAATCAGTAGCTCTGGCAACAGGGCAGCAATTGGTTGGAACTAAATGGAAGTACTTTCCTGATTTCGTAGGCATGCAGTTGCCAGTTCTCCACAGTCTCCACTATCCCCTATTGTTGTCCAGTCTGAGGTCTGCTGTTATCGTTAAGAAAAATTCCAAAAACTTAGAAATAGCGCAATAATATGATCTCTCCGTGTCATATTAGAACATTGTCTATCAGGCCCTGCTGGGGCTTATTTAATTCTCTAGAGCTGTACATTCCAGTAGGATAGCCATTAGCCCCCTGTGACTATTTATATTTATCTTTAAATTAATTAAAATAAAATAAATTCAGTTTCTCAGTCTCACTAGCCATATTTCAAATGCTCGCTAACGACATATGACTAGTGGCTAATGTAGAAAATAGATACAGAACATTTCTATCATTGTACAAAGTACTATTGGACAGCAGTGCTCTAGAGGATGTTCTTTTATTTGACTTATTATTTACTATTAGTTAGGGCCCAGACTCTGTGAAGTCACAGTTAACTTACAGATTTTTGTTCCGACAGATTTCTGTCAAGGGGAAAAGATTATCCCAAAGGTTACCCTTCCATTGCCTTGTGAGACATTAACCGGTTTGTCTCTAACTTAGAAAACTGATTTCAGTACACCTTTGTTGGTTGACTAGATAAGCCTCTGTTCCTCAAAATCTCGTTGGAATGAACTTTACTGTTCTGCTAGTTCCCTCAGTAACGAATGTAGTGGATTGAATGTTGGCCTCCAAAAAGATATGTCCATGGCCAAATCCCTGGAATGTGACCTTATTTGGAAAAAAGGTATTTGCAGATGTAATTAAGCTAAGGACCTCAACATGAGATCATCCTGGATTACCCAGGGGGCCCTAAATCCAATGACAAGTGTCTTTATAAGAGGCAGAAAAAGAGAACACACAAAGAAGGTGGTGTAAAGATGCAGGCAGAAGGCGAGAAATGTGGCCAGACACTAAAGAAGCCAAGGAAAGCCAATAGCCATGAGAAACTGAAGAGGCAGGGAAGGATTCTCCCCTAGAGCTTCAGAGGGAGCGTGCCCGGGCTGATAGCTTGATTTCTGACTTCTGGCCTCCACAACTGTGAGAAAATAAATTTCTGTTTTAAGCCACCAAGTTTGTGGTAATTTGCCACAGCCGTCAAAGGAAACTAATACAGCTAAATAAATGTTTATCATATGCTTATTTTATATTTCTGTAAGAGTCAGGTTTTTAATTTAGAAAATTTTTACTTTGAGAGTTGCCATTTATATTCAAGTTTGGGCTATTCTTTTCTCTCACGTTCTTACACTTTTTTTTCTATCTTCCTGACTCCGATGATGTTTGAGATTGAGACGCCATCCCTGACCTCCAGACGCAGCTGTGTAGGGAGAACTATCCAGAAACGTGCCAAGCGATGAGACACAGGTGAATGTCGTGCCTAAGGAGCACAGATTCTGGAAGCAGCCTGTCTGGGCTCAAATCTGGGCTCTGCCATAAGTTGCGTCACCTTGGGCAAGTTGTTTGTCCTCTCTCTTCCTTGACTGTCTTATCTGTAAAACCCGAATGATAACAGTGACTACCTCATAGGACTTTTTTTTTTAAATTTCCAAATGATATAGAGACACGCACAAAGTATTGAAGGAATTCAATGATGCCCTACACAAGGAATTAATATTTAAAAAAAATGCCTCTTACAAGCATCAAGTGAAAGCACGGCATTGCATTGTATTCGTATGTGTTAGGAGTGCTAACTCGCATGGAAACAATCTCCGTTTCACAGGCTGGGCTCCCGGGAGGCCGACTCTGGGACGGAGTTAGCGTTCAGGATGTTTATTAGGGAACCAGCGTTGTCTCTGGGAGGGACACCTGGGGGAGAGAAGCGGCAGCAGGAGACAGCAGAGCTGGAGGTGGAGCTGTGATGTGGCCCAGCCGCAGCGGACCCTGTGGTGAGCTCCCTATGGCCCTGCAGAGTGACCCTGCCCCTGGGCCACCCGGGGCTCTCCAAACTGAAGCCGTTCCCGAGGGAGCTGACCGCTGACGGCCGTCCGCCGATGACCCTCCCAGCAGCTGGCTGACGGGTGCTTCCTGGAAGGCGGGCTGGGTGGTGCATCCCCGTCTCCACCGCGCTGTAATCCTCCACGTCTTCATGTCTTTATGCCTTCGTGTTTCAATAGCCAGGGAGCCTTGAAAAATGAGAGGCACTGCCTTAGGGTGGGCCGACTGTGGCATCGTCATGCGGCTCCCTGGCTGCGGGTGACATTTCCGTGTCGTCGTCTTCCGCGCTCCCATCCGCCTCCTGCTGACAGCGTCCCCCCGCCCCTGCTCCTCGCTTTTCCAGGTCGCCCTTGTGGCTGACGAGTTCAGAAACGGAGGAGGGTAAAGCGCGCGAGCGGAGAAGCTGCGATCCAAGCGCCCCCTTCCCCGCTTCCGGAGGGCTGTCCGAGCTTGCCACACCTCACAGCTCCTCAAGGCGTGCGGCCCCGCGCGGCCTGGGCCGGCCACAGGCTCTGCCCTCGGCGCGAAGGCGAGGGCGTGGAAGCGGGCGGGCCCCAAGCGCTACCTTTCGAAAACCCAAGGAGGTACTCTTTAAAAACTTAAATTCCAGAGGGATTATTATTCCTGTCAGGGGAAAGGAGTAAAAGGAATCCACTTCTGTAAACATGAAACAGATCAGAATAAGGGTTTAAAAGTAATGCTCTACTAAGCTACAGAAAGGCGTGGAAGATTGTACTGCCTTCTGCTCCGGGGTTTTTATTTCTGCTCTGAAGAACAGAGAAACGGTAAGTGAGTGGATTCGGGGGCGCGGGGGAGAGGGGATAGCTTTGAGATGGAACAACCTCAAGCTCTCTGGTTGGCTTTACCGAGAGATGCAGAATTCCTCCTGGTGACAGTCTCTCTCTGTTTACTCACCTGGATGCAAAAGGATGGAGACCAACTCACAGGGCCGTTGTGAAGTGTTACAAATCAGTTTTGATCTCGCCTCCCCCTTTGTATAGAGTGAGACTGACTGCTTTCTCATCCCCATCCTGCCACATAGTAGCCTGTGTGACCCCATGACAGTCACTGAACTTGGGCCTTGGTGTCCTTATCTGTGCGATGGGGATAATACGTAGTGTATTAGTAGCGGTCTTGTCTACAAGTAACAGAAACCAAGTCTGTCTGAATTAAGCAAAAAGGGAGTTATTGGAATTGATGGAAGCGTGGAGGTGTGGAAAACAGATAGGAAGCTAGAATGTTGAGGATGCCCAGGCAGGAGTCCACACAGAGGCCACACGGCAGGAAGAATCTTCTCTGCATGCTGCAGATTCCTGTGTTTAATGATTTCTTCTACCATATCTGGGTCCTCACCTCACTCACTCAGGGCCCCAGAGTCCCTGAGGAGAGTGTCTGCTGGCCAGGCCAAAGTCACAGCCCCTGCCACCACCGAGCCTCATCAAGAAGAGGGAGGGTCTGATCTCTTGCACTTCACCTCCCATCAAGGCCAGAATGCGAGACCCAGGTGCTTACAGGACCGAGGCTGGTACTGGACAGCAAAAGACAAAATCACAAATAAAAATTCCCCACAAGTGGCCATCACACCTATTCTCTTCTGGGAGACACTTAGCAGAGTGTTTGGCAATAGTGAATGCTCACTGGATAGAAGCCGGTACTGATGGATAAAAAACTGTAGTATATTCATACAATGGAATTCTACTTATCAATCACAAGGAATGAACTACTGATACAATAACATGCATGATTCTCAAAAACATTGGACAGAACCAAAGAAACCAGAAGCAAAGGGATACCTACATGCCGTATGATTCCACTTACATGAAGTTCTAGAAGAGTCTGGGCTATGGTGATAAAAATAAGAGCAGTAGTTGCCACTGGGGCAGGGACTCTTGGTTCAGGAGGATTGCCTGGAAGGGAACTTTCGAGGATGATGCCAGTATTCTGTATCTTCGGTATGGGAGTAGTTACTCAAGGGTAGACTCATCAAACCATACATTTGAAAGCTATGCGTTTTCGTATATGTATTTTATACCTCAATAAAAATATTTTTCAATGTGATGTCTTTCTGATCAGTTGATGCACATGCCTTTCCAGTCTCTGCCACCAATATCCTTATAATAAAAAAAATCTGTATAACAAGTTTATTGCAGGTTCCACTCAGCAGTCACATATTTCAAACATCATTTGAAACCACAGACAAAAAAATTAGAAAAGTTTGAGGAGTTTGTTTAATGGGTTTGGCTGTTATCAGCAGGAAGAGTTTTTCCAACCAGTACTACTTACAGACTAATGCCAGCCCATGCCTGCTCCTGGTCGCAGTGTGGTAAGAAGAGAAATGGAGAGAAAGTGTCTTACACTGGGTTTTCTAGAGGAGCAAAACCAGTGAAAAGTATATATGAATATATATAGAGAGATTTCCTTTAAGGAAATGGGGCTGCCAAGCCCCAAATCCATGGGTCAGGTGGCAGGCTAGAGACCTCTGCTGGCTTATGACTCGAGAAAGAACTGGAGGTCAGGTGACAGGAAGGGTGCAGGATGGAGAGAGAGAGCTTTGCCAGAACGTCCATTTACATGCTGGAGGCAGGCCACGCCCCCAAGGAAACGCCCCTTTCAACTGAATGGATGATCGCATCAGATGACAGAATGGAAGGCTGTTACATTACTTATACAGTAAAATCTGCAAAAGCTGGAACATGAGTAAGGTGGAAAACCTGTCAGAGGAGGAAAACGCAAATATTTTCAACTAAAACGAGCGATCAAAAAATGGTAAGACTGCACCCTGTTAAAGGTGGAAAACTTGCGAGACCTGGAAAAACAAGGCAGTCCGGTCAAGTTCTGGGTCTCACAGGTTTCACAGTGTTACATTACGGAAGAGCAACCAGCCCAGTGTCTGACAAACGACTGAGAACCATAGCCTAGTCAAACTGACATTTAATGTTAAGCACCACAGCAAGCATATAGGACACTTTCATAGCAAGTTGGCATTGCTGTAATGTCCAAGCGTGTGATCAGTGGGCTCATCTTCTTGAACAAAGAATAGAATAGGTTGAGTGTTGTTGAACTCCTGTGGGTATCGTAGTAGGACCACGTACTGATCAGCTGTAGATTAGAGAAAAAATAGTTTGAGAAACAGTGTTCTAAGCTGCCTTCTCAGCTTACAAGCCACTCAGCGAAGAGCATCCCACTATCCCAGACCCACAAGGTTACTCCTGCTTCATCGTGGCCCACACGGAGCATGCTCAGTGAATCTTTGTGCAGTTGTATTGTTTTAGGCCCGAGGCTTCTGGACAAATAAATGCAATCATCCCCCAGCCCTTGGGATTGTCCTCCACCCAGAAAGGCCTGGATGAAGAAGTGAAGGGCACCACTCTCTTGAGAGCCTAGAACAACTTAGCCCCAGGTGGTATTCTAAGGCTGGTCCTGACCCTAATGTCTTGCTAAGGGCAGAGATGGCTAGCTGCCACCCCCAGGATCTCGTTTCTACTTCCTTCTTTCCTCCTTTCTCCTTGTCCCAAGTGATCGAGCATAAAATATTGATTTCCTAGCCTCCCTTGCTATTAAGGAAACCCTGGTGGCGCAGTGGTTAAGAGCAATGGCTGCTAACCAAAAGGTCGACAGTTTGAATCTACCAGGCACTCCCTGGAAACTCTGTGGGGCAGTTCTGCTCTGTCCTGTAGGGTTGCTATGAGTCGGAATTGACTTGACGGCATCGAGTTTGGTTTTTGGTCTTGCTGTTAAGTGCATCCATGGGACTTGCTTCTGGCCAAGAAAGATAAAGTCTGTGTGTCTTCCAGGAAGGCAGTTAAAAGGGAGCGGGCTCAGCAGGAGGGGCCTCTTTTTGTCTTGACTTCTCTTCTGGCCTGCAACTCCGCAGCCCCTCTTGAACCATAAGGCAGGCAACCTTGAGGATGAAAGCTATATGCTAGGATGGAGCAGCAGAGAGATGGATGGAGCCTAGGTCCCACCAGCTGGATGCCTGTTTCTGTACTTCCTTTATGTAAGGAAGAAATAGATTTCTATCATGTTTGAGCCTTTCTTATTTTAGATTTCTCTGTCTCATGCAGCCAAATCTAATCCTAATTGATACATAAGCCAAAGTTTCCCTTTCTGCTTCTTTCACTGGCAATTATCCATGCAGCCGCTCTACCCTATCTGTCCTTCATCCCTGAAGCCATGAGGAAAGCAAGCTGACAGGACAGCAATCTGATCGTACTTTCTCGCAGGCGTGTTTGCATTTACAAGAGGCCCACCAGGAAAAGCAACACTTCCTCCAAAAGAAGCATTGCGGTACCAAGTGGAAGTGAAATTTGGAATCTTGCAACTTTGCTATGTAGACGTAGATACAGATAGGGACTCTAAAGAATGGCCTTTGGCAGCCAAGTATAGAGACTTGGCCACATGAGAAGAGAAATAAAAGTTAAGCAACTAGTTACGTTTAAGGTCCAGGCAAACATATGTTTGGAGAGGCTATAAATTAATGACCTGTCGGAGGGAGACATTATGCAAGTTAATTTTCCACAGGTTTAGGAAAATATTTTCAAAGAGAAATTATATTTTCTAACATATATTTGCAGGTTCACAAAACAACTATTCCCCCTTTAAAGAAATGTTAGTCTACTCCAGAACAATTGCATACAAGTTTGTCGTCGTCTCTTAAAACAATTAAATGTTTTGCCGTTAGTACAGAAATTTCTTTCGAGTACAGAAGCTGAAAGTTCTAAAATTTATAAATAATTAGAGAAATTTATTCACTGAGAAGTGTCATGCCGCTGTAAGAAAAGTAATCATTGTCCCAACATGTGGGCATGGTGGCTGATTTATTAAACTTTTTTTGTTCCCCACAACTATGAGTTTATTTCAAACAAGTATATAAATTGAATTGTTATAGCTTTGCCCTTACTAATGATATCATTGTCTCCATATTAAGCTAACACATTTCCAAAGTAAAAGATAAATATACACACATAATCACTTACTCTCACAGTTAGCTTAATATTGGGCTAAAATAGGTTTTACAGTATTCTTTTTTTTTTAATTTTTTTTATTGCTGTAATTAAATGAAGTTTACATTTGAAGTTAGTCTCCCATACAAAATTTTTTTTTGCATACATTGTTATGAGACCCTAACTGCTCATCCCATTCTGCGACAGCACACTCCTCCTATCTGCCCCTGATTCCCCATGACTATTCAACCCGCTCCTAACTCTCTCTGCCTTCCCATCTCATGTCTGGACAGAAGCTGCCCCTTTGGTCTCTTGTATCTGCTTGACTCAGAGACACACTCTTCACGAGTATCACTTTATGCCCCATAGTCCAGTCCAAACCCTGTCTGAAGAGTTGGCCTCGGAAATTATTTTAGTTCTGGGCTGATAGAGAGTTCAAGGGCCATGCCTTCCAGGGCAAGGTTTTACAGTATTCTAACTTGAAAAATTAATTATTGAGGAATAATATCTAATTCACTTGTACTTCTAACCATGTATGCATAAGGCAATGGAAACTTTATCATAATTCTCTAGAATTATATATGTGCAAACATATATGCCTTTATTCCTTGCCTTTTAAATTTAACCTCTCACACTTGTTATATTTATAAAATCAAGTTTCTCTGTGAGTAGTATCCAGAAGCTAATTTTGAATGCCCTGGTAAAATTGGATGAGCATATTAACAATTGTAAAATAGCGCTGCAGCCTTCTCCAGCACCTTCTTCTCTAACTTAATAGCCCACTGAGCCCGTCCTTACAAGTGCACATCTTCCATTTGAAGAATGAGAGTTATCATAGAGAAAGGGACAAAGCAGAGAGCTTTGGACAGAACGTTGAGTAGAACCACTTAAAATAACATCAAGTTATTTACATTCAACTCTCCGAATGCACTTACTAGACACTTTTGGTTTATGTGGTTTCCTTTTGAACTTGAGATTCCTTACAACTCATCTCTCATAGAAAAGAGGGAGTGGTATAACAAATTAAAAGCCTCAAAAAAGTGTTCTATGTTCAATGACAGTTGCTTAGGAAGGCTGGCAATGTGGTTTCATCTGCCGTTTCTTTTTTTTTTTGTCCCTCTGGTAACTTTGGTTCTAAGAATTGACATGCTTAGAGCCCAGCCAAGAATTCAAGGCAAATATGAAGCAAGCCTTCAATTGCTTAATCAAATGAACAAGCTCAGAGCCTGAATATAAACTCTATGCCTTTTATTATAATCCCGTTGAGCAGGTTTGTCCAGACTTCAGTCATCAGTCACCAGCAATCTGTGCTTGAATTTGGGAGGGTTTCACAGACTCAATGCCACCACCCTCTTCCCAGCCCAAGGCCATCCCTCGGCACTTCTCCTCCACTGAGTGGTCAGTGCAGTGGGTCCAGGTCTTGGGTGGCCATGGCTTCCAACCTCACTGGATTAGCAAGGCTGCCAGAGTGAGTGAATGAGCACTTTGCAATGACCACAGGGGCCCCGCTGCCTCCCGGGCAGGCAGGCTTGTCGCCACGAACCTGCCTTCTGCCCTTTACTGCTTTTAAAAAAGCTTCATCCGTTGTTTGTTTCATTGTTATTTTGCAGAAATAATATACGCAATGCATGAATATATTCTTTTTGTAAAAATTACATTACAGTTAAAATTCGTTTTAACCACCATCCCAAACCTCAGTACTTCCTAGAAGGAACCGCTGTTCATGGTTGGGTACACATCCTTACAGAATTTTGCCGATGCAACCACAGGAAATTGCTATTTTGATTAGTCAAAGGTGGTTGAATATGAGCAATTTCATATGATTTGACCTAATTAATATATAGACCTGCAGAAAATACATGGTATTAATTGGCATTTATGTTTATATAAACTGTAGCTTATTGGTCATATTATTTGCGTCTTCTGGGTTTTTTTTCACTCAGTAATTTTTCTTGGAGCCCTTTCCATGCCCGTCCACATAATTCCACCTTGTTCGTTTTAATTGCTTCATGGTATTCCATAGTAGAATGGGTTTTATTTCCAAATAACCAGATGCATCTCCCATTAACTAATTATTGCTTCTATCAATCAATTTTCAGGAATATGGGAATGGAGGGCAACCCTCTCCTCACAAAGAAAAAAATGACTTGGTCCAGGAAACCTAGTTAGAGCCACTAGTGTAGGTAAGTTAAATATAGATTATGCTTTAGTCAATGCATTTGTATATAAACTCTTAAAATGTCTTACACATATAGTTGTTACTTTTTCTTCCTCATGTTTGTAGAAGTAGAGGACAATGCTGTTTGAAGCCACGGATATGACTTTAACATCAGGTATCCTGAGGATAGGATGGATCTGGGTTTTATCACATGCACATCCTCATTCCATGTGCTCCGTCTACACTTCAAGTCTCATCCATTTCTGAGTACTTGGTCTTTGTTCTTAGCATTGACCTGGCCCTCTCCTTTCAGCCATCTTAAATAGCTCCTCCTCAAAGGGCTGGGGTAGATCTCCTCCTCCTTTCCCTTCCCCAAGACACCACATGCTCTGAAGCACCAAGGGCGTACAGAGTTCTGCTAGTTCTTCAAACACTTTCTCGCACTGTTTTCCCACACAACCAACCTTCCAAAAAGAGAATGGCCATAGCTGTGGTCTCTGGTAGTGAACGAGGATTTCCAAATGGTAAACGACCATCTCTGACTTCTGATTAAATATGGCAGATTGAACCCCCGTTATCTCTGTTCCCCAGCAAAACCCTGCTAAAAAGCCAGTAAATGAAAAACAATGATATAAACCTACAGGGAGAACGACAGGAGCCAGCAGCAGATGAGCACTATCAATAAAATTTTGGAAAAGGGAAATCAGATGGAAGAATGATAATTGACTTAGCAGAACAGAGAAAATGAAACTCACTTCCTGCAGATAAAGGTGCAGATTTGCTTGGCAGAACTCCAGCAAGTTTCAGGATTTGGAGGATCAGGTACTTCTAAATGCTATGGGCTATAGGTCTCTAGGTGGCACAAATGGTTTTTGCTCAACTGCTAACCTAAAGTTTGGCAGTTCAAACCTACCCAGAGGTACTGTGGAAGAAAAGCCCTGGCAATCTGCTTCCATTGAGATTACAACCAAGAAAACCTTATGCGGCAATTCTACTCTATAAGACATGGGTCATCATGAGTCAGAATCGAGTCAACGGCAACTAGTAACAACAGGGTGGGGCTAAAACCTGGACTGACTGAAAGTTTAAATTGATGAGTGGTTAGACATCCAGATTTTCACCTCCAACCCAGGCAGCTAACTATCTTTCCTGTATTAGTTATCGATTGCTGCGTAATAAATTACCTCAAGACTTAGCAGCTTTGGCTTAAAACAAAACTACACATTTATTATCTCACAGTTTCCATGGGTCAAGAATTCTGGAGTGGCTTAGCTGGACAGTTCTGATTCAGGGTCTCTCATGAAGTTCCATCAAGATATCGGCTGGAGCGGTAGTTATCTGAAGGCTTGACTAGGGCTGGAGGATCATTTCCATGATGGCTTACTCACATGCCTGGCAAGGTAGTGTCGGTTATTGGCAGGAGGCTACAGTTCCTCACCACGAAGACTTTTCTGTAGGGCTGCTTGAGGGTCCTCACAACATGGCAGCTGATTCACCCAGAGTGAATGGTTCCAGACAGCAAAGTTGAAACTGCAATGTCTTTTATGATCTAGCCTTGGAAGTCACACTCCATCATTTCTGTAATATCATATTAGTTACACAGACCAGCCCTATTTCATATGGGAGGGGACTACATGGGGGCGCAAATACCAGGAGACAAAAATGACTGGGGGCCATCTTGGAGACTACTATGCCTCCCTCATTTGTTTGGAAGACAGACTCTAGATTTAGTCACTCAAGACACAGTTGTGGAGGAGGAGATGGTGCCCCACTGGAAACAGTGGGATTAAGTGCAAGTCTAGATACTCAGCTTTGAGACCTTCCTCCCTCAGCTCACTTCCCTTTTTCAGATCTAAAGGATGGCAGGCTGGTTTACTCTCCCATGCAGGAGACTGCAGGATTCTTCTTTGGGAAAGCCAACCAACCTAAGAGGAAGGACCCACAGACATGTGGGGGATCTCCCAATAAAACAGCCAGGTCCCTGCTTGATCCCTCTAGGACGAGGTGCACCTGTTGACCAAGCATGTGTCAGACACTCGGAATGTCTAACCATCTGTTTGATATGAACATAGAGTCAAACATCACCAGACATTTGAGAAAAACTTCTACATGAAAATAGAGACCAAAACAAACAAAGAGAAACACTGGAGTGCGGAGAAAAGAGAATATGCAGGAATCAGAAAGACATTTTTTAAAAAGGAGCTAAATCTTCTGAGAGAAAAGAAATCACAACCATGAAACAAGAACAGAATGCAATAATAATGAAAATAACAACAAAAACCACACACACACACACACACACACACACACACACATCAACATTTATGGAGTCTGCATGATATGTCAGGCCCTTTTCTGTACATGTATTTACTCATTCAGCCCTCAAAACAACCAGCCTAGGAGGTAGGTTCTATTATTATGTTTATTTTATAGAAATATTAAGTAACTTTTCTGAGGTTATGACTGGTAAGTGGAGAAGCCTAGAGTTGAATCCAGAGCCAGAGCTCTTCGAAAAGAAGTCTACACGAGTGGGATTCATACCAGTTATGCAAGGATGGTTCAACATTAGAAAATCAATCGACGTAATCCATCACATAAATAAAATAAAAGAATTACATGATCATCTCAATCGACGCAGAAAAGACATTTGACAAAATCCAACACCCATTCCTGATAAAAACTCTCAATAAAATAAGTATAGAAGGGAAATTCCTCAACATAGTAAAGAGCATCTATACAAAACCAACAGCAAACATCATTCTTAATGGAGAGAGGCTGAAAACATTCCCCTTGAGAAGAGGAACAAGACAAGGATGCCCTTTATCACCACTCCTATTTAACTTTGTGCTGGAAGTCCTAGCTAGAGCAGTAAGCTAAGAAAAAGAAATAAAGGACAACCAAATTGGTAATGAAGAAGTAAAACTGTCCCTATTTGCAGATGATATGATACTATACATAGAAAACCCAAAAGACTCCATGAGAAAACTACTGGAACTAATAGAAAGATTCAGTAGAGCAGCAAGATACAAGATTAACATACAACCCGTTGGATTCCTATACACCAAAAAAGAGAACAACGAAGAGGAAATCAGGAAAACAATACCATTTATAATAGCCCCTAAAAAAATAAAATACTTAGGAATAAATCTAACCAGGGATGTAAAAGACCTATACACTGAAAACTTCAAAACACTGCTGCAAGAAGCCAAAAGAGATCTACATAAATGGAAAAACATGCCATGCTCATGGATAGGTAGAGTCAACATTGTGAAAATGTCGATTCTACCCGAAGCAATCTACAAATACAATGCAATCCACATTCAAATACCAACAGCATTCTTTAAAGAGATGGAAAAACTGAACATTAACTTTATATGGAAAGGGAAGAAGCCCGGAATAAGTAAAGCACTACTGAAGAAGAAGAATAAAGTTGGGGGACTCACACTACCTGACTTCAGAACCTACTCTACAGCTACAGTAGTCGAAACAGCCTGGTACAGGTACAACGACAGATACATTGACCAATGGAACAGAATTGAGAACTCAGATGTAAATCCATCCACCAATGGTCACCTGATCTTTGACAAGGGCCCAAAGTCTATCATTTGGGGAAAAGACAGTCCTTTTAACAAATGGTGCTGGCAAAAGTGGATGTCCCTCTGCAAAAAAAATGAAACAGGACCCATACCTCACACCATACACAAAAACTAATTCAAAATGGATCAAAGACCTAAATATAAAGCCAAAAACTAGATCATAGAAGAAAAAATTGGATCAACGCTAGAGGCCCTAATACACAGTATTAACAGGATACAAACCATAACTAACAACACACAAACTCCAGAAGATAAGCTAGATAACTAGGATCTTCTAAAAATTAAACACTTATGCTCATCAAAAGACTTCACCAAAAGGATAAAAAGAGAACCTACAGAATGGGAAAAAATTGGGGGCTATGGCATATCTGACAAAGTTCTAAACTCTAAAATCTACAGGAAAATCCAACACCTCTACAACAAAAAGACAAATAATCCAATTAAAAAATAGGCAAAGGAAATGAACAGACACTTCACCAAAGAAGACATTCAAGCGGCTAACAGACACATGAGGAAATGCTCGCGATCACTAACCATTAGAGAAATGCAAATCAAAACCACAATGAGATACCATCTCACCCCGACACTACTGGCACGAATAAAAAAAAAAAAAAAACAGAAAATAACAAATGTTGGAGAGGCTGTGGGGAGATTGGACCTCTTATGCACTGCTGGTGGGAATGCAAAATGGTACAACCTTTCTGGAAAACAATACGGCCTTTCCTTAGAAAGCTAGAAATAGAAATACCATACGATCCAGCAATCCCACTCCTAGGACTATATCCTAGAGAAATAAGAGCCATCACACGTATAGACAGATGCACACCCATGTTCACTGCAGCATTGTTCACAATAGAAAAATGATGGAAACAACCTAGATACCCATCAGCAGATGAATGGATAGACAAACTATGGTACATAACCACAATGGAGTACTATGCAACCATCAAGAACTATGATGAATCTGCGAAGTATCTCACAACATGGATGAATCTGGAAGACATTACGTTGAATGAAATAAGTCAATCACAAAACGATAAATATTGTATGAGACCACTACTATAAAAACTGATGAAAAGGTTTACATGCAAAAAGAAACAATCTTTGATGGTTATGGGGGGAGGGAGAAAAACACTAAATAGACAATAGATAAGTGGTGTCATGGATTGAGTTGTGTCCCCCAAAAATATCTTTCAACTTGGCCGGGTCATGATGCCCAGTATGGTATAATTGTGTACCATTTTGTAATCTCATGTGATTTCCTTACGTATTGTAAATTCAATCGCTATGGTCTAATAAGATGTATTAGCGGCACTTATACTGATGAGGTCTACAAGATTGGATAGTGTCTTAAGCCAATCTCTTTTGATATATAAAAGAGAGAAGCCAGCAGAGACACATGGGAACCTCATACCACCAAGAAAGCAGTGCTAGGAGCAGAGTGCGTCCTTTGGACCTGAGGTTCCTGCGCAGAGATGCTTCCAGACCAAGGGAAGACTGATGCATCACAAGAACCTTCTTCCAGAGCCAACAGAGACAGAAAGCCTTCTCCTGGACCTGATGTCTTGAATTTGGACTTATAGTCTATTAGACTGTGAGAGAATAAATTTCTCTTCGTTAAAGCCATCCACTTGTGGTATTTCTGTTAAAGCAGCACTAGATGACTAAGACAAGTGGTAACTTTGGTGAAGGGTGAGACACTACAGAATACTGGGGAAGCCAGCTCAACTTGCCCAAGGCAAGGTCATGGAAGCTCCACAGACACATCCAAGCTCCCTGAGGGACTGAATTACTGGGCTGAGGGCTATGGGGACCGTGATCTCAGGGAACATCTAGCTCAACTGGCATAACGTAGTTTATAAAGAAAATGTTCTACATTCTACTTTGGTGAGTAGCGTCTGGGATCTTAAAAACTTGCGAGTGGCCACCTAAGATACTCCACTGGTCTCACCCCATCTGGAGCAAGGGAGAATGAAGAAAACCCAAGACACAGGGAAAGATTAGTCCAAAGGACTAATGGACCACAACTACCACAGCCTCTACCAGACTGAGTCCAGCCCAACTAGATGGTGCCCAGCTACCACCACTGATTGCTCTGACAGGGATCACAATAGAGGGTCCCAGACAGAGCTGGAGAAAAATGCAGAACAAAATTCTAACTCAAAAAATAAAAAAAAAGACCAGACTTACTGGTCTGACAGAGACTGGAGAAACCCCGAGAGTATGGCCCCCAGACACCCTTTTAGCTCAGTAATGAAATCACTCCTGAGGTTCACCCTTCAGCCAAAGATGAGACAGGCCCATAAAACAAATGAGGCTAAAGGGGCACACCAGCCCAGGGACAAGGACTAGACAGCAGGAGGGGACAGGAAAGCTGGTAATAGGGAACCCAAGTTCGAGAAGGGAGAGTGTTGACATGTTGTGGGGTTGGTAACCAATACAAAACAATGTATGTACTAACTGTTTAATGAGAAACTAGTTTGTTCTGTAAACCTTCATCTAAAGTACAATAATAAAAAAAATTAAAAGAAGAAAAGAAGTCTACAGATCCTATAAACAGATCCTTTCACAGAGAAGGAAAGAACACTGATTTCAGACAGAGATTCAACTGCTAGACACTCAGCTAAGCCTTTGTAACAGAGTCAGGTTACAGCCCATGGTCCTGAGTGAGCCCCCCCCCCCCCGGGGTCCTACCACAATGGAGAGGAAGCATCCAGGGCTGAGGAGCAGAAACACTGACCCAGAACAGTGGCACACACTCACCCCCTTCACTGTTGCCTCTGCTTCCCTCAGTTCCTCAGTGTATGCCATTGGCCGTGTTCTTTATAGAAATTTTATAGCAGAATCAGAACTTTAAGGGTTAGGGGCTAGAAGCTGGAAGTCATGGCTATGAATGGCTTCCCCAAATTAAATCTGTTCTTGACCTTAATAATGGCTACTATTTAGTGGTCGCTCAGGGAAATAGCCCTAACCCTCACCACAGCCCCATTTTATGGACAAGGAAACCGTGGTGCAGAGAGATTATGTGACGTTACTAAAGTCTCTCACCTGGTAGGTGAGAAAGTGGGGTCAGATCCTAGGCTTACCTGGTTTTTGACTGTGCCTTTTCCAAGTATGAGAAGTGGTTTGGCCCAATTTTTCACCTTTCCCTCTATCCACGCCCTTTACAATTCCATGTGTTTGACCATGTGATCTACTTTGGCTAACGGAATATTAGCATATGAGACATAGCCAGAGGCTTGAAAAGTGCTTGTGCATTGGGTCTTGCTCCTTTGCCATCCCTACAACAAGGACACGCCTAGGCTAGCCCACAGGTCTCAGGAGGAGGAAGAGAGACATAAGGAGCAGAGACGCCCCAGATGCGCCAGCCTAGATCAACTGACTCCCAGAGGCTGCTGAGTTTTGGAATGCTGGTTCAGCAACATTTTTGTCACGATAGCTAACTGATCCATCATGCCACAGAAGCTCTTACCATCAAAATAAACAAACATGACTGACAATTAAGAGTACTGAAACAGCTCAGGGTTGCCAGATTTAGCAAGTAGCAACACAGGACACCCAGATAAATTTAAACTTAAGATAAACAAGTAATTTTTTTAGTATAAGTATAGCCCATGAAATAGTAGGGCTATACTTACACTAAAAAAATTGTTCATTGTTTACCTGAAATTCACATTTAACTGGGCGTGCTGTATTTTATGTGGCACCCCTATTCTGGCAGATTGGCAAGAGACAAACTGTGCAGAAAACACCTGTGTAAAAGTGGAGCTGGGCTAGAAAATGAGCCATTTCCTCTACTTTCCAACAGGCAATAAGTGTATTTATAGGGCAGGCTTTAAATCTCTGAGATAGCCTTTCCTAAAGGGACTAAGTCAGAGAAAAATATTAAGAGTAGGGTAGCAACGTGGGCAGCATGGCAGCCAGAGGGTAGTCTTGCCATGAGTGGAGGAGATGCATTTCACCTCACTGTTCCATCACTCAAAGATCAGGGAGGCCCCGGCTTTCCCGGTTTCAGCAGCCTGTGGTACCACAGAAAGCAATCCTCTGAACAAGCTGAAGCCAGCCTCCCTTTTGCTTGCATCTGGGAAGCGTTTCCCAGGTTACTGCACCATCTGTCTTTGAGGTGCCTGTAAGCAAAAGGCACCGGGGGGGAGGGGAGAAAAGAGCGGCAGTCCTGGGCCCAGGAAGAGCTGTCCAAGGCCTCTTTGTCAAGAGGTCAGGCCAGCCAAACCAGGGGACAGATGACATCAGAGAGGAGACACGCGACGCCGCGGGAGGTCCAAATGCAGAAGAGTCACGTTGCAGGAACTCAGTCCACCCTCCGCCTTGTCTCCCTCTTTAACAGAATCAGGCAAGCCACTGTTTTTGGCTTTGCACAGCCTAATTGGCTTTTTTCGTGAGGGATCGCCAACTCAATCCAGCAAGAAATTCCATGCTGTCAGCCAGCAACGCAGACTGTTGCAGAGAAAGTGACACGACTCCATCCTTTGGGCAACCTTGCCAATTATTACAAATGTCCCGGCTCTCCTCCACTTGCACAGCTGGCTGGAGAAGAGTGTAAGTTTTTCCATGGAGATAGGGGAGTTTCCCTCCCACCTGCATTCTGGTGATCCAGCAAATCCCTGTGAGTCTTGATTTACTTTCAGTACTGGTTCCCTTTCCTCAAACATTAAGCAGGCCTTGCTCCTTGGCACTTCTCAGGAGCCAGTTACCCAGCTGTCCAAGGCCTGGCCTGGGTGCAAAGACAGATTCCTGAAAGGGACACTGGCCAGCTAAACCTCTGCACCTCCAGATAAATGACACCACGAAAACCAAATGTACACAACGTGGTCAACAGTCTCAGCATAAACCCACAACCCACCCCTCCGAGGACTGAGGCTGACCTAAGCAATGATAACTCCAGCCTTCGCTGCTAACAGTCCTCTGCTTTCTCCTGACCCAGGGCCTGTTCACATGTCTCTTGTAAATGAGAGCCTCTTGGGGTGATAGGCTCCAGGGGGCTACAATAATAAATAATGCACAAGGTCTGGCTTTAGGAAGTTTGCTGTTTAGAAGGAGGGGGGATCTGTAAATTGCTATAATGTGAGAAGAGACCAAGAAGAACCAACATGGTAGAAGTGATAATTGGAGGAGGGGCTATGGAAAGAAGCACACTGGCCAGGGAGGCCTAAGGATCTTCCGTGGAAAAAGCAGCATTTGAGCTTATTAAAAAAAAAGGCCTTCAGTAGCGACCTCTGGGTGGTCAGTGGAGTGTAGGGATCAGGATGAACAAACGTTTGGAGGAAAGGTTACCCCAAAGCATAGGGTTTGTAGGGGAAGAAGAGAGAAGGTCAGGTTTTAGTATGAGATAAAGAGTTGAAACCTAGAAGCACTTCCTTGGAGGAACTTTGTGTCTTCAAGTGGGCGCCAGGTGCTACTGATGTCTCTATCCCTCAATGCACAGTTCAACGCCTGCTCCTTATCCCTTATTTAGAAGGCTAGGCTCTAAAATATTTCACCCTAATAATTTGAGGGCATCCCTGGGTGGTGCAAAAGGTTAATGCACTCGGCTGCTAACCAAAAGGTTGGTGGTTTGAGTCCATCCAGAGGCACTTCAGAAGAAAGGCCTGGCAATCTACTTCAGAAAAATCGGCCTCTGAAAACCCTATGGGGCACAGTTCTACTCTGACACACACGGGGTGGCCGTGACTCGGAGTTAACGTGACGGCAACTGGTTGGTTTTAATAGTTTGAAGGACAAATCTTACATATATCTGTTAAGTTAACATGGTTCCTTCGCCTGTTTCTTTAGAAGACCTCAAGTAGTTCTGCACACCAGCTGTCTCTGTTGATAAAGAGAAAGTAAATTCTCCCTGTTGCAAAAACTTTTGGAGCAGCAGGAAACCAACCTTTCAACGGAAACTGATTTATTCACTCAACTGGAATGACCCGACCCACTTAACACATCCCCTGAGAGGGAGCCGTTTACTTCACTCAGCCCATAGGATCAGACTGATTATCCCATAATAACGTAACGTCCTCTTGAGTAAGTCAGGGCAGAAATTACAATTCCCACTTAATAAATGGAGAAAATTAAGTACAAGTTTCACAGTCACACAAGAGAGACCCTAATTTCTGCTCTAAGAATATGTTCACCAGATCCTTTTAATACATAGTTTCTAGGGAGGATCTCTTTTGGTATAGGATTAATTCCAGACTTCCATTGCATCTCTATACAAATATACGTGTATGTATTTCCCTTAACCAGAAAGCCAAATGCTATGACTTCTTTATCATCATAAGGAAAGAGACACCTACTTTTGCAATTTTTTCCCATTGATTCCCAAACACCTGACACCCTCTGCTTTCTTTCCCTCGCGGTACTTCCTTCTAACCTCTCTTATTCTTGTTTAGAATAATTCTTTGTAAAGCCTTTCTGTGTCTACAGCTTGCAGGCTGAGGGAAAGCTCAGAACCCTGAGAAGTTAAGTTTGATGCTGTGACAAGATGGCTCCAGGCATTTGGTCCATGAAGGAATGATGTGTGCAACCGTGTCGGCTTCCAAAACTTTTACCTGGCCTTGATCACCCAGGGTCCCCAGACACTTGTGTGTGTTGACCTTGGAATGCAAAACAGCTGTTGGCTTCTGAGGCATCCTGGTCACCGTGGAGACAGGAGGTGAATAAAAACATCAATGAACACGTCAGGAAGCAGGCAGCCAGTATCAGGAGTTAAAAACATCAGCGGGATTGATCTGGCATCATTGTTAATGTATTGCAAATGATAAAAGCAGGATTCCCAGGCCTTCTCAAGTGGGATGACTGTAGCTTTATAGTAAGCTTCCCTCCACTATGCCTTCATTTTCATTCAATTGCTTAGTTATTCATTCCTTTTTCCACAAATATTTATTGAGGGGTTATGTTGGAGCCCTGGTAGCACAGTGGTTAAGAGCTTGGCTGCTAATCAAAAGGCTGGCAGTTTGAATCCACAGTCGCTCCTTGGAAACCCTATGGGGCCGTTCTTCTCTGTCCTATAGGGTTGCTATGAGTCAGAATTGTCTCGACAGCGACGGGTTTGGTTTGGTTTTGGTTTTACCATGGGTTGGGCACTGTTTAGGCACTAGAGATACAAAGGTGAATAAGGCCCATTCCCTGTCCTCAGAAAGCTTACACTCCAGCAGAGTGACCAACTATCCAGTTTGTCTGGGACTAAAGGGAGTCTCAGGACCTGGGACTTTCGGAGTTAAAACCAGCAAAGTCCTGGGCAAACCAGAACAAGTGGCTCATCCTATCCTACCAGGGGACCATTAACCAGTACACAAATAAATAGAATAATTGCAGATAGTGATAAATGCAATAAAGGAAATAACACACACACACACACACACACACAAACCCAAACCATTGCCATCGAGTTGATGCTGATTCATAGTGACCCTACAGGACAGAGTAGAACTATCCCATAGAGTTTCTAAGGAATAGCTGGTGGATTCAAACTACCAGCCTTTTGGTTAGCAGCCTGAGCTCTTAACCACTGCATCACCAGAGAGATGGAGAGGAGGCTTTTGTTGATAGTTGACCTAGGAGGGCCTCTCAGAGGAGGCAACACTGGAACCGAGGCCTGAAGAGCCAGTGAGAAGTATTGTAGGTTGAGGGAACTGGGCCGAAAGTGGGACAAACTGGGTAAGTTTGAGGTAAAGAAGGAAGGCCAGGGATGTCGGCACAGGAGATAGGAGAAGAGTTCCACCCAAACCAGGGTGGTAAGGAGTTGAAATTCTATAGCAATGTTAACATAGCAAACCCACACTAACACTCACTATGGCTCGCATGCTGCTCTAGGAGTCTTCTATATGCTAACTCACACAACAAAGACAGACTTGTATCTTTGTCCTCCCCTAGTTACAGATGAAGAAAGGAGTTGCGAGAACTCTGCCATGTTCATGGACCCATAAGTGGCAGAAAGCCAGACTTTGAGCTCACATGGCAGGGGTTGGGGGGAGGAGGGCTTCAGAAGCTGGCTGTTAACCACTTCCCACCCCACCTCAGGTTTTAAGCAGAGGAATTCCAATCTGATTCATATTTGGGCCATACCTGCCACCAGCCTCCCTGCTTGACTCATCTGCTCAAGACCCATCAGATCCCAGCATCTCATTAGATAGATGGATAGATAGATAGACAGATAAAACAGACAGACAGACAGATAGATAGGTAGGTAGGTAGGTAGGTAGATAGGTAGGTAGGTAGGTAGCTGCCGTCAGAGTCAACACCAACTCATGGTGACCTTATGTGCCACAGAACAAAATGTCTGCTGCTCCTGCATCATTCTCACACAACTGGCAGCACGTTCAAGTGCACCATTGCGGCTATTACGCCACCCATCTCCTGGAGGGTCTCCCTTGCCCTTGCTGCTCTCTCCTTTACCAAACATGATACCCTCCTTCGACGACAGATCCCTCCTGACAATGTATCCAAAGCAAGTGAGTCAGACCAGGCTCAGTTGTGATCCCTAAAGTTTTCGTTGGCTAATTTTTGGAAGTAGACCTCCAGACCTTTTTCTTCCTAGTTCGTCTTAGCCTGGAAGCTCCTCTGAAACCTGTCCACCATGGGTGACCGACCATGTTGGTACTTGAAATATTGGCGGCATGGCTTCCAGCACCACAGCAACAGGAAGGCCACCACAGTACCGCACACGGACAGACGGGGGGTGACGGCACCTCGCAGACTGTGCTAAAGTTCACAGCATCAGGGAGCTGTGCCACTGTTACATGTTCATAATGGGCTTCGGAATGGCAGAAACCAGGGAGGTGAAAATATTATGGCATATTGCCTTTTTAACTTCCACTCGGCTTCTTTATACTCGATGTTATTCTTGCCCCTTGTTGAATATAGAAAGCAACATATCTATCCAGCTGCAAAAGCTGTTATATCAGCAACCAAATTACTTTATCAGGTGTGGTTAACAATGGGTTTTCTTTCCTCTACTAATTGCGATAAAATGTTTGCACAGCAATATATGGGGAAACGTAGAGCTACAGCAATAAAAAACGAACAAGGATAATTTGGGTGTTAGCATTTCCACAATAGAATGTCAAATATTTCATACCCCAGTTCCATTGAGCCTGTATATGCTTACTGCTTTCTTTTAAAAAATGCTTTATGTTCATTTTATTATTAATCTTAAGCTCTGTATATACATACATATACTCTTTTTGCATGATATGTTTCTCAAATAATATTTTAAACTCTGTCGTAAATATGTCTTGATCATCAAAAATGGTACCCTGTCAGGTGAACCTAACAGGCAGTTGCTACCAGGGCTTTGAATCAGTTTGTTCTGGTTCCAACCCCTGCTGAGAATGTGCATTTCCACCCCAGATATACTGAATCAGAATCTGCATTTTAACAAGATCCCCAGGTGATTCTTACGTATGACTTCCTGGGAACTTGTTAGAAATGCTAGTTCTCAGCAGGGAACTTGTTAGAAATTCAAATTCTCAGCACGGGCTTGTTCCAGAATGAACTGGTTTAAAGCTCTGATTGCTACTGGTAGAGAATATTCTTTCTGGAGACCACCCTGCTCTCATTTCATACCATACCCTACCCTTTTGAGAATTCTTTGCAATGATCACTTTTACAAAGGGAGTTTGTTGCTCTTTGCAGAACATGGTGATCAATCAATGTGAACTCATGTCTCTCACTATTCTTGTAGTTCTTCTTCATACGGAAACTTTCCAGGTGGGTGATAAGGGTAATCAGACCCAAAATTTAACTAGGAATCACCACATTTTAAGGATACTCACAAATCACACATTTGTGAAACGAGTTGAAAAGTAATCTGTAAACATCATATGAATTTTAGGCCTTTTTTCTCTCCCTTAAGAAATAGGCTTTAAATTAAACCACAATAAATAGATCTTTTAGACAGAAAACTAAAAATAAATGAGGAAAAAGCAGGATAGACACGTAGCTAGCTCTGTTTTGCATTTCAAAAATAAGAAATTGGTTTTAAATTAAACCACAACAGATCTTTTAAATAAAAAAGCATCGAAAAAAAAAAAAAAAAAAAAAAAAAAGAGAAACTTGTATCTAACTCTGCTTTTACATTTCAAAAACAGCCCTCAACAGCAGAAGGACCTTGCTCCCAAGTCTCCCTGCAATATCTAGAGACCTGGTATGGTCCATACAGACATCTGCTCTCCATGTTCACTGGTCCGAAGGAGATGTGATGGAGGTTTACAAAGCCCCCCAGAGGAAGAAAGCTTTGGAGCCTGAGGTGAGGTCTTCAAGAATTGCCAACAGGATTAGGAGATTGCAGAAGTGAATACAGACATCACATTTGGTATCAAACAACTTTAAAATTTCTTTTTCATGGGAAAGAAAGGACAAAGCACCTTCAGCACCCTTGAGTGAGCAATGGGTAAATATGTCATGAACACCTGTCATTTGACAATTGGATACTCGGTACCAAGGTCACAGGAATGGGAATTGGAACAGTGGGTGTGGTATGTTGAACAACGGCCTCTCAAAGACATGTTCACGTCCTAATCCCCAGCGCCTGTGAATATTACCCACATGTGTCCTGTAGGGTCACCATGAGTTGGAATCGACTCGACGGCAATGGATTTGGGTTTTTGGTTTATTCCTATAAGAAAGGGGCAGAGGAAGTTTTGAAGCAGACACACACAGAGGAGATGACAATGTAAAGACAAAGGCAGAGATTGGAGTAATGTAGGCATAAGCCAAGGAATGCCAACAGCCATCAGACACTGGAAGAGGCAAGAAACAGATTCTCACCTAGAGCCTGCAGAAGGAGCACAGTCCTGCCAACACCTTGATTTTGGACTTCTAGTCTCCAGAACTGTAAGAGAATACACTTCTGCTGTTTTAAGCCACCAAGTTTGTGGTCATTTGTTACAGCAGCCACAGGAAACTATTAAACTGGGTAGTAGGTGTGGGGAGAGATAAGGAGAAAAGGAAATTATTTTTTTAGCTGTATACCCAAGGAGGCTAGTTCCTTTCCTTCCCCTGTCACTGTGCAAAGATTCTGGGAGCTGGCAGGCAGCAATGACATCATGTGGTAGCAGAATTTTAAGATGGTCCCCAGGATCTCCACCCCCAGGTGTTACTCCTATGATTATGTTCTGTTACATGGCAAAGGGATTTTGCAGATGGAATTAAGATTACTATTCAGTTGATCATAAGTAGGGAGATTATCTGGGTGGCCCTAATCTAATCATGCAAGCTTTTTAAAAGCAGAGAGTTTTCTCCAGTTTGTCACAAAAGAGGAAGTCCGAGAGATGCCCTCCAGCTGACCTGGAAGAAAGCAAACACCCAAGTTATGAACTGCTGATGGAGAAGGGTGGCCACTAGGAACTGAGAGCAATTCCTGGTCAATAGTTAGCAGGAAAACGGAGACCTTAGTCCAGCAGCCACAAGGAAATGGATTCTGCCAACAATCATTAAACTTAGAAGAGGACTGTGAGGCCCAGATGAAAAATCTAACTGCAGCCAATACTTTGATTTCAGCCTTGTGATACCCGGAGCAAGAACCCACTCACACTGTGCATGACTTCTGACCTAGAGAAAAGTAAGCTAACTGGGTGTCTTAGTCATCTAGTGCTGCTATAACAGAAATACCACAAGTGGATGGCTTTAACAAACAGAAATTTATTCTCTCACAGTTTAGAAGACTAGAAGTCCAAATTCAGGGCGGCAGCTCCAGGAGAAGTCTTTCTCTATCTGTCAGCTCTGGGGGAAGGTCCAAATCATCAATCTTCCTCTAGGTCTACAAGTTTCTCAGTGCAGGGACCCAAGTCCAAAGGATATGCTCTGCTCCTGGCTCTTCTTTCTTGGTGGTAAAATTTCCCTGTCTCCACTTGCCTTTCTCTCCTTTTATCTCTTGTGTGACTCAAGTAAGGGCATGACTTGAATAAGGGTGGTAAGGGTGGTGACCGGGGTAACGGTGGTGACTGGAGTCACACCTTCTAGTAAGGTGGTGACTCAAGATACATCCCACCCTAATCCTGCTTCACTAACATAATGGACAACTTACTC
>NW_004443985.1:15927744-15935031 GCF_000243295.1 Trichechus manatus latirostris
CTTCTCTCACAATTCCAGCCTCTTTAGAAATTTCTGGGAGAGAGAAGCAGATAGGTCAGGTTGGGTTGAGTTTCCACCCTTGGACATCATGGTGGCCAGGTGGAAGAGTTCCAGGGATGGGCCCAACCTGAGATCAAGACAGCACAATGTGTATTCTGTTATCAGAAGGGATGTAGGGGTGGAGATGAATGGTTCTGAGCAGGGAATATATGAGCATCACCAGCTTTTATTGAACATGGATTGTATATAAGGCTCTGGGCTAAGGAATGTTACCATACCCATGGGTCTGTGTCTTTTTTCTGTTCCCCTGCCAGTCTTTCAATTTTTGGATAGCATAAGTGAGTTCTGAAAGTCTTGCAGTTGTTACCACCACCAGCAGGCTTTATGTCACTCTGCCTAGGTGAACCGGATGCCATAGGCTCAGTGCTAATCCAGCTTGTTGTGCCCCACCGAGCTGGATGGGGCCAAATACACCCTTGACAAGACAGTCTGGGCAGCAGGATGCAGTGAGGAAAACCAGGGCTCCAGAGAGAATGCTGAGTAAGTCACTTAGCCTGTCTGAGCCTCGAATTCCTCATCTATAAAATGGAATAATGATATAGGTATTTGTGAGGACATTGCTTTAAATGGCTGATTAATAAAGCTTTTCAGAGATTGCTTTTCACGTTACCTTCTTTTATTTTCTGCATAGCTCTTGTTGCCATCTGAAATTATTTTACGTGTGTATTTTTATACTTGCTTATTTGTGACCCCACCAGAATAGAACTTCCAGGAGGGTAAGGACTTCTCTCTCACGTTCAAGGCTATATTTTCAGTGCTTGGGGAATAATAGCTGCTTAATAAAAATTTGCTGAATAAATGAATTCATGAATGAATGAATAAATAGGGTCCCAAGACAGAAATAGAAGATAATGATAGAATACAATGGGGATCATCTTTTCTTGGGGTCCTATGTGGATGGAAAGTGATTTATGAATTCCAGCCAATAGGCTGCATCCTCTAAGTCACATTTTCTAGGCTTGTGTTTTTCTGTGTATTTTCCCTTTGTTGTCCTTTGACCCTAGCAACTCTTGTTGAAACATCCCAGCGTGTCTCAGCAGTGCTACAGAGTAATAAGAGAAAGGTTGAGGAACCTCCTTCCCCTAAAGAAGCCAGCGTGCTGGCGTCAAGAGCTGGTGAGTCAGGAATCCTGGTGCCCCTCTGTCTGGAACCAACCTGGAAGCTCCCGGGTTTTAATTAACTTGAAGAAAGCAACCATTTCCTTGATACCTCCTTACAGGTTGTGAGGATTAAATGACCAGTGGTGTATATAACGTGCTTGACATATGGCGTTGCTGTTAATTGCTGTCCTGTCAGCCCCGAACTCATGGTAACCCCATGCACAAAAGAACAAAATGTTGCTCGGTCCTGCACCAACCCACGATTAGTTATGGATCAGACTGTTGTTACCACAGGGTTTTCATTGGCTGATTTTTGGAAGTAGATCACCAGGCTTTTCTTCCTAGTCCATCTTAGTCTGGAAGCTCCGCTGAAACCTGTTCAGTATAATAGTGACTCTCACACCTCCAGTGACAGATGGGTGATCGCTGCGCATGAGGGGCATTGGCCAGGAATCAAATCTGGGTCTCCTCCATGGAAGTGGAAAATTATATCCCTGAACCACCAATGCCGCCTCACTTGAGACAGGTTGTTGTGTGCTGCAGATTCAGTTCCGACTCAGCAACTCTACAGAACAGAGCTGAACTGCCCCATAGGGTTTCCAAGGCAGTAATCTTTACGGGAGCAGATCTCCAGGTCTTTTCTCCCAAGGAGCAGCTGGTGGGTTGGAACCGTTGACCTTTAAGTTAGCAGCCGAGCGCTTAACCATTGTGCACTAGGTCTCCTTACACTTGACACATTAAAAAAAAAAAAAAAAAAACCCACTGCCACTGAGCTGATTCCAACTCATAGCGACCCTACAGGGCAGAGTAGAACCGCCCCATAGGATTTCCAAGGAGCGGTTGGTGGATTCTAACTGCTGACCTTTTGGTTAACAGCTGCAGCTCTTAACCACTGCGCCGCCTGACACATGAAGCAAACCAAACTCGTTGACGACGAGTCGACTCTGACTCATAGCGACCTGACACATAGTAGGACCTAAATGAATACTAGTTCTAGAAATTAAGTTGAGACTCCATAATCCTAGCCCAATACACGTATTTTTCCTGCAGAAGTTGCCGAGTGAAAAACTACATTATCAGAATTACTGCCAACTTTGGCCCCTGGCATTTCCTCTTTCACAAGAAAATGTCCCTTTCTTAACAGCTTGGCAACTCAGCTCAAGCAGAGGAAATGTAAATTGCCCGGGAACTGCCAATCTGCGGTGTAATCTGGTGGTTCTCATGTAAAGAAGTTAAACAAACAATGGAACGTCTGACCCCTTATTCTAAAGTTTATCCACCTGCTTTGTAATTAAACCCCCACTTATGGTCAGGGGGGTCGGGGGGGAGAGACTGGGGAGGTGCACTATGCTACAGTAAGTTTTCCAGCAAACTTCCTTTGTGGGCCTGGGGAGAAGGTTCCCTGCAGTCCGGGCGGCCTACCACCCGTTTTTCAGAGGGGCTGCTTCATGGTTGCAAGGATGTGGCTGGAGAGCTGATGAGGGGCGGGGAACGCTGTTTCCTGAACAAACACAATTTAGATACAGCAGGTCACCTTTCAGCCCAAGGCTTTAGGATTATTTGTGAGATTTTTTTTTCTCCTTTTGAAATAGTTTGGCCTATTTCATCTTGAGAAAATGCCAGCAGGACTCCTTAGGGGAGTCTCAAATTCTCGCTAGGATTTCAGAGATCAAAGGAAGCTGGGGGTGGGGGCGGGGGTGGATTTCAGCAGATTTCGTTGGCTGAGCCTCCTGCCTGTAAAACCTTTGGCGAAACTATTTAACCCCTCTATAAAATGGGAATAATAATACGCATCTCACTGCTGTGTAATGAGTAGCGAATGACCTAATGTATATGTAAAGTACTTACAACAGTGCCTGGCACACAGGATCACTCAGTAGAGGTTCCCTTTCCCCTTCTGTTTTATAAAATGACTATCTTTATTGATTGATTAAATAGGAAACACGCGGGCATGATTTTTAAAAATCAAGCTTTCAAGTGGTGAAAATAAACTGTCCCTCCTATTCCTAATACCCACTCCCCATTTCCCCTCCCAGAACACGTTTCTTGGGCATCCATCCAAACAGTGAATATAGATCTAATAAACAAACCCAAACTTGTTGCCCTTGAGTCGATTCCAACTCACAGCCACCGATAGGACAGAGTAGAACTGCCCCATAGGGTTTCCAAGGAGCGGCTGGTGGATTCGAACCACTGACCTTTTGGTTAGCAGACAAGCTCTTAACCACTGTGCCATCAGGTCTCTGAATATAGATATACATTTGTATTTTTATATATGCACTTTTAAAAAGGCAAATGGTAGCACATGACACTCTTCTGTGCCTTGCTTTATTTTTTTTTTACTAGAACAACTTTATTGAGATATAATTCACATACCATACAATTCACTCATTTAAAGAGCGTCTTGCTTTTTTATGTATCATTTATCTCAGATAGTTCCGTAGATGTGAGCATGGAAACATTTGTCGCATTTCTACAGCTGCATCTCATTCCATTGTATGGATGTACCACACCAAAAGAAACCAAACCCGTGGCCGTGGAGTCCATGACTCTAGAGGACAGAGTAGAACTGCCCCATAGGGTTTCCAAAGAGCAACTGGTGGATCCGAACTGCCGACCTTTTGTATAGCAGTTGAACTCTTAGCCACTATGCCACCAGGGTTCCCATGGATGTACCATAGTTTTATTTATTCAGTCCTGTATTGATGGACATTGAGGCTGCTGCCTGTGTTACAATGAATACTAGGTCTTGGTGGATGTCCAAGTATTTCTCTGAAATTTCTCTTCCTGCTCCACAAGCCCTTTCCCTTCACTGGGGGCAGGGGTGTGTTCCTTAGTCATTGTCAATAACCATGTCACTAACAAACCAAGACGTATGTGGTGCTTTGCGAAATACATTTTTCTGTTGTTGTTGGCTTATGGTTTTAACATAGACTGTGGAACTCAGGCATCATTATCATCATTATTGATTATTGTTAATGAGACTGAGCACAAGGACGGGAAGCTTGGCAGGAAAGGGACAGGGACAATTTGAGGGATCTTTGTAGTTTAATTTTGAGAGAACACTATTTACTAATTGTAAAGGCTGGTTTTGGCAAGAGATGATTATGAACACATCACGCAGATTTTAAAGCCAATTTCTCTCAACTTCCCTTCCTCATTGCTCTTAGGAATGCTCTTACCTGGGCTTGCCTAGAACTCAGCCTTAACTGACTGGAGCAGTTCTCCTTTGCAACCTGAGGCTGAGCTGAAAACCCCAAGAACTTGTCTGACAACAAACTAAAGGCATTTTTCAGTCTGTCTTATAATAATAGCAGGAAATGCTTACAAAAGCTTTTCCCACCATGTGCCAGGCTTTGAACATATTAACTCAGTTGCTTTCCAGAACAACCCCAGGAGACAGGAGATGTTATTATCACCTTCATCCCCATTTTACAGATGAGGAGACTGAGGCATACAGAGGTTCTGTAACTTGTCCAAGGTCTTCCAGCTAGTGAGTCAAGAAGCCAGGAATTGCTGGGTGGTCTGGCTCCTTTATATCTAACTGCTCCTCTCTGCCATGGCAGAGACTGCAGGAGCAGGGCAAATGTATAAGTAATATTGTGCATGAGAGTGAATCCAGCCACAATACTGGGTACCCAGAAGGCACTTGGTACATTCTCACAATTATTATATTACTATATATTATACATAATATGGGAGTCCTGGTGGCACAGTGGTTAAGAGCTTGGCTGCCAACCAAAAGGTCAGCAGTTCTAATCCATCAGCCACTCCTTGGAAACCCTATGGGGCAGTTCTACTCTGTCCTGTAGGGTTGCTATGAGTCGGAATTAACTTGACAGCGACCAGTTTTTGGTTTTTCATACATAATATATCTTATATACTATTATTATTTCCGGCACACATTCTCCTGCCTCCTGTTAAACTCTTCCATCAAAGATGCATTTGCTTATGTCTTGAAGGCTTTGAAAACAGACACACCTGGGAAAAAATGAGACTTCTTGGTAGAAGTCAGTTCAGTGAAAGGAAAGGGGGCCTGGGCTGAATTCTCAGCTCCGCCACTTGCTAGCCATATGGCCTTGGGGAGTCTCTTCATCTTTACTAAGCCTCAGTTTTGTCCTCTGTAAAAGAGGGATAAAAAGAATGCCATTAATGTCCCACGAATTGCTGCAAACTTTAAATAATGCACTTGAAGTTCTCAGCGCAGAGCCGGGAGCAGGGAGGTGGTGGAGAAAGGGAGCTAACACATAGCCCTGAGGTCTGTTTGGCTTCAAAACCCTCTTTTACCATTTTCCAGCTTGGCCAAGTTGGGCAAATCATTTCTCCCCTCTCTAAACCACAGTGCCTCATCTGTAAAAATGGGACCTTTGGATCGGACCTACGTGATAGCATTATTAGGACAGTTAAGTGAGATATACCTGTAACATAACTAGAACCTAAGGAGTATTTGGTAAAGCAGAGGGTCAGCAAAAAAAGAGGAAGACCCTCAACAAGATGGATTGACGCTGCAGCAATAGGCTCAAACATAGCAACCAGGATGGCTCAGGACTGGGCCGTGTTGCGTTCTATTATCGTACATAGGGTCACTGTGAGTCAGAACCGACTCGACAGCACCTAAAAACAGCAACAGTGAGTGCTGGATAAGCGCCAGGTACAGCTACCTTTACTGTACGGATTTTTTAAAATGGTGTAATATCTACCTAAAAAGAAAACAAGGCACGTGACAGGTTTGTGACAGTATGGACTGTGTCTGTCCATACCCTCAATAAATGCTATTTTCTTTGCCTTGTTTTTAACCCTTACGACCCCTCAGAGTTGTAACAAATGATGAGCTTAGTCCTCTGCTGATGGGGACCACAAAAAGGGATTCAAAGAATTGATGGGAATCCTTGCCAGCTTAAGAGAGGAGGGAAGAATTTTTCTTCCCAGGACTTGTTCAGAGCAGTGGTTCTCAAACTTGAACATGCATCAGAATCCCCTGAAGGGCTTGTAAACCAGATTGAGGATTTGATAGTCCTGGGGTAGGCCTGTGAATAAGCATTTCTGACAAGTCCCCAGGTTGCTGCCAGCCCAGGGACCACACTTTGAGAACCACTAGCCTAGTGCTGGGAGCTCTGGTGGCACAGTGGTTAAGAGCCTGGCTGCTAACCAAAAGGTTGACAGTTGGAACCCACCAGCTGCTCCTTGGAAACACTATAGGGCAGTTCTACCCTGCCCTATAGGGCTAACCCTATAGGGTCACTCTGAGTTGGAATTGGCTTGACGGCAAAAAAAGTTTTAGCCCATTGTCATAGCCACTGTGTCAATACATCTCATTGAGGGTCACCCTTTTTCGTTGACCCTCTGCTTTATACTAGTGCACCATAAACTAAGAATTAATAACACGGGGGCGCGAGCGGGGCGGAACATGCCCTAGGAAATAATGGCTCACACAGGCGTGCTGGGCTGCATTTCTGGGGTGTCTAGTGGAGGATCCCCAAGTTAGCTTCTTCTATCCTATCTTCCAAGGACAGGGGCGAGGAAGACTTTCCAAGCGATTTGCAGGGCGTTAACCCTGCTCAGCTCCTGCGGCCCCTCCTTTGGTATCTTCCTTCCCTCCTCCACCTGGTCCATGCTGGCTAAAGCCGGGTTAGTCAGCCACCTTTGCTCCCGGCTGTTCTAGCACTTAAGTGGAGAGGGATTCACAGCGCAGGAGCTGGCCCCTTCACAAAGCAACAGCTCCTGCGGGAACAAAGCCGGAGACTCTAGAAATGTCAGCTTTTCCAGAGACAGCTGGATGATGGGAGAAAGGATGGATTTTCTCCTTCTCATTTAAGTAGTTTTTATGTGTCTAAAGATGTTTTATGGAAACAAAAATTGTACCTGATAAAGTGCCAGCATTAATCCATTTGATGTGTCTAAGGGAGGCCTTTTCACAGCAACGTATCAGGTTAATGTAACGCTGATGGATAAGAAATGGCAGCGGATAATTTCAAAAGACTCTTTTTTTTTTTAACACAATAAAAAAAAAAGACAGAGTGATTTTCCTTTTTATTTCTTCCTGTGAATAAGTCTATCTTTAATCCTAATAGTATTTGCTGAAATAGAGTTGTGGCTACAATCCAGAGAGTTTTCAGTGTGGGGCTGT
>NW_004443985.1:15935412-15938441 GCF_000243295.1 Trichechus manatus latirostris
ACAAGTCCAAATTCAGGGTGTCAGCTCCAGGGGAAGACTTTCTCTGTCAACTCTGGAGGAAGGCCATTGTCATCAGTCTTCCCTTGTTCTGGGAGCATCTCAGCACAGGAACCTCAGGTGCAAAGGACACGCTCTGCTCCTGGCACTCCTTTCTTGGTGGTATGAGGTCCCCATGTCTCTCTGCTTGTTTCTCTCTTTCATGTCTCAAAAGAGATTTGCTTAAGACACTACCTAATCTTGTAGACCTCATCAATATAACTGCCGCTAATTCATCTTATTACATCATAGTGATAGCATTTACAACACAGGAAAATCACATCAGATGATAAAATGGTAGACAATCATACAATACTGGGAATCATGACCTAGCCAAGTTAACAGATACTTTTGGGGGACACAGTTCAATCCATGACAGTTATTATGGGCTGGAGCCCAGTCAATGGCAATTAACAACGACAACAACAAAACACCACTCCCCCATTTGTGAATTATTTTATTGAATAAATTGTTAACGAGCACCCAGTACATTCTACATCATGCCCTCTGGTAAGGAAACACATCATCTACTCAACTTATATTAAAATCTTGAAAAGATTTTGTATTTTTAAAGGCATGTCGATCCCAATCAAGTCCCTAAACATCTTCACCAAGCGAAACACGGCATTAGTTAAGGCACATTTTCAAAGGTGTTTCACATGTACATTAAATTTTAAGAGGTCTCTGGTTTAGAATATCTTGCTGCCTTTAAGTCAATTCCGACTCATACGACCCTATAGGACAGCGTAGAACTGTTCCATAGGGTTTCCAAGGAGCAGCTGGAGGATGTGAATTGCTGACCTTTGGTTAGTAGCTGAGCTCTTAACTACTGAGAATAAATTTCTCTTTGTCAAAGCCATCCACTTGTGGTATTTCTGTTATAGCAGCACTAGATAACTAAGACAGTAACCGTATGTTTAATAGAGCAAAACGTTGCCCCATCCTGTGCCATTCTCACAATCGTTGCTATGTTTGAGCCCATTGTTGCAACCACTGTATCAGTCTATCTTGCTGAAGTTCTCCCTCTTTTTTGCTGACCCTCCGCTTTACCAAGCATAAGGTCCTTCTCCAGTGAATGAGGGGAAAGTTCATATCATTGTAATTTGTTGGGTACCTGTCTCACCTGTGAGCTCCTTGGACCATAGAAATTAGCACCTGACATACAGTAGGAGCTCAATAAATGTTAACTGAACTGAACTGCTTGTCAGATGGCTGAGTCAGTCAACCAGATGTAAAAAGAAACAGCCCCAACACTGAAAACCATCTCTGGATTGTAGCCACAACTCTATTTCAGCAAATACTATTAGGATTAAAGATAGACTTATTCACAGGAAGAAATAAAAAGGAAAATCACAGGGCTCCTCTGGTTTAGAATACATGATGCATTTTGATTCATTTTTAGTCTTCTACTTCTACACTTACAGCATCATCGGTGTCAAATGATCAGGTTTCATTTTTCATATATTAGAGGGAATTCAATGTCTCTCATTCACCTGCACTGCTATGTGCTCACTGGGAACAGCCCAGGGCCCTGTGCGAGCTCGTGGGAGGGTGGCCAGAGGAGGCTGTCATTCATCATGTCATCATGGAGACGATCTGGTGGAAAAACAGGCCAAGGGCAACTGACTTAGTTGGGACAGATGTGTGTTTCAGGCTGGGATTCTCAAAGTTGGAGGTGTGGTCATTTGTAAACGCAAAGCAAAAGATCTGATTTCATCAATTTACACCAAGAAACACTAAAAAAGAAGCCAGCGGTATGGAGAGAGAAAGGGCCATTGTCAGTCTGGGACAGGCAGAGAGAAAATCAAGAGTGGGGAGAACGGGGGAGGAGGGGAGAGAAAGGACACGGTGGAAATAATGCTTGCTTCATCTTCCTTTGGGATTTAACTCCAACTTGGCAGAAAGGCTGGCTTCTAGAGATACAGCTCCCCTCTCCCCAAAGGTAAGGACTCAGTAGTCTTCCCATCATAGTGAAGTACTTACATTTTCATTTCTAATGAAAAATGTTTCCAATCTTTACTTTAGGAAGCTGAGTCATTAGTTTTTTAAGAAGATGGGGGTCTTTTGGGCATTACCAGACAGAGAGGATGTCTTTGTTGAACTGTCTTTTCATGTTTGAGTGAACTTTCAAGAAAACCTCTGGAGCCTAGGCTGGAGCCACCGTCTATCCTAGAATTTTTTTTTTTTTTTTTTGCTTTTAACTTTTGGTGAAAATATATACGACAAAACACACACCCATTCAACAACTTTTCCATCATGTACGGTTCAGTGACAATGGTTACATGCTTCACATTGTGTTACCGTTCTCACTATCTCTGTCCATATTGTTTCACTGTCATTAACACTTAGATTCTCTGCCCCTTAAGGTTCTTATCTGTGCTTTGGAGTTACTGTTGTCAATTTGATCTCATATAGATACATAATTCTTCAAAAGAGCACAATGCTCAAGGCAAACATTATTAATTGAGTTAATCTGTTGTTTAGTTTAAAGATGACTTCAGGGGATAGTTTTGGATCAAGGTTTACAAATTGTTTTCAGGCAATAGATTCAGGGCTTCCTCCAGTCTCAATGTATCCACTAAGTCTGGTTTTCAAGAGAATTTGAAGTTCTGTTCCACGTTTTTCCTCCTTTTGATCAAATTCATCTACTGGGTCCTTGATATAGGATGTTTTGCAATGAAGGAATTGTAATCTTGAAGACCCCTCCCCCTCACTCTCTCTCTCCTTCCCTCCCTCCCTTCCTTCCTTCCTGAATTGAGTCTTGCAGAAAGATTTGGCCTGAGAGGGAGAGGGAGGAGCAGGGCAAAGGCCAGGGCAGCTAAGCAGGTTCTGGGACTGCACCAAATCCAGAGGCTGTAAAAGTAAAGGAGGATCAGATAACTGCGTAAGGGAAGAAGTGGGCTGGAGTGTTCTAAAGGCTTGGGAATTTATCCTGAAAGCAACAGGAAATAACTGAAGTGTTTAAGCAAGGGTGTAATTTGATTTTACATTTT
>NW_004443985.1:15939369-15950119 GCF_000243295.1 Trichechus manatus latirostris
GGGTCCTTTGGACCTGAGGTTCCTGCGCTGAGATGCTGCCAGACCAAAGGAAGACTGATGCATCACAAGGACCTTCCTCCAGAGCCGACAGAATTTGGTACTGAGAGAGTGGGGTGCTGCTCTAACAGATACCTAAAATGTGGAAGTGGTTTTGAAACTGTGAATGGATAGAGGAGCGAAAGTGGTAGAGAACCAACAGCAGCAGAACCAGGAGACCAGCGCGACACGGCACTGGAGCCGACCCACTGAGCAAGAGAGCCGAGTGCCTGTGCGCCAGAGGCTTCCTGGTGGAGTGGGATGCCTCCAGGCACTTATTGGTGGAACTAGGCTTGCTGACCCACAGAGTGAGGGAGCTGAGTGCCTGTGTGCAGGAGGCTTCCTGGTGGAGTGGGGTGCTTCCGGGCACTTATTGGTGGAGCTACCCAACTTTGGAACTTGCTCCAGCAGGGCAGATGCAGGCTTGAAGCCCGAGGGCAGAGAGGCCACAGGAAGCAGAAGCTAAAGAGACAAGGAAACAAGAAGCCAAGATGCCTCAGTCTCAAAAGGTATGGCCATGACCTCAGGGGTTTCAAAGGGTGGAGCCATGGCCTCTGGTGCTTCTCAGGGTGGAGTCGCCACTCCAATGGAGTAGGAGAATGGTGCACCTAAACCCGAGGGAGCAGAGTTGCTGTCCCAGTGGGCGTGGAAAGTGGAGCTGAAGCCCAGGGCGGAGGGGCCTCCACTCAGAATCTGGAGACTGTGGCCAATACCTACAGTCTGGAGGGCAGGGCCATTGTGCAAATTGTCTCAGAGAACAGAGGATTATTTTCAAAACCTTGAGGGCTAACGTAATGTGTTGTGCTGACTTGCTTGGTGCCTGTCATCCCTTCTTTTCCTCTAGTTTCTCCCATTTGTGATGGAAATGTCTAGCTTGTACCTGTTCTGCCATTGTACCTTTGGAAGCAGATAACTTGTACTCTAGATTTCACAGATGAAGAGGACTTTTTGGATTTTGGACTTGGAGTTAAGACTTTTGCTATGATATGATGGGGTGAATATGTTTTCCATGTTCAAGGATGTGATTTTTTGGGGGCCAAAGGGTGGAATGTCATGGTTTGAATTATGTCCCCCCCAAAAATGTGTGTATCAATTTGGCTGGGCCATGATTCCCAGAATTGTGTGGTTGGCCTCCATTTTGTGATTGTAATTTTATGTTAAAGAGCATTAGGGTGGGATTGTAACACCACCCTTACCCAGGTCACATCCCTGATCCAATGTAAAGGGAGTTTCCCTAGGTGTGGGCCGTGCACCACCTTTGAGTGTCTCAAGAGATAAAAGGAAAGGGAAGCAAGCAGAGAATTGGTGACCTCATACCATCAAGAAAGCAGTGCCAGGAGCAGAGCGTGTCCTTTGGACTGGGGTCCCTGTGCAGAGAAGCTCCTAGTCCGGGGAACACTGATGAGAAGGCCGGCAGAGATAAAAAGCCTTCCCCTGGAGCTGACGCCCTGAATTTGGACTTTTAGCCTAACTTTACTGTGAAGAAATAAATTTCTCTTTGTTAAAGCCATCCACTTGGGGTATTTCTGTTGTAGCAGCACTAGATGACTAAGACAGACACTATCTAATCTTGTAGATCTCATCAATGTAACTGCTGCTAATCCATCTCATTTTCATTACAGTGATAGGATTTACAACACATAGGGAAATCACATCAGATGACAAAATGGTGGACAATCATACAATACTGGGAATCATGACCTACCCAAGTTGACAGATATTTTTAGGGGACACAATTCAATCCATGACAGACCCCAAGGAGAGAATGATCTTAACTCCCAGGGATGAATTGCTAACGGTGGAGTTCTCTGCACCTGCAGAGAGATGCTTATGTGGCTGGCTGCCTTCCCTGTTGCTGTTAAGTCACGCTGGAGAAAGCACCTGCATCAGGGAAGAGCATCAGTGAGGAAAGGGGGCGGGTGGGGACAGAGCTCAGGAGTGGAGGCTGGAGGGCAGAGGTAGACATGAGGTGAATGAGACCCTGGGGGTGATTCTAGCAGTGGTGCACAGCCTTGGGTACACGGTGGAATTACCTGGCAAACTCCTGATGCTGAGGCCTTACCCCAGACTGATTAAAAATTTCTAGGACAAAGGCCCAGGCATCAGTATTTTTCAAGCTTCCACAGCGATTCCAATGTGCAGGCAAGATTAAGAAGCACTGCTCTAAAACACTGATTCTCAGAGTGGAGCCTTGGTGGCTTAGTGGTTAAGAGCTTGTCTACTAACCAAAGGTTAGCAGTTCAAATCCACCAGCTACTCCTTGGTAAACCCTATGGGGCAGTTCAACTGTGTCCTGTAGGGTCACTATGAGTTGGAATGGACTCACTGGCAATGGCTTTGGTTTGGTTTTATTATCATTACTGTCATTAGTAGTAGTAATGGTTTCAGCAACTGGCCCAGAGAGGGATGAGAAACAGTATATCAAGCATAGGGCTTTGGAGCAAGACAGATTTGGGTTGGAATCTCAGGACTACCTCCTATACCAATCTTAGAAACATCACTTAATCTCCTGGAATCTCAGTTTCCTCATCTGTAAAATGGGAATTATAATACCTACTAGATAGGGTTGTTGTAAGCATGCAGGTAATCTATGAAGCCTCTAGCTCATGGCTCCTGTGCAAAAAAATGGCCAGGACAATTTGGAAATGTCCCTCCTTGGTCTGAGCTGGGAGGAGAGCTTGGGCCCAGGTCTCCCCGACTTCCTTCCCTACTTTGAAAAGTCCAAGCTCACCTAAAGGCTGCCAGGGAAATGACTGAAGCCATCCCAGGTCTGAGCTGAGTGTGAGGCTAAAGGGTTAAGAAGGTCTGGAAGAAGCAAGGGGCTCAGGGTAAGGCAGAGGTGGGCTGGGGAAGGGCCCAGCACTATTAGTATGCAGCTGGTAAATGCTGCCCAGGATCCAGCCTCAGCTGTTCCTCCTCCCAGAGCCAAAGGAGAAGGATGAAAAACGGTGGTCAGAGCTGTTAGGAGTTGGTGGAAGGGGTCTCTGTGTGAGCTGCTCCATCTTGCACGCAAGCCCTGATTTAAATTTGAGAGGGAGCCCCTCAAGGGGGTTTTGTGAGCCATGCAATGCTAATTAACTCCATTGTTATATTTTGTTTTCAACTTCACAATCCCTCTAGGGTTGGAGCCCTTCTTACTCTGGCAAGAATTTTAAATTTTGCACCAGTATATAAAAGTCCCTGCCAGTACTGTGGCCAGACGGGCCTGGAAGTAGAACGTGCAAAATTTTCTGGGTGAGGATTCTGGTGGAGAGATTGGTCTCAGTCAAGTGAGAAGTTGACAACACAGTCACCAGCATCTCTTTTTGAGTTTTCATTTTATTTAAACTACCTGCCAGCTCCCTGAGTTAGACTATGTTTTAATTGTTAGGGCTTTTTTTAAACTAGAGAGAGAGAGAGAGAGAGAAACAAACTAATGAACTAACCCTTGAGCGGATGGAAGCCTCATGAAGGGCCTGATTAACTTATGCCAAATTCCCTGCAAAAGCAATTCCAGAAAATTCGAGCTCCCCTCTGCCAAATGCCTGGGCTGTCAGAGCCAAGAAGGAACTGAGAGGCCAGATGAGAAATCTGGGCAAGGAGCCCTGGTCAGTTGGGCAGAACCAGTCCCCCTTCCCCACCCCAACCTTGATCTGATCCCTGGAGGATCAAGTGATTCAAAAGCTAATCAGGAAGACAATTGTTCCAGGACCTCTGGGTTATTCATAACTCGAGCCCTGATTCACCAAGCTGAGAGCAAGTGGGAGGCTCAGGCTGAGTTCACAGGACTAGCCACCTAGCCAGTGGCAAACCAAGATCCCCATCTAGTCGACAGGAACTGGGGATCTGGATTTTTCTTCAATCCCTGGGGCAAAAGATATTTGCAGTTTATGGAGGGTAGTGATAACCCCTCCCTCACAGCTCCCCAAGGCTGAGCTGAGAAGGAGGCTCAGACATTCCAATAACTGATTGGTATCCACAAGGGGGCATAGCTTGGCTGCCCCTGATTGGGACCAAAACACCAAAACCATTGCCACTGAGTCGATCCTGACTCATGGCAACGGCATGTGTTACAGAGTAGAACTGCTCCATAGGGTTTTCTTGGCTATAATCTCTATGGAAGCAGGCATTTCTTTTGTGACGCTGTTGGGTAGATTTGAACCACCAACCTTTAGGTTAGCAGCAGAGCTCACCCAGGGACCACAAGGGTTATGCCACCCAAGGACCTATCCTTGTTGGGACAGTAGAGGTTTATTGTGAGTAGGAAATAAGAGAAGTCTAGCTGTTTGGGTGTCTAGGGATGACAGTGAGAGATACTTTGGACCTGTGCTGTCTAATATTGTAGCCATTGACCACAAAGGCTATTGAGCACTTGAAATGTGGCTAGTCTAAGCTGAGATATATAAAATACATACCAGATTTCAAAGACTTAGTAAGAAAAAAAATGTAAACCATGTATCTCATAATTAATTTTATATCAATTACATCTGAAAGGATAAAATTCTGGGTATATTGGGTTAAATAAAAAGGATTATTAAAATTAATTTCACCAATTTCTTTTCCTTTTTTTTTAAAAAATGTGGCTACTAGAAAAATCAAACTACATATATGACTTCCATCTGCGGCTCACGTTGTGTTGCATTGGAGGGCACTGCTTTAAACCCATTCAAAGCACGACTGTCCTGAGGCAGAGTGATTAAGAACACAGGCTCTGGATCCTGACTTTAGGTTGACTGTAAGACTTGGTCAAGTTACTTAAACTCGCCATGTCTCAGTTTCCCAGGTTTAAAATGGAGCTAATACTAGTTGTCTTAGTTATCTAGTGCTGCTATAATAGAAATACTACAAGTGGATGGCTTTAACAAAAAAGTTTATTCTCTCACAGTTTAGGTGCTAGAAGACTGAATTCAGGGCACCATCTCCAGCGGAAGTCTTTCTCTTTCTGTTGGCTCTGGGGGAAGGTCCTTGTCATCAATCTTCCCCTGGTTTAGGAGCTTCTCAGCACAGGAACCCCAGGTCCAAAGGACACACTCCACTCCTGGCTCTTCTTACTTGGTAACAATAGGTCCCTCTCCTCTCTGCTCAACTCTCTTTTATATCTCAAAAGAAATCGACTCAAGATACAACCTAATCCTGTAGATTGTGTCCTGCCTTATTAACGTAACTGCCTCTAATCCTGCCTCATTAACATCATAGAGGTTAGGATTTACAACACAGAGGATAATCATATCAGACCACAAAATGGTGGACAACCACACAATACTGGGAATTATAGCCTAGCCAAGTTGACACACATCTTTGGGGCATACAATTCAATCCATTACACTAGTACATAAGTAAATGAAGCTTAAATAAGAAAATGCACTCAGAGCACACAGAAGAGTGTCTGGTGCACAGTAAGCATTCAACACATATTTGCCTTCATTATGATCTATTCTTAGAAGTTAAGAATCTCTCATAAGCTCAAGAGGCAGGCAGGGAGGGAGGGAGTGGGGGATATGGAGGCATGAGATGTTGCTTTTCATATCCACCTTCAGTTCACTGATTTCACCATATTAATTGGTAAGAAGCAACTTCCTCCTCATATGTATTTTATTTTTCAGATTTGAGATTGAAGGTCAGAGAGGCCCTCTGACTTTCTTCGTGAGGCAGAGCAAGTCAGCCAGCGTAGAATGGGACATTTGGGGTTCTGCCCTCAATGAAACGGGTTGAGACAGTGGCTGCAACAATGGGCTCAAACATAGCAACAATTGTGAGGATGGTGCAGGACTGGGCAGTGTTTTGTTCTGTTGTACATAGGGTTGCTGTGAGTCGGAACTGACTTGACGGCACCTAACAACAATTAGTGATGTTGAGCATCTTTTCATGAGCTTATTGGCCATTTGTATATCTTCTTTGGAGAAATGTTTATTTACGTCCTTTGCCCATTTTTTAATTGTGTTGTTTGTCTGTTAATGAATTCTGTAAGTTCTTTATGTATTCTGGATATTAAACCCTTATTAGATATATGGTTCCCAAATATTTTTTCCCATTCTGTAGGTTGTCTCTTCATTTTCTTGTTAAAGTCTTTTGATGCGCAGAAGTTTTTAATTTTGATGAAGTACAATTTACCTATTTTGTCTTTTGTTGCTTGTGCTTTTGGTACCATATCTAAAAATCTGGTCTCAAAAGCAAGGCCTTGAAGTTTTACTCCTATGTTTTCTTCTTAGAGTTTATAGTTTTAGCTCTTACGTTTAGGGCACTGATTCATTTTGAGTTAATTTTCATATATGATGTGAGATAGGGCTCCAACTTCATTTTTTTGCATGTGGTGATCCAGTTGTCCCAGCATCATTTGTTGAAGAGACAAAGATTCATTTTTTAAAAGTATATAAAAGATGGGAAAGAAAAATGCAGGAAGCTCGGTGAGATCATGCCAGGGGGTCCTGACCGAGTTGCAGAAACCACGGAGAGCTTTTCTAGGGTATGATTCTCACGCTGAGACACTAGGTGAACAGAGAAGGGGAAAACATTGCAGGCAAAGAGAGTATGTAGAATGAGCACAAGCCCTGAGGTACCAGGGGCTGAGAGAAAGTCCAGACTGGCTTCCAGGACACATGGAGAAGTAGGGGGCTCATAGCAAGTGTGGGGCTTTGCAGGAGGAGGGGTGGGAGGTGCAAACACAGTGCCTAAACTTGGGGCTGGAGCCAGGAGTGGCGGTGAGATTGGATCAGAGCAAATTGGGGAGATGAGTGACAATGAATTCAATAGTGTAAATATTTACTGTATGGTGCCCACGAACATCTGGGGTAGACTGATAGTATTGATGGCCTTAGTTCTTCCCCTTTCCTGTACCCATGACCTTTGCCAGTTCCTCTCATTAAAGAAGCAAGTCTATTTGTTTTCCCATAGATTCTGGGCTGGCTGTGTGGCTTGCTCTGGCCAGTAGAATGTGGTGGAAATGATGGTGAGCCAGTTCTAAGCCTTAGGAGATCTTGCATGTTTCCGCTTGCATTCTTGTCCTTCTGCCATTGCCAGAAGAACCTGCCCAGGCTAGCCTGCTGGAGGGTGAGGGACACTGAAGTGGAACAGAGCTGCCCCAGTTGTTCATTAGTCAAAAGCCAGCTGACCCTAAACATGCAGCCAAGATCAGCCAAGACTTCCTAGCCAAGCATCCCAGACACTTGAGCAATAAATGCTTATTGTCATACGCCACTGAGGCTTTGTGGTTGCTTCTTATGAGTCATTATTGTGGCAAGAGCAAGCTGATACAACATCCAAACGGATAGGGGAAATATACACTTGGATATTCAAGTCTAGAGAGCTTAGAAGAGAAGTCTGAACAGGAGATGGAGATTTGTTAGCAGGTCTGAAGCCATGGTAATAAATAAAATCACGTGGGGAAAAAGTATATTGTGAGCAGAGAGAGCCCTGAAGAACACCAGCAGTTAGTGACTGGATAGAGGATGAGGAATCTGCAAAGAAGGCTGAGGAGGGGAATGGCCAGTGAGGTAAGAGGAAAACCAGGAGAAGCTGAAACCAGAGAAGCTGAGGAACTCAGAGGTTCTGACCAGAGAGAGAGCCCTGCTTACTAAGGCCACGCGTTTCCCTATAGGAAGATATCTGGCTGGTACTTTCCAAGGGAATTGTCTTCTAATCCATGGTCATTTTTACTCTCCACTTCATATACAACTAGAGATGGGAGACCCTTTCACCATCCACCCAAGGCATCCCTATGCCAGGTCTGGGATGGTGAACTCAAGTGGGATTCATTCATTAAAAGGAAGTAAGTCCTTTTCCTTTGCTCTGATATAGCATTAGGGAAAGTGAGCAGGTTATTTAATGGGACTTTTTGGAATCGAGGGCTCATCTCCCATGGGATCAATAAGTCCCACTGAATCTCTGTTCTATCTACCTGTTCAATCTACCCCATCGTCTTCAACCACTCTCTTAACCTGGGCTTTTATTTCAGGCTTGGACCTCTGTAGTAGTGTCCTAAACCTTTTCCCAGCCTCCATCCTTTCCCCATTCCAGTTCCCAACAATGCTATCATAGACTTGATCATGACACTACCTCTTAGAAATCTTCAATGCCCCCCCCCCCGCCGTGCCCAGAACAGTGATTTTTCACTCCGTGTTCTGTGAAAGGGTTTGCAAGGTGAGGAGGAGGAATGAATGTGGGTCAAATCGAGGGCCTTCAGAACATGTCATCCTGCTGCTTAAAATAACCTCTCTACCTATTCCTACTGACAATCCTCCTTGTCCTTCAAGACACAGCTTAAATAATACTCTTCTGGTGTCTATTAGGAGCTTCTCTGCACAGGAACCTCAGGTCCAAAGGACACGCTCTGCTCCCGGCACTGCTTTCTTGGTGGTATGAGGTTCCTGTGTCTCTCTGCTTCGGTTCTCTCTTTTATATCACAAAAGAGATGGTGGCACAGTGGTTAAGAGCTTGGCTGCTAACTGAAAGGGCTGTAGTTTGAACCCATCAGCCACTCCATGGGAGAAAGATACGGCAGTCTGCTTTGGTAAAGATTATTGTTGTTGTGTGCCAACTCATAGTGACCTTATAGAACAGAGTAGAACTGCCTGCATAGTGTTTCCTAGGCTGCAGTCTTTATAGGAGCAGATCACCAGGTCTTTTCTCCCCAGGAGCCACTGGTTAGCAGCCAAGTGCTTTAACCATTGCACCACCAGGGCTCCTCCATGAAGATTAGAGCTTTGGAAACCCTATGGGGCAGTTCTACTCTGTCCTACAGGGTCGCTATGATTTGGAATCGACCCGAAGGCAGTGAGTTTGTTGGTATCTGTGCTTGCTCCCGTCTCTGGGTTGACCTAGTATGTTAAACCCATTCTCGTAGACCAGTGGTTCTCCAATTTGGTTCCCAACTAGCAGCCTCAGCATCGCCTGGGAACTTGTGAGAAACGCAAACTTTCTGGCCCTGCTCGAGACTTTCTGAATCAGCAACTCTGAGGGTGGGGCCCAACAATCTGAGTTTTAACAAGCCTTTTAGGTGATTCTGACGTACACTAAAGTCTCAGACCCATTGGCTTAAAACATTCTTCACAATGCTTTGGTACTAGGTGTCTGTTTTCAGCCCTAGAATGAGACCTTCTTGAGAACAAAGATTGAGCCTTGTTTTATCTTTTTATCTTTGAATTTCCAGTGCTGGCACAGTGCCTGACACTTGGTGGACCCTCAGTCAAGGTTGATTGTTGAATGAATGCAATTTGAAGATGGATGTCATAAGTTCCTTTTCATTTACCTGTCACTGAGTATCTACCCTTGAGATAAAATATAGTTTCAGAGACTATACAATTAAACACAGATAAACAATCCAAAGGATCACTGATGGCACAATGGTTAAACACTCTGCTGTTAACTGAAAGGCTGGTGGTTAGAACCCACCAGCGACTCCACAGGAGAAAAGACCTGGCGATCTGCTCCTGTAAAGATTACAGCCTAAGAAACCCTATGGGGAAGTTCTACTCTGTCATATAGGGTCACTATGGGTCAGAATTGACTCCGTGGCACACAACAACAACTACAAACAAAACAAAATAAATTTCATCAACTCTCAGTTGGGTAGTGGGAAGGGGTGGGAAGAGGAGAGTTCCAGAAGACTGCTAATCAGTTTTTAATATAATGGCTAAAATGTAGTACAAAAATAATCTCAATACAGTACATCAACTTTTTAGATGATCTCTAGATTTAGGGATATATTTACCGTTGTCCAACAATGATTCAGAAATGTAAAACACAATCATTTAGGAACTGAAAACCAAAAAACCCAAACCAGTTGCTGTTCGGGCAATTCTAGGAACTCAGCACATCACATAAGTCGTTTGCCTCAATAAAGGCTAAAATGTCTACTTGTGATAAAAGAGCTGCTATTGGTGTTTGCTTTAGTGAAATGTTTGCTTTATAAATATTAGAACAAAACCTTCCCAACTTCAGTTTGTCACTGAGCAAACTGTCCCCTGGTTTGTGAATCCTCAGTATTACTAGTGATTCAGCGACACACCAGCCAGGTTTTGCCAATTAGTCCTGTGACTTGTTAGCTGTGAACTCCCACAACTTGGTTTGAAACTGGTTAAAGAGCTGAAACATGCCTCAAAGCTTCCTTCCCGTCTGAGAGCAAGGAAAGACATTTTGGCTGTTCACCTGGTTAGTACATGTCTTAGTCGTCTAGTGCTGCTGCAACAGAAATCCCACAAGTGGATGGCTTTAACAAGGAGAAGTTTATTCTCTCACAGTCCAGTAGGCTACAAGTCCAAATTCAGGGCATCAGCTCCAGGGGAATGCTTTCTGTGTTGGTTCTGGAGCAAGGTCTGTGTCATCAATCTTCCCTTGGTCTGGGACCTTCTCTGCACAGGAATCTCAGGTCCAAAGGACACGCTCTGCTCCCGGCACTGCTTTCTTGGTGGTATGAGGTTCCTGTGACTCTCTGCTTCGGTTCTCTCTTTTCTATCTCAAAAGAGATTGGCTTAAGATAGTATTTAATCTTGTAGACCTCATCAGTATAACTGCTGCTAATCCATCTTGTTATAGCATAGTGATAGAGTTTACAACACTTAAGGAAATCACATCAGATTACAAAATGGTACACAATCATACAATACTGGGAATCATGACCCAGCCAAATTGATACACACATTTTTTGGGGGGACATAATTCCATCTATGACAGTACATATTGCACTCTAAACCTTCCCTCAGGGCCTCAATCAAAGGTATCCACCGGAGAAGGAGTTTTT
>NW_004443985.1:15950219-15958697 GCF_000243295.1 Trichechus manatus latirostris
TATATAGTGTTAAGTTTACAGTGCAAATTAGTTTCTCATTCAAAAATTTATACACAAATTGTTTTGTGACGTTAGTTGTAATCCCCGCAATGTGTCAGCACTCTCTCCTTTTCCCTTTCCACCCCAGGCTCCCTGTGTCCATTCATCCAGTTTTCCTGTCCTTTCCTGCATTCTCATCTTTACTTTTGGGCAGATATTGCCCATTTGGTCTTGTAAACTTGATTCAGCTAAGAAGGACATTCCTCACGTGTGTTATTTATCGTTTGTTTTATAGGCCTGACTGATCTTTGGCTGAAAGATGGACTTCGGGAGTCACTTCAGTTCTAAGTTAGCAGGGTCAATATATTTTTTAAAATTCTTTTTCCGTCAGCTTGAAGAATTTGACTAGGGCAAAAATAAAATAAATATCAAAATAAACAGTTTTCTTTGTTCATATGACAAACCAGGTCTGTTTGTTGCTGTTGTCGTTGTTGACACTGACTAAGATAAATACGTAGATTATTTCATTTAATTCTCACAATGACCCTGTGATTCGGGTATCAGTATTAGCTCCAATTTACAGATAGAAAACTGAGACTTAGAGAAGTAATTTGCTGTGGGTCATTCAGCCAGTGAGTGGTAGAATTAGGGTTTGAACACAGGCCTACAGGATTCTTAACTCCTGACTTAACCGTTTGACGTAAGGTCTAGTCCACTATTGCCAGAGCATCAACTGGTAGCTTGCAGGCCAAACTTAGCCAGCAGAGAAGTATTGGGCAGTGGATTTTTTTTTTTTAATTTGAATACTGTAGTGGGTTGAATAGTGTCTCTCCTCCCCGCTGCCCCAAATTCATTTCTGTCTGGAACCTCAGAATGTGACCTTATTAGGGTCTTTGAGACGTAATTAAGGATGAAGATGGTACCATATTGGATTAGGGTGGACCCTAAATCCAGTGAGAGTGTCCTTGTGGGAGATAGGAAAGGACACAGAGCGACACAGAGAAGAAGGTCATGTGAATATGGAGACAGAGACTGGAGTTATACAATCACAAGTGGTGGAACTCCTGAACCACCAGAAGGCCAGAGGCCAAAAAAAGTATTCTTCCCTAGAGCCTGCACAGAGGGTATGGCCCTGCCCACACTTTGATTTCAGACTTCTGGCCTCCAGAACTGTGAGAGAACAAATTTCTGTTGTAAGCCACCTGAGTTTGTGGTCATGTGTTATGGCAGCTTCAGGAAACAAATACAAATAAACTTTGGCAAGCTTTTACCTTCCGGTTCATCCTACTTCCTACTTCCTTATACCCTGTTACTTTACCCATTTGTGCTTGGCCCCTGAGTGCATTTGATTTTGCCTGCGTCTGCACCTACATTCTAATGCGAGTAGTTTAACATTTTTCCTGTTTTTTCCCCCATTTGTTTATGCATTTCAAGATTTTGTTGAACGTGAAACGCTACATGTTTCCGCTTGAATACTGACGTTGTGACAACTATCATCACTATAGTTACAACAGTCACTCCTTCTGACGTGTAGGTACGCTGGCTGATTGGAAGTCGTCCCAATTTTCTCACAGATGCATTGTCTATTTTTTATTTTTACCTGGTGAATCTGTCATATGATCATCTAAACAGCTATATTTAAAAGGAGATAACAGGAACGTGAGGAATATCTAGCCTCCCTATGTTTATATTAGGAAGTGAGTATCCCACCTAAATGCAAATTATACACACAAAAATATATAACATTATACACTAATCTTCCAAATAAAGACTGAGGATACTGGGATACTGATGTGAAACCGCTTTTTGAAAATCTCATACAGTTATCTTTTCAAGCCTACCCAGCAAGAAGCAAGCTTGGGCTCTTCAGACTGTCGCTCCACCCCACTAAAGGGGAACAATACAATTTGGTTTGATGCCATTTATAAATGAACAGCTCACACTGATTTTAAAGAGCTCGTGGTTCCATAAGGCCAAATGTTCTATATCGACTAGCCTATGATCTGTGTGTTACATAACATATCGTTCTATATCGGCTATCTATAGGTTTGATATAGGTTAATTATTGATTAGGGGACAGTGGCAGTTTAGTGGTAGAATTCTTGCTTTCCATGGGGGAGACCCGGGTTCCATTCCCAGTCAATGCACCTCATGTGTAGGTATGACGCTTTTGTCAGTGGAAGTTCGTGTGTTGCTATGATGCTGAATAGGCTTCAGCGGAGCTTCCAGACTAAGATGGGCTAGGAAGTGAGACCTGGTGACCTACTTCTGAAAACCAGCCAATAGATCACAATGGTCCAATCTCGTTACTCATAGGGTCACCATGAGTCAGGGGTGGACTCGACAGCAGCTAGCAACAACAATAGTTATGGATTATTGGCATAAATCCTCAGTCCCTGCGTGGTGCAAGTGTTTTTCAATTTGCTGCTAACCTAAAGGTTGGCAGTTCGAACCCACCCGGTGGCTCCATGGAAGAAAGGCCTGGAGAAATGCTTCTGTAAAGATTACAGCCAACAAAGCCCTGTAACACGTGGGGTTGCCATGACGCAGAATTGACTCAATGGCAGTGGGTTTGGTCTTGGATTTTGGCATTGATTCTGTGTAAAAAGTTATCTGAAAAGTCCCAACTTCTAGAAATCTTCCCAGACCAAGAACTGCCTTTGACAGCCCTAACAGCCAAGTGTGAAAAAGAAAATGTTCAGGGATCTAAATAAGGGGTGAAGAACTCCGAACCAGCACCAGGCAAGCCATTTGATGAACCCAATCCAGAAAAGTTACACTTCACATTGCTCTTCTGCTGTTAAATTTCCAGCCAGGTGGGCACAGGTTTCTGTGTCCTTCACGAGTCCAATCGTGTTTTCACAGGGCTACAAATGAAAATCACTTCCAAAACTTACGCCATGTACCTTGTCTTGATAGCTACATTAAAAATCAAACCAGAAACTAATCAGCTTCCTCCCTCAACAAAACACATTTAATATCTCATTAGCTTTGGAAAGTTTCATAGCAAATTGCTGTAAATGGATGCTCTGGAAAGAGCATCATGGTCTCTCCATCTAAATAGCTACTGACACTCTTTGCTCCTTTTTTTTTTTTTCTTTTGACAGTGTGCTCTGCATAGCAGCTTTACAAAAAGAGGGCATAGAGCAGTATCAGCTCAGTTGCTTCTTTCCATCTCATCTCTGAGAGAGACAAAGAGGCCCTGTAGACCACCGCCTTTCCTTCCACTGCTCTCCTGTCTTCCAGCAACACTGTGGAGAATTGACTTGAAATATTATCAAGAACTTTTTTGCTCCCTTTAATTCCAGGTAAAGGAGTTATGCCTCGTTGTTGCTGTTATTAGGTGCCATCGAGTCACAGTGACCCTATGTTCAATGGAATGAAACATCTCTGGGTCCAGCGCCATCCTCACAACTGTTGTTATGTTTGAACCCATTGTTGCAGCCACCGTGTCAATCCATTTGTTGAGAGTCTTCCTTCCTCTTTTTTGCTGACCCTCTACTTTACCAAGCATGATGTCCTTCTCCAGGGACTGGTCCTTCCTGATAACACGTGCAAAGTACGTGAGACGAAATCTCGCCATCCTCGCTTCCAAGGAGTACTCTGGCTGTATTTCTTCCAGGACAGACTTGTTCATTGTTCTGGCAGTCCACAGTATTTTCGATATTCTTTGCCAATACCATAATTCAAAAGCATCAGTTCTTCTTCGGTCTTCCTTATTGATTGTCCAGCTTTCCCATACAAATGAGGCGACTGAAAATATCCTGGCTTGGGTCAGGCACACCTCAGTCCTCAAGGTGACATCTTTGCTTTTTTAACACTTGAAAGAGGTCTTTTGCAGTAGATTTCCCCAATGCAGTACATCCTTTGATTTCCTGACTGCTGCTTCTATGGGCATTGATTGTGGATACAAGTAAAATGAAATCCTTGACATCAGTCTTTTCTCCATTTATCATGACCATTTCTCCATTTATTATGCCTCGTTAAAAAAAAAAAAAAAAAAAAAAAAAAACCATTGCCATTGAGTCAATTCTGGACAGAGTAGAACTGCCCCATAGGGTTTCCAAGGAGCGACCCGTGGATACAAACTGCCGACCTTTAGGTTAGCAGCTGAGCTCTTAACCACTATGCCGCTAGGGCTCCATTATGCCTCACAGTACTTATTTACTCCAAACACCTGGCTCCATTCCACACTTATTAGGTGGACAGTAATTGCTCAGCAGTAACTCTTGCACACACAGCCATAACAAAGGAAAACCCAGAGCGAGGAGATCTCAACTTCAGAGATACCTTCAAATCCAGAAGTCTCCATCCAGCAGAAATACACCACTACACCTTAAAAGAAATGTTTTAAAAGTCAGACTCTTCTCCAAAGAATTCTGTTGTTGGGTGCCGTGGAGTCTCTTTTTGACTTATAGTAACCCCATGTGACAGAGTGGAACTGCCCCATAGGGCTCTAAGCTGCGATCTTTATGGGAGCAGAGCACCAGGTGGAGCTGCTCGTGAGTTCAAACGGCTGACCTATCCGTTAGCAGTTGAGTGCTTAACCACTACAACACCAGAGCCTCTGTCTCCAAAGAATAGCAAACTGAAAAGTAAAAAATTCCAAGTTAGAGCTAGAGTGAATAGAGATATGCTGGGTCACAAACACAGGTTTTTATTCTCCTATTGGTCACTATGAAAGAATTATAACAGGCTTGGGAGCCACTGGGAGAAGCCATCCAGGCCAACACCACATCACCAAGTAAGATGGTGCCTATGCCATCTTCATTTCGTTTAATTCACAAGTATTCCTCAGGGTTTAATATGTCCAGATTGTCATGCCTGTCTAAAATTCTTTAGAGAAGGACATACCGATTCTCTCAATAACACGTTTCAGCAAACCATACTCTTAGAAAAAGGAGGTGACAATTCTACAGGGGACAGCTTCTACGGAGGGCAGATAAAAGGAACTCCCGCTTGAAGTTCAAGATGCTATCTTTTATCCTATCCAATGTCTATCAGTTCAAAGTTCACAAGATAAATTTCTACTTAATATGGAGCCAGGAAAGAAATCTTATTTCTCTAAGTAATCTTGTATACTTCCAAATTTGTCCTCCCCTAAAAGGTCTGGCTGTGATAACATTTGGCATCACTGCCAATTGTTTTCTTTTTCCTCTTTTGCTTGACGCCCACTCTCAACACTGTTCTCTCTTCCCTTGGTTTTTCCACAAGGGAGCAAGTCCTGCTACCCTCACCTCTGGTGCAGCCCCACAGAGTCTCTGGCCTCAGTCACACAGGGCCGTCTGTCCACAGGCCTTGACCTCTGGAGGGGGAGATGGCTTGGCATTTGGAGTGGAGGGGAAATGATCGGTGTTTCCAGCATCCCCTGAGCTAGTTTTCTGCATAAGCCTTTTAAAATAAGAGCACCTTAGTGTTATTAAACTTTGTTAAGTAGCAGGGCACTGAGTGTCATAGAGCTCACAGAATCTGCATGATATTTTAATTAAATTCAGTAAATATTTCATGAGAGACTGCTTTGGGGCAGAGCTTCAAATCAGTTTGTTCCAGTTCAACCCTCTGCTGAGAATTTGCCTTTCCACCCTAGATACACTGAATCAGGATCTACAGTTTAACAAGATCCCCAGGTGATTCTTATTTATGCATATACCACTCAAAAGTGTACAGCGGCAGCACTGCAGCCCTTTTCTGGGACTTCCCTGAAGGACGGGGGTGAAGGGGAATATTCCCAATGGGCAGAACTTCAAGCAGGGCACCTGGTTGTTCACTTTGCTTGGAAGGAGAAATGGCCAGATGTATAATTGTATACTGATTCATGGGCTGTGGCCAATCGTTTTACCTGGATGGTCAGGGACTTGGAAGGAACATGATTGGAAAATTAGTGACGAGGACGTATGAGGAAGAGATATGTGGATAGACTTCTCTGAATGGGCCAAAGAAGTGAAGATATTTGTATCTAAAATGAATGCTCACCAAAAGGTGACCTTGGCAGAGGATGATTTTAACAATCAAGTCAATAGGATGACACATTCTGTGGAAACCAGTCATCCCCTTTCCCCAGCTACTCCCATCGTTGCCCAATGGTCTCATGATCAAAGTGGCCGTGGTGGCAGGGATGGAGGTTATGCATGGGCTCAGCAACATGGACTTCCACTCACCAAGGCTAACTTGGCTACAGCCACTGCTGAGTGCCCAATCTGCCAGCAGCAGAGACCAACACTGAGTCCCCAGTATGGCACCATCCCTCAAGGTGATCAGCCAGCAACCTGGTGGCAGGTTGATTACATTGGACTGCTTTCATTATGGAAAGGGCAGCATTTCGTTCTCACTGGAATAGACACTTACTCTGGATATGGATTTGCCTTCCCTGCACACAGTGCTTCTGCCAAAACTACCATCTGTGGACTCACAAAATGCCTTGTCCACCATCATGCTATCCCACATAGCATCACCTATATCAAGGGACTCACTTCACAGCAAATGAAGCACGGCAATTGGCCTCTGATCATGGAATTCACTTGTCTTACCATGTTCCCCATCATCCTGAAGCAGCTGGCTTGATAGAATGATGGAATGGCCTCCTAAAGACACAATTACAACACCAGCTAGTTGGCAATACTTTGTAGGGTTGGGGCAATGTTCTGTAGGAGGCTGTATATCTAAACTCGTGTCCAATGTATGGTGCTGTTTCTCCCATAACCAGGATTCACAGTTCTAGGAATCAAGGGGCAGAAATAGAAGTGGTACCACTCACTGTTACCCCTAGTGACCCACTCGAAAAATTTTTGCTTCCTGTCTCTGTGACCCCATGCTCTACAGGTCTAGAGGTCTTAGTTCCAAAGGGAGGAATGCTGCCACCTGGAAACACAACATGGATTCTATTGAACTGGAGGTTAAGAATGCTACCTGGCCACTTTGGGCTCCTCATGCCTCTAGATCTACAGTCAAAGAAGGGAATTACAATACTGGCTAGTGTAATTGATCCTGATTACCAAGGGGAAATCTGATTGGTGTTGCATAATGGAGGTAAAAAAGACTGTCTCTGATATAGGAGATGCCTTAGGGTGTCTCTTGGTACTACTATGTCCTGTGATTAAAGTCAATGGAAAACTACAGCAACTCAATTCCAACATGACTACTAATGGCCCAGACCCTTCAGGAATGAAGGTTTAGGTCACCCCACCAGGCAAAGAACCACAACCAGCTAAGGTGCTTGCTGAGGGTAAAGGGAATACAGAATGGCTGGTAGAAAAAGGTAGCTCTAAATACCAGCTACAACCATGTGACCAGTTGCAGAAATGAGGACTGTGATTTTTATAAGTATTTCTTCCTTGTATTTGTGCATCAAATATTTTTGTTTTCTTCACTTATATGAGATGTAAACAGGGCTAGCGCATTTTCGGTTGTATGCACGTTAGTTGTATCACGTTACATGCAAGTATGACTTTATTGTCTCTATTTGGAGGTTATGTATGGTTTAAGGACATGTGTGCAGGTGCCAAGTTGACAAAGGGTGGACTGTGATGGTTAAGGTTGTGTGTCAGCTTGGCAGGGCCATGATTCTCCGTGGTTTGGCAGCTATGATGCAGTTTGGCAGTTATATATAATGTAATTTGTCAGTTACATAATGATGTAATCACCTCCATGATAAGATCTGCTATGAGCAGCCAATCGGTTGAAAGAACATTTCCTTGAGGGTGTGGCCTGCCTCCAGTATATAAATGGATACTTCAGTAAGGCTTTCGCTCTGGACCCTGCGTCTGGCTTGTCATCATCTCACCTCTGGTTCTTGGGACTTGAGCTAGCAGTTTACCTGCCAATCTTGGGATTCATCTACTGCAGGCTGTGAGCCACAGGCCTGCTGTCTTACCTACTGATCTTGGGCTTATCAGCCCTTGCAGCTACGTGAGTCAGGAGAAGCCTCCAGCCTGATGCCTGACCCACGGACTTGGGACTTGCCAGCCTCTACAACTGTGTGAGCCATTTCATTGAGATAAATCTCTCTCTCTGTCTCTCTCTCTCCTTCTCTCTCTATATGTATATACATGCTTCACTGGTTTTGCTTCTCTAGCAAATTCAGTCTAAGACAGTGTCTTTCTATCTTATTGCTATTAGTGGCACAGGTAAGTCACTTGATGGTTTCCAGAAACTGGTACTTCAAAAACCTCCCAGCTAGGAGACTAGAACTCTTATGCACTACTGGTGGGAATGGAAAATGGTACACCCATTTTGGAAAACGATATGGCGCTTCTTTAAAAAGCTAGAAATAGAAATACCATATGATCCAGCAGTCCCACTACTAGGAATATATCCTAGAGAAATAAGAGCCGTCAAAAGATAAACATATGCACACCCATGTTCACTGCAGCATTGTTCACAATAGCAAAAAGATGGAAACAGCCTCCTAAGTGCCCATCGACAGACGAATGGACAAACTATGGTACTTACACACAATGGAATACTATGCAATGATAAAGAACAATGATGAATCTGCGAAAC
>NW_004443985.1:15959596-15960993 GCF_000243295.1 Trichechus manatus latirostris
GCTGATAACAGGGAACCCAAGGTCGAGAAGGGGAGAGAATTGACAAGTTGTGGGGTTGGCAATCAATGTCACAAAACAACATGTGTATTAATTGTTTAATGAGAATCTAATTTACTTTGTAAACCATGTAAAGCACAATTTAAAAAAAAAAAAAAAGACCTTCTAATTTCCCAGTGGCAACTTAAGCCCAATTTCCATATCTACTTTCTTGGCACTTTGCTTTCTTCTGGTTGTCCTCTAGCCTCTACCCTTCACACAAAACCACTTGCTCCAAACGTATGCTGTGTTTTTGTTTTTGTTTGTTCCCGACTCTCTGTGGGAGTTATTTTCCTGTCGAAATACACCCCTGCCCTTCTCATCCTTTGAAATCCCACCTGCCCTTCATGCTCCAGCTTTATTGTTTCCTCTCCCTGAAACCTGATCTTGTCCTCCCAGCTAGAAGTAAGCTGTCCAGCCTCTGACTACTAAGAGAACTTACATAACCCAACTATAAGCTGGGCTCTCCTGGCCCATTAAATGTAGACATTACTGCTTTTTAGACCAGCAGCATTGATATCATCAGGGAGCCTATTAGGAATGCAGACTCTTGCCCCCACCCTAGACTTGCCGAACGAAAACCTGCAGTTTAACAAGATCCCCAGGTGATTTGTATGAATGTTAAAGTTTGAGACGCTCTGCCTGATCAAGATCACCTGTTCTCATCCTTGGCTGCACATTGGAATCCGCTGGAGAGTTCTAAAACATACTGATTCCTGGATCCCACCCTCAGGGATTCTGATTTCATTACTTTAGGGTAATGGGATTTCTGAAATTTCCCTCAAGTGATTCTAATGTGCAGCTAAGTTTGAGAACCACTAGCCTAGGTATGATCAGCCCAACCCTTGTTCTACCTCCCCCTGCCCCCAGATTCGAAAGCCTTCCATGAGATTTTTGGCTTGGGAGGGGCAGGGGATGTGGGATGTGGCACTTTCTCACCATCACCTCCTCCTCTAGGCTCCTGCCTTATAGCACAAGTTGTCTGTTTGCACTGCATCAGCCCAGCTACTTCTTTGAGTATCCCTCCACCACGCCCCCCAACCATTCAGCCAAAGAAAGCCATCTATTCACAGAAGACATCTGTGAGTGTGCTAGACTGAAGATCTGGGCATTTGGGTGAAGCACAAGGGGAGTTTACAAAGCAGCAGTGCAAACAACCTGAAGAGCGATTCTGTTGTCAGTGGTTAAGACAATAACAAATCGTTATATTGACTATTCTATGGATATAATAATTCTGCCTTGATTTTCTAGTTCTTTGGGTATATGTTTTATCTAGATTCTAAACTCCCTGAAGGCAGGAACTGTGCTTTGTTAATGACAGTGTTCCCCTAGTTCTTAGCCTAGATTTGGTGCTCAATAAG
>NW_004443985.1:15961969-15963421 GCF_000243295.1 Trichechus manatus latirostris
AAGACACAGAAGAACTGTTAAAGGAGTGGGAGGTGTTTCGTTTGGAGAAGAAGTCACAGGAAAGATACATGAGGGCCATCTTCAGATATCTGAAGGCTTCCCGGTGGTTAGACTGGTTCTGTGTAGCTTCAAGGGATAGGAGCAGAATCAGTGGGAAGAAATTGTTAGGAGAAACATTTCTGCTCAGACTGGAAGAATTTTCCAACAGTTACAGCTGCCCAAATCCAGCTCCTTTGGAAGGTGGCAAGGGCCAAGCGCTGCAGAAGATCAAGCAAAGGATTTTGACATCTGGCAGGGTCCTCAAACACTATGACACTGTCTTAGTTTGCTAGTGCTGCTATAGCAGAAATACCACAAGTGGGTGGTTTTAAAGAACAGAATTTTTTTTGAAGAACAGAAATTTAGTTTCTCACAGTTCAGGGTACCAGCTCTAGGGGAAGGCTCTCTAGAAAGATCCTTGTCTCTTTTAGTTTCTGTAGTCCTGGTGTTCCTTGTATCTTGGTTCCTTGGCAATCTTCACGTGGCATCTATCTTCCCCTCATCTGTGTTTGCTTCTGTGTCTAATCTCTTTTTATAACTCAGAAGTGATTTGGTTTAGGACATACCATACATGCCAAACGGGATTATAGCCACAGGTACGGGTTTAGGATTCTAACATATATTTGGGGGGACACAATTCAATCCATAACAGACACTATGTGATAGTTCCTGAGCAGTGATCTGTGGAGTGGTTGCATCAGGATCTCCTGGATGTTATTAAAAATAAACATTCTAGGTCCCACCCAGGCCTACTGGATCAAACCGCAGGAGGTGAGGCCAGATGATTTTTATTTTGAACAAGTGCCTTCAGTCATTCTGATGTGCAGCCAGGTTCAGAGCCACTGCCACATAGAGGACATTCAGATGTCCGTTGGATGGTTGGATCAGATGACATCCAGATCTCTTCCAATGCTGAAATTCTGTTACTCCATGTCAGATAAGGCTTGCCAATAAAAGTATGGTGAATAAACTTGGCAAAATGAATCTCTACCTTATTTGGCCTGTGGATTATTTAATGGGGAGATTTCTTTGGCCAAAATAGTAAAAAAATGCTAGTAGCCCATACTAATTGAGACAAATTAGATTTTACTTCTTTTTTACCCTTAGTAAGACAGGAGTTCAGGGGAAGGAGTAAGGTAAAAGAAGAAATATTTTCTTTATTTTTTCTGGCAAATAGAAATGCCAAATTCCAGCACTCACTGCTGGGAACCAATTCCAGGCTCTTTTATTAAAGCCAGTTTGGAAACTTGGGTTGGTCAGCTACAGATGAGGGGTCCCTGGGTAGGGCAAACAGTTAACATGCTTGACTGCTAACCGAAAGGTTGGAGGTTTGGGTCCCCCCAGAGGTGCTTCGGAAGAAAGGCCTGGCAATCTAGTTCTGAAAAATCAGCACAGTTCTACTCTGACACACAC
>NW_004443985.1:15966087-15967430 GCF_000243295.1 Trichechus manatus latirostris
TTGCCTCATCTGTAGAATGGGAACGAGACATATTTCAAAGTGCTATCGAGAAGAGTAAATGAGGTAATAAGCTAAGCCCAGAACTATGCCTGGCACATTTTAGGTGCTTAACAAGCTTGAGTTCTTTTCTCGTATACTGTAACTCCTCCTAGTAGAATTCTTTGTTTTATTGAACATTTATTAAACCCCGTCCAAAGAGAAGCACAATCCCCACCTTCATCAGCACACTTTCCTCAAGCCAAACAAATTACTTAAAGTTTTCCATATAAATCATAATTATATCAAATAACCACTTTGAAGACATCATATCCCGGCAGTCATGTAGAGATAAACTGGATGGAAAGGGCAGAAAAAGTGGTAAAGAAAATGGTACTGAGTAGAAAGCCCAGAAACCTTCCTAGGTGTATTTGGGACTTGGGATGTGGCAGCAATGGTGCTACAAATCAGAGATATTGGGACAGCTGTTTATCCAAATGGAAAAAAGAAAATTAGATTTGTACCTTGCCTATCATATGGAAAATAAATTCTGGATGGGACTGAAGATCTATAAGTGAAAAACAAAGCTCTAAAATATTTTTATAACCTTAGAGACGGGCAAGAATTTCTTAGACATCACACAAAAAAGGAGAAGCGGATACCTCTGAGTTCGTCAAAATGAAAAACATTTGTCCTGTAAAAGATACCACAAAAGTGTTAAAAGACAGTTGACAGACTAAGAGAAGATATCTGCAACAAATAAAACAGACAAAGGATTATATTCAGAATATACAAAGAACTACGAGTTAATAAGAGAAAGATAAATAGCCCAGTAGAAAACAAGCAAAGGACAGGGACAAATGATAATATAAAAGGACTCCTGGATGTGCCCAGCCTCCGCAGTCATCACAGATATGAAAGTTAAACCACAAAGAGCTCCCATCAGATTAACAGAAATTAAAATGTCTGACAACACCAAATGTTTGAAAGCACGTGGGAGAATGGGAGTTCTCAGATGCTGCTAGTAGGAGTGTAAATTGTTACAGCTGCTTTGCAGAGCCATTTGGCAATATCTAGAAAAGCTGACCCTATGTGCATGCTATGAAGTAGTACCATTGTTTGTAACAACAACAAGTTGGTAACAACCTGAATGGCCATTGTAATGGGTTGAATACCGTCCTTGTAAAAGCTATGTCCAAGTCCTAACACTCAGTACCTGTGAATGTGACTTTATTTGGAAACAGGGTCTTTGCAGATGTAATCAAGTTAAGATGAGGTCATGAAGAGGTGGGCCTTAGTCCAGTATAACTAATATCCTTATAAGAAGAGACACAGAAACAGACACACAGGGAAGATGGCCATGTGAA
>NW_004443985.1:15969141-15973011 GCF_000243295.1 Trichechus manatus latirostris
GGCTGCAACAATGGGCAATGATTGTGAGGATGGCACAGGACCAGGCAGTGCTTCATTCTGTTGTACACAGAGTCGCTATGAGTCGGAATCAACTCGATGGCACCTAACGACGACAACAACAAGCCACCAAGTTTGTGGTAATTTGTTACAGCAGCTCTAGGAAACTAATACAGCTATCAAATGGGAATGGATACACTGAAGAATGTTCATATGATAATGAAATACTGTGGGGCAGTTAATGAACACAGTTTTTTTGTACCCCCAGGGCTGGAGCTCAATGCTGGGTGAAAGCAGCCAATTCCAGAAGGATGTGTACATTTGTGTAAAATATGGAATAATAACAAAGCAATACTGTGCACTGTTTATAATATATATACATGCAGTAAAAGTCTAAAACAAGAACTAGAAGGACTAACCACGTTAGTGATGATGCCATGGGGACGGAGGGAAATGAGACTAAGTCAGGGGTACAAGGGACTTTAATTTTTATCTATGATGTTTTCCTGCTTTTTAATTATTTTTTGTTGTTGTAAAAATATATATAACACAACATTTGCCAATTCAACAGTTTTCTTGTGCACATTTCAGTAATACCAATTACATCGATCATGCTGTGCAAACATCACAGATATCCATTGCCATATTTTCCATCACTGTAAACAGAAACTCAGTGCTTTCTGACCTATGACTCACCTTCTCTACATTTGTTCACTCTGCGTGGTGGGCATGCTTGGGTTTTTACCCTGCATTTTGTTTAAAATTTTTTTTTAACAAACAAGATATTTCTTAGAGCTATGGAACTTTGAAAATGAACAATGAAGATAAACTTTGAGGTTTGCCTTGAGGGAATTCAATTTAGGATGCTTATGGGATTTTAAGATTTAGATTAAAAAATTGGTGGAAAAAAAAAAGAAAAGAAAGGGGAAAGAGAGTAGAGAGGGGTAGGCAGGTCAGGAGCATTAGGGGGTGGGAACTCATTCTACCGACACTGCTGACCACTGGGAGTGACCACGCCACAGCTGGGAACTCAGACCCCAAAGGCCAATGTGCAGCCACTATCATCCACCATCTGTCAGTGAAGCTTGTGTGTTGCTATGGTGCTGAACAGGTTTCAGCGGAGCTTCCGGACTAAGACAGACTAGGAAGAAAGTCCTGGTGAACTACTTACAAAAATCAGCCAATGAAAAACCCTACATAGCACAATGGTCTGATCCCAGTTGATCATGGGGTTGGCTCAGGACAGGGCAGCATTTCGTTCTGTTGTATATGAGGTCAACATAAGTCATAGGATGACCTGACAGCAGCTAACAAAGCTTGTCAAACAGATGTACGATCATCCACAGCCTTATTTATTTAATTAATGTTTATATATACGGGGTGTCATGGATTGAATCGTGTTCCCCCCAACCCTATTAAAAAAAAAAAAAAAAAAGAAGGTATGTTGAAGTCCTAATCCCTGCATCAGTGAATGTGGTGACCTTGTTTGGAGAATTAGTTTGTATTTGCAGATACACCCTACTGGAGGAGGGTGGGTCCTAATCCTAATCATTTCTGAGTGGCATTTTATGAAAGAGAAGGACACACACAGAAACAGAGACAACAGGAGGACGGCATGTGAAGACACATCTACAAGCCAAGGAGTGCCTGTAGCTACTATGAAGCTAAAGGAGACGAGGAAAGATCTTTCCCTAGAGTGGACAGAGAGAGCCTGGCCCTACCGATGCCCTGAACTCAGACGTGTAGCCTCCAGCATGTAAGAAACTCCTGTTCTCTGAAGCCATCTACTTTGTGGTATTTTGTTACGGCAGCACCAAGAAAGTAAGACCCCAGGCAGCCAAGCGCTTCCCTTCCTATAGTTCGTTATCAGCTAATGATTTCACCCAGTGTCTCTTTTTTCCTACTTTTCCATTTAGTAATTGAGCCTAGGGCTAAACTCAGTTTTCCTTACCCCTAGGAGTTTGTGGCCAGGGTTTTTATAACACCTCATGAAAATCATCCTGTTAATTTATTTTGCCTCAGAGTTTCTTAAAATGTCACTAGTTTATATTTAAAATCCTTTTTATGTTGACTTACAGCCAGGCTGGGTGAATTCAATAACACTCCCATCATCAACATCCCTGAATGCTTACTGGGTACCAGCCCTGGGTGCTGTAAATGTAAAGCACACTGACAGGGCAACGCATACACTTTTATTACTTTATCTCTATTTATATGAAGCTTCTCTCCTTTAAAGGACCCAGGGATCTAACTACATGGTCATGGCCAAGGACTTAAGTATATAATAGATTCAATAATTTGTTATTAAGTGCGTGGATATGCTAACTACTTGCGTGGCTTAGAAGTGCCGTGGAGGATGGAGTTAAAGGCAGTGAAATGAACCCATCACATACAGGCATCTTCAGCAACCACACTTGAATAATCACAGCCTTAATAAAGTGTTGGATGCTTCAGTACATTTGTAATTGACCTGTGGTTTGTTTCTATGAGGTATGATACCCAATAATAAAATCCAAAGTCTAGGATCTTTATCACATAATTAAATATCTTTAGTTCTATTATACGGATCATTTATTTTTTGGGGGGGGGTGTTTAATTTGAGTTTCTCATAATTTTTTCTGATTATTTAATACAAGTAACAAGAGTTTGCCTACTTTTTTTGTCCTTTGTTCCTGGGAAAAGGCTAAGTCCTCTGGTTGTATGGCTTTCCCTGTCCCCAGCACTTAGCAGAGGTCCATATAACTGATGCACAAAAAAAGTCATTTACTGTTGAAGAAGATGAGCATTTACTTAAAAGTACATTTTTATTTCTTCTATCTTTTTGCTCATACCTGATGCTCTTAAAGGAAAAAAAAAAAAAAACAGGGAAGAATGGGGAAAGAAATAATAAAAGCTACTAAAATCTGCCAAGTGGCAAAACATATTCGGTTGAACCATTTTTAACCTACAAAGGCCACAAGTCCGTATATTTAATATTATATAATATAGATAGGGCTTGATTTCTGTCAGTGCAAGATACTAACTGTAGTATATTTAACTTAGCTCCTTTCTCTGGTCTGGAGAACCTTACGGAGCAGAAGACTTGTGCGCTCTTTATGGCTGACAGAAAGAATGTACCCCTGGTTGAAATGGCAGATGTTTTGTTATACGTGTTTTACCACAATAATAATAATAATAATAAAAAGAAGAATGCTCCCTCCCAACCCCTAAGGGGATGCCTCATCTACAGAAATGGGCAAATCCTTGCAATATGTGAGGGACTTCAAACCTGGCCCAACGGACATTCTCATTTTTCGGGAGGAAGTTTAATGAGGAGACAAAACTCCCCAGGGTACAAGAGTTAGGATGCAATCTTTAGCCAGTAGGCTTTTCACAAGGGTTTTGTTACTAATAACAGTAATACACCTGAGGTTTGCACCAGGTTTACTTGAAAACTCATTGGAACAGAGACGAAGGACTCGATCAGCAACCACATTATGCCAATAAGCCTTTCTGAGTGGAGCCAGGAATCGAGTCTATCTTATCCACGCCACAAGGCTTACATGGTTGAGCTTGTGCGTGTAAATGTCACCCGGGGGTGTGTCAAAGCAGAAGAGACTGGGACAAACCTACACTTAAGTAGCACTTAAGTGTTTTCCATCTGCTTTCTATACGCTGTTGTGTTAGTTACCATCAAGTAGGCGCCAAGTCATGGCGACCTTATGTGTAACACAACGAAACATTGCTCGGTCCTACACCATCTTCATAATCGTTGGTATGTTTGATTCCATTGTTGTGTATTTTGAGTGCCTTCCAACCTAGGGGACTCATCTTCCAGCACTATATTGGACAATAGTCTGTTGTGATCCATAACATTTTCATTAGCTAATTTTT
>NW_004443985.1:15974304-15975240 GCF_000243295.1 Trichechus manatus latirostris
GGCTGCTATGAGTCCGACCCGACGGCACCTAACAACAATGACAACAAATAGGGAAAACAATAACACATGTGAGGAACGTGCTTCGCAGTTGAATTATGTATACGAGACTAAATGGGCACACCGGCCCAAAAGCAAAGACGAGAAAGCAGGAAGGGACAGGAAAGCTGGACGAATGGAAACAGGGAACTCGGGGTGGAGGAGAGAGTGTCGATACTTCGCGAGACTGGCAACCAATGTCACAAAACAATTTGTGTATTAATTGTTTAATGAGAAACTAATTTGCTCTGTAAACTTTCTCCTAAAGCACAATTAAAAAAAAAGAGAGAGATAGAGGGTTTGCTAAGCTAACGTGTGTTAGTCAGGAGAGGCAAGGCTTGTGCTGCAGTAACAAACAACCCCAAATCACAGAAAAGGTTACTTCTAACGGACATGAAGTCCACTGTGGGTCAAGTGATTCTCCAAGGCAACTGCTGCCATTCGGTGACTCAGTGGCCCCACCTGTTTCAAGCCAGTAGTTCCAACAACTCAATCATGGCCTCCACCCTCATTGCCAAAAGGGCAAGAGAGAGACTGAAGAACCGAGCGGCAGTTTTTTGCTGTCTCCCCAGAGAAATGACACCTCTTCTGTTCATGTTGTACTAGCCAAGTTAGTCATTGGCCTACCTATCTGAGAAGTTTATTTTCTATGTTCCCAGGGAGGAAGAATATGAAGCAGCATTTGGTGACGCAAAGCATTGCCTCTGCCATATACAGGTAATCAGGAGTTGAGGGAGAGCACACTGTATTTAAGCTGGCGCAAGTACCTAAAAATCAGCTATGTATATACATTAAAAAATGGAGATACTAGAACCAATAATCACCAGGAGGCAAATGGATAAACAAATTGTGATAGAGCCACACAAGGGAATTCTACTCGTCAATAAAAAAAGAATGAAC
>NW_004443985.1:15977268-15978604 GCF_000243295.1 Trichechus manatus latirostris
CCAGCGGATCTGTAGTCACAAGGGGTTTGGTTTTTTTGGTTTACTGTTACTATCACCACGCTGTCACTTTAAGGATCAAATTTTAAAATGTACATAAAAGCCCTTATGCAGACTGCAAAATCCTACTAAAACATTAGGTGTTATTATCACATGGCCTAAAATTGTATCTAAAAATCAAAGCTATGGCTGAGTTTTGGTTGAGCCTAATCAGTTGCAAAGGACAAGCTCTAAATCTGACAGATCGTGACTAAAGGGAGGCAAGTTACTCTCTAATGAAGACAAGAGGAAAGTCGACTTTCTCAGAAAACAGCCCCAATGACTCCACAGACTCTTTTTTGCATCCATTGCTATCTTTTGCCTCCTTGGAAGTGGCACTAATTACCTCAGTTGCCTAACTGAATGTCCAAAAACTTACAGACCCATAGAAGAGAGCAGTTAAAACTGAGCCATGTCAAATGAAGTCATCTTGAAAAGGAACCTGTGAAAGTGTCAGAGGTGGAGAATTTTCGCTGATCAGAAACTGAATCTGAACATTTGAAAACTCAGAATGCTCAGGTGCTTGCCGTTTTTTCTTTTTATGTTTTAAGTGATTTGAACATTTCTGTTAATCGGAGGGAAAAGTTAATGGGGTTTTCCTGGGTTCATCTTCTTTCTATAGAACTTGAAAAATAACCCCAGAAATATAATCTATAATTAAATCCCTATAGATTTTTATTTCCCAAACAAAGGACTGCATTCGGAAAATTCAGGGAAGTTTCTTACGGCAGAGATGAAAATGATAGACACATAGACTGCATCTGTTATACAAATACACACAGGGAAACTTAATCATGGAAGCTTCTTAAAGTCCATTCCATTGAATTTGGTAGAAACTTGAGAAATTTAAGTTTGTATTTGAATTTGAATTCCTAATCCTTGGAAGAATGGCAACATTTATTTAAAAACCAAACAAAACAGTTGCCATCGAGTCAATTTTGGCTCATGGCAACCCCATATGTGTCAGAGTAGAACCACTCCATAGGGTTTTGAATGGCTGCTTTTTCAGTAGATTGCCAGGCCTTTCTTCTGAGGTGCTTCTGGGTGGACTCAAACCTCCAGCCTTTCAGTTAGCTGCCCAGCACATGAACCATTTGCACCACCCAGGGACAGCCTGTAAACAAAACCAGCTTGGTGATTATTTCTGAGTGAGGTAAGACAAACCTAAGCCTCTACTTACCCTCGGGCAATGGTACCTCCCAGTGCCCCTCTAACCAGCTGGAGTCAACACTGAAGTTCGGGCCTCCCTAGAGGAGGAAGCGCAGGCAAAATGGCCTGGACCCTGGTGAGGTGATTGGAA
>NW_004443985.1:15979908-15981225 GCF_000243295.1 Trichechus manatus latirostris
ATTTGCACCACCCAGGGACAGCCTGTAAACAAAACCAGCTTGGTGATTATTTCTGAGTGAGGTAAGACAAACCTAAGCCTCTACTTACCCTCGGGCAATGGTACCTCCCAGTGCCCCTCTAACCAGCTGGAGTCAACACTGAAGTTCGGGCCTCCCTAGAGGAGGAAGCGCAGGCAAAATGGCCTGGACCCTGGTGAGGTGATTGGAAGGGCAGTCTTAGAGAACATTCTGGAAAAACCCAGAAGCTTGCAGAGCGGTGATGTGGGGACGCCAGGCTTCCTTTACTGCCTCAATACTTGAGTAACCTGCGTCAACTCACCACAAACAGAAGGTGGTTTGTGAATGTTGTTGTTGTTAGGTGCCTTCCAGTGATTTCGACTCACAGTGACACCATGTGGCAGAGTAGACCTGCCCCATAGGGTTTCCTAGGCTGTAATCTTTACAGGAGTAGAGCGCCAGATCTTTTCTCCCTCAGAGCCGCTGGTTGGGTTGGAATCGCCAACCTTTCAATTAGCAGCCAAGTGCTTAACCTGTGCACCATCAAGGCTCCTAAATGGATCCAAAACCCATTGCTGTGGGGTCGATTCTGACTCATAGCGACCCTGTAGGACAGAATAGAAATGCCCCATAGGGTTTCCAAGGAGTGGCTGGTGGATTCGAACTGCCAACTTTGGTTAGCAGCCGAGCTCTTAATTACTGCGCCACCAGGGCGCCAAATAGAAGCATAGCAAAAAATTTAACCGGGGGGAAAAAATAGTAGATTCTTTGTTCTCAGAATTAGCACATAGCTGAAATCATAACCTAAATTTTGTTAGAGGGCAAAGTTAATTTGATAATTTTAGTGTCATTTTTTTTTTAAGGATAAAATCCGAATCAAATACTTTATTCATGGTTTACTATGAAGTGTCAGTCCCTTTTGTAAGTGGACCCACTAAGTAGCCTCGTCTTGGAACCAGTTATCTCAGGGCGTGGCTCCTATACATACAGCAGAGAAACTCAAAGCTGCTGGTCCGCCTAGATGCCCCCTCGCATTTGTTACCCCGTTTGTTATGGAGCTGCTAGGTGAGTTCTTTTAGTTAGCAGCCGAGTGCTTACCCATTGGGCCACCAGGGCTCCTTAGTTCGTGATTGACTGAAGGGAATTGCCTCAAACGAAGAAAGCATTTAAACAGGATGTTTAATACGACTGCTCCCAGAGTCCAAGAGAAAAGAAAAAAAATATGCTCCTGAAAGTTTCCCACACGGTTCAGGCTAATTTAAGGCTAGTTTGCGTGGTCCTGGGTTCCCTTTCTTTTCATCTCTTTAATTTTCCACTCTG
>NW_004443985.1:15983088-15984297 GCF_000243295.1 Trichechus manatus latirostris
TGAGTTTTGTTCTACATTTTTCTCCCATCCTATCTGGGACCTTCTATTGTGTCCCTGGTCAGAACTGTCAGTAGTGGTGGTTGGGCACCATCTAGTTCTTCTGATCTCAGGTTAGAGGAGGCTGTGGTTCGCGTGGGCTATTAGTCCTGTGGACTAGTTTCTTCTTTGAGCCTTTGATTTCCTTCGATCTCTTTTGCTGCATACGAGTAGAGACCAATAGTTCTATCTTAGATGGCCGCTCTCAAGCTTTTAAGACCACAGACACTACTCACCAACCTGGGATATAGAACGTTATCTTTGTAAGCTATGTTATATCAGTTGACTAAATTGTCCCTTAAGACTATTGTCCCGAGCGTTTTAACCCAGTAAACCAATCCCACGAGTTGTTTGGATATGTCTAGGAAGCCTCCGTAACTGTGCCCACTATGTGTTCGTTATATATGTGACTATATATACAGCACACACAAATGTGTATATACATATGCCTACAGATACACCTATACATGCACGTGCATTTATTTGTACATGTCTTCCTATACACATATATGCATTCTTATCTACCTATGTAACCACACACATTTTTTGGTGGTTGTTGCAAAATTGTATATGTGATAGCATTTACTGAAATTATCCCTTTTTCTTGTGTACTTCTTAGTATCCTTATTTACTTGATCAGGTCTTGGGACTTGAGCCTGTGGCCTTCCGTATTGCCTGCTGATCTTGAGATTCATTGGCCTCCACATCCTGTGAGCCAGCAGCCTACCGTCTGACCTGCCGATCTTGGGTTTGTCAGCCCCTACAGCTGCATGAGTCACGAGAAGCCTCCAGCCTGATGCCTGACCCATGGACTTGGGACTTGCCAGTCTCTACAACTGCGTGAGCCATTTCCTTGAGATAAATCTCTCTCTGTCTCTCTCTCTCTCTCCATATATACACTTCTCTGGTTTTGCTTCTCTAGAGAACCCAGCCTAAGACAGTATATCTTACCTTCTTCCAAACTTACAGATATTGTTCTTCACAGGAAAAAATTTATAGATTAAAAAAAAAAGGCAAAAATGTAAAGGACAGATGTACTCAGAGAACAGTATTGATGCACAGTACATACTCACACACAGTAACAATGCAAAAGTACGTGAAAGATGGAGCCTTCATCTCTGACTCTTATAGTTCTTGGAACTATTTCCAGCTTTCGCATCTGTGCTTCCTTGT
>NW_004443985.1:15985704-15987270 GCF_000243295.1 Trichechus manatus latirostris
GGGAAAAATAGCAACGTCCCTGAAAACCAGTAATAAATCTGCCTGATTTGACATTACCGTGATTTGTAAAAGCTTTTTGTTGTTCTGGAGATCCCTGTTACACAGGAAATGGCCCAGCACTGAACTCATAGAGGAAGCGTGAAAAGTCAAATACAAGTTTCTTAGTAAATTAAGCATGTCTGAGCTGTTCTTATAATCTTGGAATACGTGAATCAGCTATCCCAGTGAAAAGCCAGATTAATTGCAGGGTGTGGAGCCAAGACTCAGACCTTGGGTCCAAGCCCAGCTCTGCTGCACTAGCTGTATGACCACAGGCAAATTACCTAATCTCTCAGAATATCGGTTTCCTCATCTCTAAAATGGGGAATGACACCTAGAGCAGTTGGGTTGCTTTCAGGGTAACAGAAAATCCAACCACATTGGCTTTAACAATAACGAAATTTACGGAATCACGTACCTGGGGAGTCTACAGCTTGTGAGGACTTAAAGCCATTCCACATCTCAGTGACATCCTCAAGGACCCAGGTTCTTTCCGACTCTCTACACTGCTGTCCACAGCTCCTTCTAAACGGGGTTCCCTCAGGACCACAGGATGGCAGCCAGAAGCCATCAGGGCTCCTGATTTTCTTGTTCATATCTAGCTGAAGATAGAAACTCTCTCTTCCTGTGGCTTTCTCTCTAGTCCAAGAAAAAAATTTCCCAGAAGCCCCAGCAGCCTTTCCTTGAATCTCATTGGTCCAAATGGGTCATAAGCCCATTTATGAACCAATCACTGCCAAGGGAATGAGGTTACTCTGACTGGCTGAGGTTAATCAAGACCACCCATGGAACTGGCATCCACATCCCAAACCTGTGGCTGCCACATAAAGGTGGTGGTTGGGAAAGTGAAGTAGATGAAGGGAGAAAAATCCCAATACCTGTAACAACATCACCTCACACACAAGGTCATTGGAAGGATTAAACAAGACGACACATGTAAAAGCACCTGGTACAGTGGGCAAACAACAGAAAGTCATCTCCGTCCCAACTGCAGTGTCAACCCTCCATAGAAAATTTAAATAATATTCTGGAAGGGAGACAAAGAACTATATAACTTGTAAGATAAGCTGCACTGGGTGGAGCTATTAGAAAGCATTCCATGTGACATATGTAATACAGTTCACTAAGATTTGACGGCCCAGAGCACGGGGAAGCTTCTGTTGGAGGGATAGTGGGCCCAGGCTTACCTGGCTCTTTATAGCATCTGCAAGGAACCTGAGATGCCAACGGTAGGGTCTTCCTTCCGGGCTCAGTGTTAGGCATCTGTGGTCAGCATGCAATAGTGGTGGTTGATTCAACATCCTCTCCCAACTCCCTTCCCTCCAGGCCATCTTCCACAGGTGGCCACATGCCCCAGCTCCGGTCATCAAAAGTAAGAGAAGGCTGCAGACTCTCTGGGGGGATGTTTTTGCTTTCTTGGTACAGATGCTTCCATTCCACCTTTCTCCTTGCTGACTGCAGATGGGATGACTGGCTGCACGATGGCATGTCCAAGATATGCAGCGACTCCAGCCTTAATACCAGCAG
>NW_004443985.1:15987752-16000823 GCF_000243295.1 Trichechus manatus latirostris
CATCTGCTTCTCAGAGGTCCCACATGAATGCAGCCATTATCATTTATGTTTCAGTCACTGCAGCTGCAAGCTCTCCTAACTGCTAAAGATCCCCGAAAATAGAAATGTTTGTGAGGAAGTAAATCATTAGCTGAGATTTTAAAGTATCAAAATAGTCACACCCCTTTCCTTCCAGATTTGGAACCATTTGAGAAACAGATCTGTAAGTCAGTTAGGGATCAAAGCTTCAGCTTTATTCCTGCAAAAGCTGGACCTGAAGCTAAAATGCGGGTCCCATGACTTTCCACTGAATTGATCCAGGCTCCGTTAGAACAGCTGGAGGACCTTAACCACCTACATCTCTGCTCACCCTCACACCCCACCACTCCCCCACCAACCTCACCCCCACAGGGGTAGGGCCTGCCCTGCAAGGAGGAAAGCCCAGGTCCTTCCTTGCATTCTGTCAACTCCGAGAGCAAGGGCCAATGGAGGGAGAGACCAAGCTACCAGGGAGCAGTGATCTTTCAAAGATTTAGCCCCACCCTGTTGAGAAACATGGGCCAATGGGACACCTCTCACCACCTCCTCGATCAGCTGACTCACTTCCCCGGGGTGGGTCCAGTGGGAGGAGAAGAGAAGTAGAAACTTCTTTTCCAGGGCCTCTAGAAGTTCCTGTTTCACGATTGCGAGGACAGAGAAAGAGGATGCCAGCTCCTACATAGCTGTAGTCCTCCTCTATATAGTTAATATTAGACATGAAAAGCAATGTGGAAGGGACAAAAATGACGATGGCTCGCTCTGCCCTGGAGATTACAGTCTTCGAGTTGTACAATCATTCTCACCTTCCTTTTCTGAGTTGTTCCTCCCCATTAACATAAACTCCCTACCCCCTAAGGTGCCTATCTAACAGTTCAGTGGTGCAGATAAGACGCGCTCAGAAATGACTCTGACCACAGACAAATTATAGCCGTGGCTATGCACAAAATGTCACTGGTTCTTATTTTGTGGACAGAGCTCACCCCTGGCTCCACTTGTTCTTTCCTGTCCTCATTGTCCTGATTTCAAATTTTATTTGATTTTTAGATTAAACTGGACTATGAGACATAAAATGATACTAGTGAATAGTGTGCTTCTTAGCTCAAGTAGATACATGAGACTAAATGGGCAGCTTATGTCCGGAGGTGAGATGGGAAGGCAGAGAGGGTCAGGAGCTGGTTGAATGGATGTGGGAAATCAGGGGCGGAAAGGAGGAGTGTGCTGTCACAGTACAGGGAGAGCAATTAGGGTCACATAACAATGTACATATAAGTTTTTGTATGAGAGACTAACTTGAATTGTTAACTTTCACTTCAAGTACAACAACAAAATAAAATTTAAAAAGAAAAAATTTTTTGTTTTATTTTTTATGTATTTTTGTGAACCACTGTCAGTCCCTTCTGGAACCAAGTGTGGGTTTGTGTCACAAAATGCATAAGCCATTCATGCAAATAAGTGTATAGCTTTAGGCCTTTAGGGTCAGGCTGCCTGGGTTCAAAAACCAGCTTTGTATTTCCCACCTGTGACCTTGGGCAAGTCTGTGTGTGCCTCAGTCTCCTCAGCTGTAAAATGGGGATAATAAAGCTATTTACCTCATTGTACAGGAATGAGGTTCAGTGAGCCAGCCCATGGAAGCTCTGAGCACAGTGCGCAGGGTACAGTCAACCCCCTGCAAACGCTAGGGATGGGTTTATCCCAGCAGGCACACTCTGGTGTCTATCCCCGCCCCCAAGGTTCCCGCTGTCAGGAGGACATACAAAAGTTGGCACATGGACAATAATCATTGTCATATCATTCACTGATCTTGGGGCTAGACTGGCCGGAGTAGAAGAGCCAGTCTTGAGAGAGGGATTGAGGAACTCAGAAAAGGTTGAATCCAGGGAGGGCAGGACAGGTGAGGGTGTTTCCCTCGGAAACAACTGAAGAGGTGATATGGCTACAAGTTAGGCTGTGGAGGGGAAGGGAGACCAAAGACGCTGAGGGGGTTCCCTCACACAGCCTCGTCTGAGGCCCTCGCCTTCAGGCCCTGAGGAGGTTCAGGTGTAACAGCTGGGCACCATCGCTTTCCTAGAATCAGCTGCCCCAATGGAGATAAAGCAGCAGTGCCCAGCAAGGAGAGTCGGCGTCTTCTCCGTGTGCCTAACTTAACCCGGAACGAGGAGCAGCCTCTCTAAGGTAGGCAAAGTGCCCTGGAAGATAGAAAGGTACTTCAATCTAAACAGTGATTCTGTGGCTAATTCTGTCTCAAGTATTATGTATAAAGAACTTTAACAACGGAGAGTGTTGTGAGTTTCTCAAAAGCTGAGAAATTGAATCAAGGCTCCCCCAGCAAGATAACAGAGCTCCCCTGGTTTGGTGTGCAAATTATAACGAGTCTTTTCATTACACTGAAGGAGGAATTTACAAGCTGCCCGTGTGGATCTAAGAGTGGCAAGTGAGAAGCAATTTGAACACACACATACACTTAAAGCTATTTCCAGTGCCTTCCAGAAATAGAAACACCTATAAAAACTCAGTTTAAGATCACAAAAATCCCTTTAAAAGCCCTACCTGGGATATTGGAGGATTCCACCTCTTCTGGGTACAGCTATTACGTAACTTCCTTCACCGTAAATCACAGTGAACCAGGTAGAACGGGTGAATCACACTATTTTTACTATAATGGCAAGACACAAATTACCATAAAGACTTCCAATTCTCAAGTTTCCAACTGATGCAATTTGACAGAATGAGCTTGTCTCTTTCCCACCTGTTACTCACAAACCTGCATTTTAAAGGCATACACCTTGGCAATGGGGATTTAAAAAAAAAAAAAAAGAAAAAACCTCCTGTCTTGTAATCATGAAGGCCTGTGGGGCCTGAGTAGCTAGATTTTCTAATTTTCCAAGAGAAACTAGAAATCCTGATTTTTTATGAAAGAGTGAGACCTCTTGATTTTTTTGAATTTTTACTTATTTTGTTGTTGGGAATATACATAGCAAAACATACACCAATTCAACCATTTCTACATGTATAATTCAGTGACATCGATTACGTTCTTGTAGTTGTGCAAACATTCTCCCCCTCATTTTCTGAGTTGTTCCTCTCTCATTAACATAAACTCACTGCCCCCTAAAGATCCTATCTAATCTTTCAAGTTACTGTTGCCCTTTTGATCTTATATAGTTCTTAAAAAAGCATAGTGCTCAAGGTAGACATTTTTTACTAGTTAAGCACTGTTGTATGGTTTTAAGAAAACTTCAGGGGATATTTTTTATTTAAGGTTGACAGATTATCTCAGGGCAATAGTTTCAGGGGTTCATCCAGTCTCCAGGGCTCTAGAAAGTCTGGAGTCCATAAGAATTTACATTTCTGTTCTGCATTTTTCCCCTTTTGATCAGGATTCTTCTGTAGAATCTGATGAAAGTGTTCAGTAATGCTTGCCGGGCACCATTCAGTTCTGTTCACCTGGCAAAGGCAGCAAAGGTTCAGGAGGCAATTAGCCACACAGTGCATATCCTCCTTTCATTCCCGACTCTCCTTCTTCCTCTGTTGCTCCAGGTGAATAGAGACCAACTGTTGTGCCTTGAATGGCTACTTGCAAGCTTTTAAGACTCCAGGCGCTACACAATGAACTAGGAGGTAGAAAAGAAGCACTAAACATGTTATTAGGCCAATTAACTGGGATGTCGCATGAAACCATGACCCTAAACTTCCAAACCAAGGAACCAAATCCCATGAGGTGTTTGGTTGTACATAAGCAGCCTCAACAGCTACTTTTTTTTTTCTTTCTTCTGGTCGTTGTTGTAAATACATCTGTCGTGCAACTTTTGCCTACTCAGCTTTTTACAGGTGTACAACGTATTGACTACACTTACAATAATTGACTATGCAACCCTACCCTTAATCAAAGTGACTTTTCCATTACGGTAAACTGAAACTCAGTACTCCGTAAGCAATAACCGCCTTTTTCCCCCTCCCTCCCAGCCCTGTTAACCACTAATAAACTTTGGTCTCTATATATTTGTCTTTTCTTGTCTTTTTATATAAGTGAGGTCTTAACAATATGTGTCCTTTTGTGATTGCCTTGTTTTGTTCAGCCTAATATCTTCAAGCTCCATCCATATTGTAGCATATGTCTAGACATCATTACTCTTACTGGCTGAGTAGTATTCCATTATATGTATGTACCACATTTTGTGAAACCTCTTAATTTTTAAATGTTGGCAACCAATTACGATGTCTATAAAAATAGAGTGGGAGGAACAAGACAGACTTGAGACCAAGGCTCCAATCTGTGGCCTCTGTCTGTCTGTCGTTTTTAGCTGCTGTAGAGTCGGCTTCAACTCATGGCAACCCCGTGCATACTGGAATTGGACTGTTGTGATCCATAGGGTTTCATTGGCTGATTTTTGGAAGTAGATTGCCAGGCCTTTCTTCCTGAACCTGTTCAACATCAGAGCAGCACGTAAGTCTCCACTGACAGGCAGGTGGTGGCTGCTTATGACGTGCATTGGGCAGGAATCAAACCCAGGTTTCCTGCATGGAAGGCGAGAATTCTACCACTGAACCACCAATACCCTCGTGACTTCTATCTGGAGGCTTCTAATTGTCTTGCACTTCTACCTCCCTGTTCCCAGTCCTGGAGCCATACCACCATGTCCAACCCCACCTTGAGGCACCCCAGATGTAGTAAGTCTTCGAGCAGCCCTTCCGGTGTTTTAGGCCTTGGCATTTCTATGTAACTAGATTCACACTGTGCTGCTATCTTCCTCCATCTACCAGGATCTTGAAATAATTGTGACATAGAGATGCTTGGGAGAAAGGGTGTCACTAGAAGTACCATACATCACTCTTGCTCTTTAAAGATTCATACTTACGCAGTCACTGTATCATGTTGCGATTTGGAAGGAGGTAATTTTTTTTTAATAGAAAACCATGGCATGGAGAAGTTGAACAATTGGCTCAAAGTCAAAACATCGGTAGATTTCAGGCGGAACCGTTATATTTCTTGATGTCAATACTGAGTCATGCCTTAGTGGCAGAGGAGACGCTGTGTGCAACAGGAAGAAACACGAGGGGCCATGACTTGCATGTATATGCCCTCAGGGCAAGACCTTGTCTTGCTCATCTTTATGTCTCCCCAGCACCTTGGTAATCAGTGTGTGCTAAACCCCAATGACCTTCATTCTGTGTCTAGAACACAATTTTGGGTGGAAAGACCTGGGTTTATGCCCTGGTTCTTCTATTCCCTGGCTTTGTGATGCTGGTCAAATCACTAAATGTTTGGAAGCCTCGGTTTCCTCATCTCCACAATGGGACTATCAATACTCTTACTGTTGCTACTGCTCTTACTGCAACAACCACTGTTACTTTATACCTGAAAGGATTGTGGTCAGATAATATTTAGAAAATGAATGCGAAAACTCTATAAATTGAAAAGTGCTAAAATGTTGTTATGGTTATTATAGGTCCTTTTGTCTATCTAGCCTTCTATTTCAGGATTGACTGTGGCTTACTCAATGCAGGGGAAATGGCATCCATAGAAAGTTGGTAGACAGGTTCTAGTTTTACCTCTACTACCATTGACTGGGAAACCCTGGTGGCGTAGTGGTTAAGAGCTATGGCTGCTACCCAAAAGGTCAGCAGTTCGAATCCACCAGGCGCTCCTTGGAAACCCTATGGGGCAGTTCAACTCTGTTCTATAGGGTTACTATGAGTGGAATCGCCTCTACAGCAATGGGTTTGGCTTTTGGTTTGGACTATTTACTGACTCTGGGCTTTGGGAAAAATCACTTAAACTTTATGTACTTCAGTTTCCCTAGGGGTTATTTTCTATAACACTCTTTACTTCTATGTTTTTATAGAATGCTATTACTAGGCATTCTGTATATATTAGGCATTGAGAAACAGGCCAATCACCTATGACTGAGGTGCATATGGCCAAGGAAATGGACAAAATTATTAAAATTATCTTCAATAAACTATAGTCATATTTATATACTGCACTCTTACGCAGGTTTAAAAAAAAAATCTTGGAAGCCCTGTGAATGCAAATATATTAAAATACACCATTAGCACTGTATCAGTTTTAAAAAATTAATTCATAACTTAAAGAATTAGGTTCTACTCCCCCAGAGGAACAAGAATGGTATCAGCTGTTAAATATTATGATTGTGTTATCCCCAAAGAAGTATTTCCTAAATCTGCTGAGTTTTTTCAGACAGAATTGACATGGTGACTATTTTTAAGCAGAGAATTATCTTTGTACTTTAAAATTTTACATTTGAGTGCCTTTACATTTCTAATTGTATTCTTCCTCAAATTGAAACTTCAGAACTGTTGCTGATGTGAGGGACTATCTTAATTCAGTTCCTTGTCTATTGGGTCCTGGGTCTCAGGAAAGAAAATGTGTCCTTTTGAGAATATAAAGCTCTGTTATGACCCTGTTGGGTTATGAATAATTTGTGCTATCCAGAAATCCTGCTCTATTTGAAAATACCATTTTAAAGACATCATTTATTGTTTGACTCCCATTTCCTATTTCATACAAACATGGAAAACCAGAATAGCAAGTTTTGTCCTCTTGGGACTCATATCCTCACTTGTTTTTACAGGTACAATGTATTGACTACACTTACTGTAATTGACTATGCAACCCTACCCTTAATCAAAGGGTAGAAATGCTATATGTCACATATTTGTGATACGAAAATGGAAGCGAGCTACCAGCATTCCATTTTGATAACTGGTGCTGGGGGGAAATGGGGAGAGGAAAATATGCGACATCATTTGAAATCGTAAGAGGCAACCAGAGTTTGCGCGAATCGACCACTGTTTTCAGGTAATAGCCACGAGTCTTTATTTCCCACCCTCACAGCTCTTAACGACTTTCTTAGCTTTTGGTCCTCCCAGATGCAGTGGTCAAGGGGTCATCAATCCAATTAAATATGGAGGTTAAAAAAAAAAAAATCAATGTATCCCTGATGGGGCAGTAGAGTGATGGGGTGCAGAGCTCAGATTCTAGTAAGAAGACCAGACTTGATGGTCTGACTGAGACTGCAGGAACCCCGGAAAGCATGGCCCCTGGACTCTCTATCAGCCCAGAACTAAAACAATTTCCGAGGCCAACTCTTCGGATAGGGATTGGACTGGATTGTGGGACATAGATTGATACTCGTGAAGAGTGTGACTCTTAGTCAAGTAAATACAAGAGACCAAAGGGGCAGCTTGTGTCCAGAGGTGAGATGGGAGGGCAGAGAGGGTTAGGAGCTGGTTGAATGGCCATGGGGAATCAGGGGCAGAAAGGAGGAGTGTGCTGTCACAGAATGGCATGAACAATTAGGGTCTCATAACAATGTAGGTATAAAAATTTTGTATGGGAGACTAACTCGAAATGTAAACTTCATTTAAGTACAATAAAAAAAAAAAAAAAAACAATGTAGGGTGGCACTTCCAGAATGGTGAAGTAAGGAGCTCAGTAGACCCTTTCTCCAGCAAAATGACAAATTAACTGATGAAAATTATAAAAAGGCAATAATTTAAAGTCTTTGGAAATTGTTCTAAGGTTTACAGCAAATGGAAAAAATCCATTCAAAAAAATATACTAAACCTTGGAAAGAACAGCAAGAGTCTGTGACACTTGAGGCACTACCCACTTCCTTCCCCACTGCACCCCAAGCTCCTATTACAGAAGCTACTCTGGACAGGTGGGGCCAAGAAGAACGGGGGCTCCCTCTCTCTCCAGCTCCCAATCTGAGGCTACAGTTTCTCCCCAGGAGGGGCAGGCTGCCGGTGTTTCTGAGGCCCCCCTAGCCCTGAGTTGCCGAAGCTCTATTTCAGTGGCACAGCCCAGAGGACCAATCCCCTTATCCCTACCCTGCCCTGACTCACTCGTAGGATGAAAGCTCTACTCCAGTTACAGCAGGTTGAATAGAAGAGGAGGGAACACTTCCTAACTCATTCTATGAAGCCAGTATTACCCCAATACCAAAATCAGACAAAAACACCACAAGAAAAGAAAAAGACCAATATCCCTTATGAATATAGACACAAAAATTATCAACAAAATACTAGCAAACAAATGCAGCAACAGAGAAGAGGATCATACACCATGAGTAACTGGGGTGTATCCCAGGAATACAAGGCTAGTTTACATCTGAAAATCAATTAATGCTATACACTCTATTAATAGAATAAAGCATTTATTTTGGGAAGGGAGAATTAAAACTATCTCTATTTTCGGATGACATGATCTTGGACACAGAAAATTATAAGGAGTCCATTAAAAAACTATCAGAGCTAATAAACAAGTCCAGCAAGGTTACAGGATACAAGATGAAGATACAAAAATCAATTTTATTTCTATACACTAGAAATGAGCATTCCAAAACTGAAGTTAAGAAAGCAATTCTATTTATAATAGCATCAAAAAGGAGAAAATACTTAGGAATAAATTTAACATAGGCGATGCATGGCTTGTACACTGAAAATCACAAAACGTTGAAAGAAATTAAAGAAAGCCTAAATTAATGGATCGTAATGATCTAAATCATGGATTGGAAGATGCAATATTGTTAAAATGGCTGTAGTCTCCAAACTGATCTATAGATACAACAGAATCCCTAGCAAAATCTCAGCTGTCTTTTTGCAGCCATTTATAAGATGATCCTAAAATTCAGATGGAAATACAATCTTGAAAGAGAATATCATAGTCGGAGGACTTATACTTCTTGATTTCAAAGCTACTAAAAGACTACAGCAACCAATACAGTGTGGTATTGACAAAAGCATAGTCATACAGATCAATGGAATCAAATTGAGAATTCAGAAATAAACCCATACATTTATCATCAATTGATTTTCGACAAGCTGCCAAGACAATTTAGTGGAGGAAACACGAGTGTTCAACAAATGGTGTTGGGGCAACTGGATATCTTCATGCAAAAGAATGAATTTGGACCCCTACTGTACACCATGCATAAAAATTAACTCAAAATAGATCAGAGACCTAAATGTAAAAGCTACAACTATAAAATTCTTAGAAGACGGAGGTAGTTTTCATGACCTTGGGCTAGGTAACGGTTTATTTGATATGACACCAAAAGCACAAGCAACAAAAGAAAAAATAGATAAATTAGACTACATCAAAATTAAAAACTTTTGTGCTTCAAAAGATATCAGCAAGAAAGTAAACAGAATCAGACAGGTCTACAGGGCGAACAGGAGCCCTGATGGCGCAGTGGTTAAGAGCTCGGCAGTTCGAATCCACCAGCTGCTCCTTGGAAACCCTGTGGGGCAGTTCTACTCTGTCCTATAGGGTCACTATGAGTTGGAATTGACTCAGTGGCAATGGGTTTGGTTTTTGGTTATAGGGCCAATAATAACACACGTGAGGGACGTGCTTCATAGTTCAATCATGTATGCTAGACTAATGGGCACACGAGCAAAGACAAGAAGGCAGGAAGGGACAGGAAAACTGTACAAATGGAAACAGGGACCCAGGATCCAAAGGATGCACTATTCTCCTGGCTCTTGTTTCTTGGTGGTATGAGGTCCCCCTGTCTCTCTGCTGGCTTCTCTCTTTTATATCTCAAAAGAGATTGACTTAAAACACAATCTAGTAAATTGAGTCCTGCCTCATTAACATAAGTGCCACTAATCCCATCTCATTAACATCAGAGAGATAGGATTTACAAAACATAGGAAAATCACATCAGATGACAAAATGGTGAACAATCACACAATACTGGGAATCATGGCCTAGCCAAATTGATACACATATTTTTGGGCAACACCGTTCAATCCATGACAGGGAGTATGGGGGGAAATTGGGATCCTCATACATTGCTAGTGGAAGTGTAAAATGGTGCAACCACCGTGAAAAATGATTTGACAGTTCCTCAAAAAAATTAAATATAGAGTTACCATATGACCCAGTAATTTCTCTCCTAGGTACACACCCAAGAGTATTGAAAACATATGGCCACAGAAAAACTTGTACATGAATGTTCATAACCACATAATTGAAAAACGGGAGACAGTCCAAATGTCCATCAACTATGAATGGAAACAAACAAATGACTATATGAAGGAAAACTATTCATAAATAGAAAGGAATGAAGTACCAATACATGCTACAACTTGGGGAAACCTCAAAAACATGCAAAGTGAAACAACCCATTGCCGTTGAGTCATTTCTGACTCATAATGACCCTATAGGTCAGAGTAGAACTGCCTCAACTGCAGCTGGTAGATGTGAACTGCTGACCCTTTGATTAGTAGCCAAGCTCTTAACCACTATACCACCAGGGCTCCAAGTGAAAGAAGCCAGTCACAAAAGGAGCACACTGTATGAGTCCTTTTATATGAAATGTCCAGAAAAGGCAAATCAATAGAGACACAATGTATATTGGTGGGTGCCTTGGGCTGGGGCAGGGGAGGTGGCGGAATAAGGAGTGATGGCTAAAGGGTATGGAAACCCTGGGGGTGTAGTGGTGAAGAGCTACATCTGCTAACCAAAAGGTCAGCAGTTTGAATCCACCAGGCGCTCCTTAGAAACTCTATGGGGCAGTTCTACTCTGTCCTATAGGGTCTCTATGAGTTGGAAACGACTCAATGGCAATGGGTTTGGTTGCTAAAGGGTATGGGGTTTCATTCTGGAGGGACAGAAATGTTGTAAAAGTAGGTGATGGTTGTACAAGCCTATGAGTAGGCTAAAAAACACTGAATTGTATACGTTAAATAAGTGAATTGTATGGTATGTTAATTATATCTCAATAAAGCTGTTAAAAAAATTAAGGTATTTTCCTTGATGAAGAAAGAACTAATAATCTTCCAAGCAGTTTAAAAATCTTAATGTCCTTTACTCAAAAACAAAAATTCATGCTAATATAAAAACTGTATTTATGGTTCCAGAATAATCTTTACTGGAGAAAGCTGACTACAGTGATTTTCCAGAATGTAAGATTGAAAACCAATAGGAACAGGTGGCCCAAATGTAGTCCCATTGACTGCTACCAGACAGAAGGCATAAAAAATTTCTGGAAAACAATAAATTAGAAGAAAATACCTTATTTGCCTGAAAAATAACACAATTACCAGGAAGCCATGGGTTTGTAGCTAGAGGGATCATTTTACATTACCAGCTCTTGCTGTGAAACAAAATCCGTTTCAACTAAAAATTTTGGCAGATTTTTTCACCCTCGTGGGGATTTTGAAATTTTATTCACACACTTTTTAAAAAGAGAGAAACTTTTTTCTGTAAACATGATCTGTTTCTCATACTTTCCAGAGGCTGATTTTATCCACGTTTTTAAGCAGGATACTAACAGAAAGAAAACACTCTTTAATTTCCTTTATTAAATCGAGGTAAGAAGATAATCTTAGGATGATTAAATTAGACAACTTAAATAACTCATTCCTTAGAAAAATTATGGCCCAAATGACATAACTGTTTATGTAGCGACAGTCAAAACGGAGGGGTGAGAGGAAATAGGAGGAAAAGGCTTATTTTCTTTAGTAACCGAAAACCAGCGATGCCCTCTAGACAACACCATCTCCCGTCTCTCTCTATGGGCATTTCCAGAATAAGACAGCAATTGCTGACAGTCTTGGTGATTTGTACACACACAGGAGGCAGAAAGCCTTAGTGGGAGATGTTCTTCCACTCAGTGCACTTAGCACTTTCTCCTGTTACAACTGAAGAAAATATTAAGGCTTTTTACTCGATTTACCTCCACTCTCTCAGAAGAACACCATGTGTGTGACGTGACCATTAAAAGTGACCCGCCATTCTCTTTCAGAGCAAAGAATGCCAAAACCTCTCCTTCAGGAGGCTTTTCTACTTTATTACGTTTTCTTGCTCAGTTCTGGGAGGTAGCTATTTTCTATCAGGACAAGGAGAATAAGTCTTTTGAACAGTCAGATAGGATACTGCCTTTATTTCTTCTAGGTATGAATTACATCTGCCTCGTCCCAGGAATATAAGCCAACCAGAAAATAGCTCCTTCTACACATATGTCGGAACAATGTAGAATCCCCGACCTTTGTTAAGTCTGCTCTGAGTTACAGGAGTTTATTGACGAAACGGTGGCCACAGCTAGTGCCAATGTACCTGAGGCCGTAACTGACCTGTAAATTGTGGGTTCATAAGACAAAGTAAAGCTGGGGAAGAAGGTAGCCCTGAGAAAAACACTGTAGAATTTGAGAAAACAAGACTTGGCTGGATTTTTAAGGTTGCCCGAGTATTCAGCATGTTAAGGGCTGATAACGTTTGAACAGGCAAAGACAAAAGGATGGAACTGGTTATACAATACCTGAACAATAACTTGCTTCTGTTCTGCTTTAATGGTGGACACTGGTTAAGCACATTCTCAGACATTCTAGTGAGATCCAATTGATTAAAAAGAATCAACTATCCTTTCATAAGAGAAACAATACCTATTACATTGTCTGTTTTTCAGGATCTGTGGTAGATTGTATTCTCTAAAGATCCAACACCAGTAAATATCCTACCCTGCCCGCTTTTCTTACACTGTGATGCTGACAAGCCTCCAGCAAGAGTAAGGTCTATGTTCCCTCCCCCTGAACCCAGACCAGCACCCGTTGCCGTCAAGTCTATTATGACTCATGGCAACCTCATGTCTGTCAGAGCGGAACTATGCTTCATAGGGTTTTCAAGGTCACCAGGTCTTCCTTCCAAGGCAGGCACCTCTGGGTGGACTTAAACTGCCAACCTTTCAGTTAGTAGCTGAGTGCGTTAACTGTTTGCACCACCCAGGGACTCCTGAACCCAGACAGACCGTCGTAATTGTCTTGACAAACAGAAAGAGATGGGAGTGATACTGTGTGACTTCTGAGGTCATAAAAGACAATAGGCTTCTGCCTGTCTGTCCCCGGGTCACTTGCCTTTGGAATCCAAGCCCCAAGCTGTAAGGAAGCCTGAGCTAACAGTCCTAGCTAGTCCCTCAGGCATCGGTGAGCGGCTGTCAAGCATGTGAGTGCAGGAACCTTTAGATGATTTCAGTCCTGGTCTTTGAGTTAATCCAACTGAGGACCAGACATTGTGGAGCAGAG
>NW_004443985.1:16001302-16011866 GCF_000243295.1 Trichechus manatus latirostris
TGTGAGCCCATCGTTGCAGCCACTGTGTCAATCCATCTTGTTGAGGGTCTTCCTCTTTTTAGCTGACCCTCTACCCTACCAAGCATGATGTCCTTCTCCAGGGACTGGTTCCTCCATATAACACATCCAAAGTATGTGAGATGAACCCTCTCCATCCTCGCTTCTGAGGAGTATTCAGGCTGTACTTCTTCCAAGACAGATTTCTCATCCTTCTGGCAGTCCATGGTATATTCAGTATTCTTCACCAACACCATCATTCGAAAGCATCAATTCTTTGGTCTCCCTTATTCATTGTCCAGCTTTCACATGCATATAAGGCAATTTAAAATACTATGGCCTGAGTCAGGCACACCTCAGTCCTCAAAGTGACATCTTTGCTGTTTAATATGTTAAAGATGTCTTTTGCAGCAGATTTGTCCAATGTAACATGTCGTTTGATTTCATGACTGCTACTTCTATAGGCGTTGACTGTGGATCCAAGTAAATTGAAATCCTTGACAACTTCAATATTTTCTCCACTTATCATTATGTTGTTTATTGGTCCAGTTGTGAGGATTTTGTTTTTTTTGTCGTGGAGCAATCCATACTGAAAGCTGTAGTCTTTGATTTTCATCAGTAAGTGCTTCAAGTACTCTTAACTTTCAGCAAGCAAGGTTGTGTCATCTGCATATCGCAGGTTGTTAAGGAGTCTTCCTCCAATCCTGATGCCGAATTCTTCTTCATATAGTCCAGCTTCTCGGATTATTTGCTCAGCATACAGATTGAATAAGTATGGTGAAATGATACAACCCTGATGCACACTTTTTCTGATTTTAAACCACTTGGTATTCCCTTGTTCTGTTCGAATAACTGCCTCTTTTCTTGTTCTATGTACAGGTTCCTCATGAGCACAATTAAGTGTTCTGGAATTCCCATTCTTCACAATATTATCCATAATTCGTTATGATCCACGCAGTTGAATGCCTTTCCATAGTCAATAAAACACAGGTAAACATCTTTCTGGTATTCTCTGCTTTCAGCCAAGATCCATCTGACATCAGCAATGATATCCCTTGTTCCACATCCTCTTCTGAATTTGGCTTGAATTTCTGGCAGTTCCCTGTCGGTGTACAACTACAACTGTTTTTGAATTATCTTCAGCAAAATTTTACTTGTGTGTGATATTAATGATATTGTTAGATAATTTCAGAATTATATTGAATCACCTTTCTCTGGAATGGGCATAAATATGAATATTTCCAGTTGGATGGCCAGGTAGCTATCTTCCAAATTTCTTGGCATAGACGAGTGAGCACCTCCAGCGCTGCATTCGTTTGTTGATACATCTCAATTGGTATTCTGTCAATTCCTGGAGCCTCATTTTTTGCCATGCCTTCAGGGCATATTGGATTTCTTTCTTCAGTACTATCAGTTCTTGATCATATGCTACCTCCTGAAATGGTTGAATATTGACCAATTCTTTCTGATACAGTGACCCTGTGTGTTCCTTCCATCTGCTTTTGATGTTTCCTGCGTTGTTCAATATTTTGCCCATAGAATCCTTCAATATTGCAACTTAAGGCTTGAATTTTTTCTTCAGTTGTTTCATCTTGAGAAATGCCAAGCGTGTTCTTCCCTTTTGGTTTTCTACCTTCAGGTCTTTGCACACTTCATTATAATACTTTACTTTTTCTTCTCGAGCTGCCCTTTGAAATCTTCTGTTCAGGTCTTCTACGTGATCATTTCTTCCTTTCACTTTAGCTACTCTACGTTCAACAGCAAGTCTCAGAGTCTCTTCTGACATCCATTTTGGTCTTTTCTTGGTTTCCTGTCTTTTTAATGACTTTTTGCTTTCTTCATGTATAATGTCCTTGATGTCATCCCACAATTCATCTGGTCTTTGGTCATTAGTATTCAACGAGTCAAATCTATTCTTGAGACGGTCTCTAAATTCAGGTGGGACCTAATCAAGGTCATAGTTTGGCTCTCATGGACTTGTTTTAATTTTCTTCAGCTTCAGTTGAACTTGCACATGAGCAACTGATGGTCTGTCTGCAGTTGTTCTGACTGTTCTCCACTGTCTCTTTCCACAGATGTAGTCAATTTGATTCCTGTGTATTTCATCCGGCAAGGTCCAAGTACATAGTTGCCTAAGAAACTCTATGAAGCAGTTCTACTCTGTCCTATAGGATCACTATGAGTCAGAATCCACTCAACAACGCAAAATAATGACAACAATTGTTGCTTTAAGCTATTTTGTGTTGGGATAATTTATTATGCAGCAATAGATAACTAATCCAAGATCTATGCCTCTTGTTGGTAGGAAACCACTAAAAAAAACAAAAAAACCATTGCCGTCGAGTGGTTTCTGACTCCTAGGGACCCTATAGGACAGAGTAGAACTGCCCCCACAGGGTCTTCAAGGCTGTCATCTTTACGGGAAGGAGCGCTGGTGGTGCAGTGGTTAATTGCTTGGCTGCTAACTGAAAGGTTGGCAGTTCGAACTTACCAGCTGCTCCGTGGGAGAAAGATGAAGCAGCCTGCTTCTGTAAAGATTACAACCTTGGAAACCCTATGGGGCAGTTCTACTCTGTCCTTTTGGGTTGCTAAGTCAGAATCGATTTGATAGCAACAGGTTTGGTTTTTGGTTTAATCTTTTCAGAGGCAGACTGCCACCTCTTTCTCCCACAGAGTGGCTGGTGGGTTCAAACCATCGGCCTTCCTCTGAACCACTGTGCCACCAGGGCTCCTCAGAAGCCCCTAGACAAGGGAAATTAAAAAATATTATAGGACTCAAGACGACAGAATTTTGATAGAAAATTTAGGATTTTATGGCTGGGGTCATTTCACAAAGAAGATTTGGTCACTCTTTGAGCCTAATTCTATTTATTTATTAGTCCTGTATTTATTTACAAATTTACAGTATTTTATTTAGTTATTTATTTAACAAACATCTTCTGGGTAATCATTGTATCCTAAGCATTGTGCATAAGAATAAATAAAATATGATTCAAAGATGCATCTAGTCTAGCTTGCCTGGATTCAAACCTTGGCTCTTATATGTATTGGCTGTGTGACCTTGGGCAGGTTACTCGACATCTCTGTGTCCCATTTTCCTCATCTGTAACCAGGGACAATATTAATATCTACTTTACAGAGTTCTATGAGGTTTAAAAGGGTTAATACATATGAAACATTCAGAGCAAGGCCTAGCACATATTCAGTACTATATGCGTTAGTATTATTATAATTATTATCATCTGTAATAAAATTTCTTAAAATAAGACTCAAAGCAAATATGGTAAAGTGCTAACATTTGTTTAATCCATGTGGTGTTATATTATCCTTGATGCTTTTCTATATGCTATAAATACTTCATAATAAACTTAAATTACACACAAAAAGATATGGTCCCAGTTCTAAAGTAGGTCACATGGTAGGGGGCAAGATAAGTAACCTACCCTAGAGAACATTTGTTGTGTGTGTATGTGTGAGTGTGTGTGCCAGTGCACATGTGCAATGAGGGACATTTTTTATCTTAACACCTGGCACCAGAATTCCTCTTATGGAGAGAGTAGTGTTTGTTTGGGGAAAATAACTTGATAAGCCACTTGGAGCTGAAGGTGAGACCTTGAGGACTGGGTGCTGGCAGAATTTTAAGTATCAAAGAGAAGAGTTAAGCAGTTCTCCATGAGAACATGAAGGAAGGAAAGGGTAGAGAAGAAACAAGAGGGAGAAGAAGGAGGGAGGAAAGAGGGGAGAGCAGAAATAATGGGAGGCTGGGCTTTAACTGGGGTGAAAGTGTATCTGTTAGGAATGCACTCAGCAGCAGGTTACAGAAAATGAGACAGGGATATAGACAAATAGGAGGGTTTTTTTTTTTTCCTCTTATAGAAAGTATTCCAGAGGAAGTTTGTTTTGCATAGGTTTAATAACATAACGTCTGGTGTCACAGCCCTGGGAACATGCCTCACAGACCTCCAGCTACTGGGAATGTAATTGACCAAGGGCCATAGCTGATGCACTTTGAAGTCCATTGCAATTTTGTGCCAAGGTCGTACCTCCCACAGGTGGCTCCCAGCCAATGACTTGGTGTAGCAGAGATACCAAGGCAGTCTCATTCCTAGGAGGCCTGGGATTCATCTTACAGCCAACGTTGGTTTGAAGATTCCCTGATGGCTTTGCCAAACTTTCCTTAGACAATACAGCGGTCTAGGATGCTTTCATCCAACCTCTTCTTCACTTGGGGTTAGACTTGATCATACTTTGATGGCCCAACCAGACTTTTTCAGCTCCTTCCCTAATTGCCCTCAGATGGGCATTTGCTCTAATAAAATCCTTGCATGGTAATCCCTTCTTGGCATCTTCTTCTTGAAGGACCTAGATAACATAATTGCCACCCCTGAGATTTCTCTGGGCTTTCCTCCCCACGGTTGCTAAAAGCCTGCCAGGGTACCTGCCATCCCATCCACACTCAAGACTAGAAGAAAGGGTAAAAAGAGAAGAACTGTACTTGTTGCAGGCAATCCTTTTATCAGGCAAGCAAATGCCTTCCCAGGAGCCTCCACATATACATATCTTCACATCCAGTGAAGTCAATCGAGCCACTTTTCTGTGATATCTGAACTGTAACACAAGGCACTGAAGAAACAGGTCAATGCATATAAGAGTTAATTCCAAGAGCACTTCACACACAGAGAAACTGCCTCCAAAAGAGTATTGTTTGACATAATCCAACATCTCATCTATCCTTTATCATTATTAAGTGTCAGCAGTGTGCAAGCACTCCGCTAGATTTTGAGTAATTTGGGGGAATATTCAGTATTGTTAAAAAACAATGAAATATTTTTAAGAGCACTCAGAATTCAAAAGATTTCCCTAACACTGATGACTCTTATAAAATCTTCAGTATGTAGCTGCTAGCTCAGAGGGCCAACGAAATTTAAAAGCAACTGCATATGTCAACAAGCTCCTGGAAAAGATCCCTGCATTTAATTTTGCAGCTTTTAAAGCTTCATTAGAGCATTTATCACTTACTACAAAAGACCTAGAAAACCATCAAGAAGCCATCTAACCTGTATATGATGCTTTCTGAAATGAAGTCCTAAAAAATGTTGAGTTCATAGGAAAGTACAAAAATGTGTCTTTTTCAAGGAATTTGTAATTGGTACCATGGATCACACTAAAAATACCTAATAGTATGGGCCTTTAAAATACAAGCTGCTCTTTGGAAAACGTAATTTTGGATTCTACAAATATTTATTGAGAAAATTCCCATACAGACAAGGTCTCTATCCTCAGAGAACTCACTTCCCAGTGAAGTTAAGATAATATACAGGCAAATAAATAAACTACTACAACAATTAGCACCTGTGGCAAGTGCCCAGCAGGAAAGGACCTGGTGCCGTGCTGGCTCCACATTAAACCCATTGGTCAGGAAAGGCGTTTCCCAGGAAGTAACATTAAATCTGAAAGACAAGAAAAGCCAGGGAAAGAACGTGAGAAGAGGGAACTGCCCTTGGTGTGTTCTAGAAATGAGAGAAAGCTAGGGGCCTGACTGGGAAGAGGAGACAACTGGGGTGTGACGCGATCTAACTTGCTGGACTGTGGATAGAGGACTATAGTGGGCCAGAGAAGAAGCAGGAAGGCCACTCGCCACAGCAGCAGGGAGGTAGAGAGAAGTAAACGGATTCAGGATATCACTGGGATTAGAGGAAGAGCCGATGAGTCTTGCTCAGGGATTGGAAGTGTGGGTGGATGTCAATGATGAGTCCCAGGTTTCAGGACTGAGCAACTAGATGGAAGGTGATACCATTTACTCAGGTGGGAAGGAGTGAGATCTGTGTGTGGTGATGGGCAAGGGTTAAGGGGAGTCAAAGTTACAGTGGGAACATATCAGGTGACTGTCAAGAACTGTGAAGGGTCTGAGATTCTACCCTACTTGCAAGGTAGCCTGCCACAGTTTCCTGGATGCTGACAGAAGACACGAGATGCCTGGGTCAGAGACAAAGGGCAGTTTATTACTTACAGCAGTAACAGTAGCCAGGGTGTCAGCATTTATGTTGTTTTCCTAAGCCCCAATTTCCACAGGAGATGAGATGAGGGATAGGTGACAATTGCATCTACTGTGGGTTGCGTTAAAAAAAGCCATTTGCCATCAAGTCAATACTGACTCACAGCGGCCCCATATTTGTCAGAGTAGAACTGTGCTCCATACGGTGTTTTTTTATTTTTTTTTAAATTGTAAAAGTACATATAACACAACATTTGCTAATTCAGCTTTCTTCAGGCGTACAATTTAGTGATATTATTACTTTAATCATGTTGTGAAACCATCACCTATAATCATTCCCAAATTTCTCATCACAGTAAACAAATACCCGCTACTTCCTAAACAATGGCTGTCCCTTTCCTCCTCTCTCCCACCCCTGGTAACCACTAATAAGCTCTGGTCTCTATACATTTGCCTATTCTTGTTATTTCGTATAAATGGGACCATGCCATATTTGTCGTTTCGTGGTTGACTTATTTCACTGAGCATAAGGTTTTTGAGGTACATTCATATTGTAGCATGGACGCCATAGGGTTTTCAGTGGCTGATTTTTCAGAAGTAGGTTGCCAGTCCTTTCTTCTGAGGAGCCTCTGGGTAGATTTAAACCTCCAATCTTTGGGTTAGCAGCTGAGTGTGTTAACGGTTTGAACCACCGCGGGACCCCCTGGATTGTGTCACAAAAGAGAAACCTGAGCTTAAAAAAACCTGCATTTTTTATAAGGGGCAGTAATCCTGCCTGAATTTTGCCCTGGAGGAGGCATTATCTTTATTACAATGAGCTTTAAACATGCCTGCCCTTTGCCCCAGTGGGAGACTGCAGTCCGTGCTTCTGCTTGTAAGACGTGCAGAAATATGAGCGACCCATAGAGAATTGTCTTCCAACAGTGGTGACGCCTATGAAAATAGTTGAGTGGTGACGTCAGGGGATGTGGTGTGTGACAGTTTGTGAATTGTAAAGTGTTAACACAAATGCTAGACATCAGTGCCAGGAAAAGGCAGTCACAAGAGCATTGAGGCCAGCTGTATTCACCCCATATCTAGATCAGGTTGCAAGGATCTTTTTCATCTTCAGGAAGCCTGATCACCTCAACTTGCCAGGAGTTCATGCCTCCTGACATGATTCCAGACCTGAGGCTAACGGCAGTGAAGGTGAGAAGGGGATGCTTCCCTCTGGAAGGAGGTCCTCAGCCCTCAACTCTTTCCTCACTTTGCTTTTCCTGCTGTCTCCAGAGTTCTAAGAATTGCAGCAGTTAGAGGGAATTCAATAATTAGTTTAATTGTGAGTGGTAGGGGTCATGATGGGAGGTTGGGTGTTTATTTTTCCCTTTCTAAAACGGAAAATGCTACAACTGGATGAAAAAGCGTTAAACCCTTGTTAAGAATTCGCTTTATGCACTTGTCTGCAGCAGAAGGTGGGTGTGTCAGTGGGATGAGCAACATCCTGGCTTGCCTGGGATTTTCCTGGTTTTAGCACTGAAAGTTCCATGTCCGGGAAAAACCTCTCGACCTGGAGTAAACCAGGACAGTGGATCACCCCTAAGTCTGTGACCCCCAATTATCCTCAGGACCATTGTACATCTCCCTTAATTCAGCAAATATTGTTGGCCACCTACTAGGGCCAGGTTCCATTCTAGGCATTGGGAATGCAGCAGTGAACAAATTGACCAAAGTAGAGGAGAGAGATGTGACTCCAACAACCACAAAAGCATATAATTACAAACCATTAAAGGGCTCAAAAGCCACAAGATAAAATTTAACACACAGCTTCCCTGTTACTGTGAAGTCAAGGGGCAGAGAAATAGACTCGTCTCTTTAGTGAACAGAACTGCGAAGTCACATCACAAAGCGCATGGGTACAGGGAAGGGTGAAGAATGCGGGCCATTAATGAAAGCTATTACAAGCACCAAAGTGAATTTTTTTGCTAAGGTTGGGTTTTAGTTACCTAGTGTTTATCACAACAACAACAACAACAAAATACCACAAGTGGGTGGCTTTAAAGAACAGGAATTTGAATGGTTGCACAACTGAAAGTCACTAATTACAAAAATTCAGTAATCAATGTTGAATTGTACATGTAGAAATTGTCAAATTGATGTATGTTCTGCTGTGTATATTCTCAACAACAACAACAACAAATAAAATAAAAATAAAAAAGAGTTACTAATAGCTATTATAAGACTGCATTGATGTTCAGAAGAATTGTTCACATTTGAGGTAATTTGTTAAAAAATTAAAACTCTCCGAAGGTGGCAGAGTAGTCAGACGCTTCTGGTGGACCTCTTACAACAAAGACCCCAAAAAACAAGTGATTCAATTATATATGGCAATCTGGGAGCCCTGAACATCAAAGGCAGAGTTGAGGAACCAGACTGAGTGGGAGGGGGAGGGAGACACAGTTCGGAAGCAGCGAGGAGTTGCCAGACCTGACCCAGCGAGAGCCTGAGCCCTTCAGGCCTGATCAGCTTGGGGGTGAGTGGTGAGGCAGGCAAGCAGCAGTGCTCAGGAAGTGTGTTTTCCACACTGGGAGAGACCCAGCCAATGAGAGTCTACACAGCCACCCAGAACCAGTGAGAAGCAGCTCTGGATCAGCGAAAGATAAGTAATTGTGTACGGCTTACCGCGTGGATCAAAAACACCCCCCTTATGGAAAAATCTCTCTCCCATTTACCTCCCCACTCCCTGCTCTGCACTGAGTCCCAGACCGGCTTCAGCAATTGCCGAGTCCCCTAGGCCAGAAGTAGGATCCATCACATGCCCAGAGCCGTTCTCCCTGCCTGGGAGAGTAAACAAATTAACAAACAGGAGAAAAAATAAACTGCCAGCTCCCCGAAGCCAGGAACCCATGGTAGGCACAGCTCCCTTGCCTAGGCACAGGCATAAGGGATCCACGGACTTTGAGTGCCTTTCCCCCTGCATAGACTTGTGTGGGTCCATCTCAACAGCGTAGGCCCTCATTACCACAGTACAACAGGGTATATACTAGAACTCTAACTTCAACTGTTTCAGCTGTGAAATGGTAGGTTCTTGACATTTGACACTGCTCTGCCCATTAAGCAGGGTCCACACCTACTCACAACAGGGGCCTGAGGACTGGTGGCTCCACCCACGCCACCTAGATACCTGCAAGAGGCGCCCATGAATAAGAGGTGCCCCCCAGTCCTTACAGCCAACAGCATTAGGTGCTCATAGTCCAGGTACAAAACCCACCCACCTATGCGCTCTAGGTAACAGGGACACGTTTTCCTCCTGGATACTTGGGGGCGGCCTTCAGCCCCCTGCCTTGCTCAGAGTGTGTCCCCCTGCTGCAGCCAGATGCCTGTGCCTACACCAATCACCCATGCTTGTCTAGGACTGTGAGAGCCTACACCACACACTTGGTGGCTATCTACCTGGGCACCTGAGCTGAATCCATACAGGAGGAGTGGCTGGACTCCTGAGCTCACATACCTAGTAACAGATCTAACCACCTGGGACAGGACATTAGAGCTTCAAAGATGCCAATAATCAAGCTAGCTCATACGAGCAGCCTATTTGGGCATATCAAAACAAAACAAGAAGCTAGGACACAGTAAGCAAACATAAAATAAACAAATGTAATAACTTACTGATGGCTCGGAGATGACAGTCAACATCAAATCACATAAAGAGGCAATCCATGATGGCTTCAGCAAGCACCCAAAATAAAGAATCTAGAAATTTTCCAGAGGAGGAAAATTTCTTGGAATTACCAGAGGCAGAATACAAAAGATTAATATACAGAACTTTTCAAGAAATTAGAAAGGAAATTAAGCAAAACGCGGAACACACAATAGAGGAAATTAAAAAGATTAGAGAAGAGCATATTGACAAATTTAACAGGCTGCAAGAATCTATAGAGAGACAGCAATCAGAAATCCAGAGGATTAACAATAAAATGTCAGAATTAGACAACTCAATAGAAAGTCATAGCAGCAGAATTGAGGCAATGGAAGTCAGAATTAGTGAGATTGAAGATAAACCACTTGACACCAACTTATTTGAAGAAAAGTCAGATAAAAGGATTTAAAAAAATGAAGAAACCCTAAGAATTATGTGGGACTCTATCAAGAGGAATAACCTACAAGTGATTGGAAAAAATTAAAACTCCCCAAAATAAAACCAGTATGTTCCAACAGGGGGAAAAAAAAAAGAACAGGAATCTACTTTCTCACAGCTCTGGAAGCAAAATGTCCAAATCAAGGTGTCAGCTGTATTGATACCTTCTGTGGGCCTCTCCTAGTTCCTGGTGTCTGTCAGCCATCTTTGAAGTTCCTTTGCTTACAGAAGAGTCTTCACATGATGTTTGTCTTCCCCCTGTACATGTGTCTGTGTCTAGTCTGTCTTTTTATAAGACACCACTCAGAAGAGACTATGTTTAGGATCCACCCTACTCTGGTTAAAAAAAACAAAAACAAAAACAAAAAAAAAAACCTTATTAACAGGAGAAAATCCTATTTCCAACAGAGTCATATTTATAAGTATAGGGGTTAGGAGTTTCACATCTCTTTTAGGGG
>NW_004443985.1:16014119-16024943 GCF_000243295.1 Trichechus manatus latirostris
GAGAGAGAGAGAGAGAGAGGAAGTTGCAGTACCTTTTATGATCTAGTCTCTGAAGTGTCACCCTGTCACTTCTGCTTCATTCTACTCTCTGGAAGCGAGTCACTGCTAAGTCCAGCCCGCACTCAAGGGGAGAATTAGGCTCCAACCTTGAAGGGAAGAATAGCAAACAATTTATGGACAGGTAGTAACTTTAAGAGGAGTCCTGGGTATGCAAATGGTTAATGTACACAGCTGCTGTCTGGAAGGTTGGAAACTTGAGTCCCAGACATGCCTTGGAAGAAATCAGCCACTGACAACACGGGGTCGCCATGAGTTGGAATCAGCTAAACAGCAACTAGTTTTAGTAGCTTTAAACCAAAGTTCCCCTTTAAGATATATTTAAGTTAAAAGTAAGATAATTTTAAAAAATTAATAATAGTACAGGTGATAGATATACAGAATCAAGACCATGCTCTACAAATGACTTAAGTGTAGAAACACTATTTTAGGCCATGACTTATTTACTGATTTTAGTTCCCAGGAAGCCTTATTAATAATAAAAATTAATGTTTATAGAAAATTTTTCTGAGATAAGGGAATAGGCAGAAATTACTACCAATTAGGTCATTCTTCTTAAAACTCTGGATGGCTCCACACTGCTAAGAAATTAAGTACAATCTCTTTACCTTGTTATACAAGAACCACATGATACGATCCAAAGTAGCTTTCCAGTCCTTTCTCATATGAGCATCCTATGGTCTAATCCAGCGTTTTTCAAAGGGGGTTCTGTGCAATTTCAGGGAATGTTACTTGAGGGGAAAGACTCTGTGACCAAATGAGCTCAGGAAACATTGGGTTAAACAGAGTGAAACAGGTTTGCTTCCTGAAGGACTTGTCAGAGCCTTTACTGTGCTGGTGTGCAAAGGGAAACTCTGAAGACAGACTCTAGCACATAGTGTTTCCTCATATTTTTTAAAACCATAAAACCCCTGTTTTTGTGTGTGGCGCATCCCATGGGACTAAAGTTTCTTTCAGTGCTCCTGTAGTGTTGTCCTCAAACAGGGCTACTTGTAATTTCCTGACATGACACATTTTCCAACTTCTGTGCCGTTGGGCACTTTGCTCCCTTTGCCTGCAGGGCCTTTCATGGTACATTTCCCCCATCCCTGACTTTGGGTTTGTCTCAGACATGACTTGTTTTGGTCAACAGGATGGTAGCAGAAGTGACACAGCAGACACTGGAAATGTGTTTGTGCACTTGGGTTTCCCTCTTGTGCCTTGGCCACCACCATGAGAAGAACTACCCAGACTGAACACCCTGGCCCCAGATTAACCAAACATGGAGCAGACCTGAACCCAGTTAGTGAGGGCCAATCCCAGAAGATGTGTGAAGCAGAGCTGCCCGGCTAAGCCAGCCTAGATCAGCCAAGCCCAGGTCAACTCGCAAATGTGTGGAGGAGTTTTGGGCTGCATTATTGTGACTATAGCTAACTGACAAACTTTCTCTTGAAACCCTCTTCCCCAGCTCTCTCCCCACACCCCCCAGTGAGGACTCGATTGTGATTCCTTCCTTCTTTGAACCATGCCCCATGCACTGTCTTATAGCTCCTATTGACCCCTCCTAGTGTCTGCCCCATGCCCCTATTTGGCTGACCCCTGCCGGAAGACAGGAATTGTCTTAGTCATCTTCCTGTCCTATGGGTCTTACGCCTTGCACTCTACTCAATAAAGCTTTGTTGAATGGAAGTCAAATTTAGTTTATTTCACAGTTTTGCCTTTGCAGGCTCTGGTAAGAAACTATTACTTGATATCACTCATGTAAAAACAAGAAAAGAGAGTGCCCACAAAAGAGCGTTGTTTGTTTAGCTGAGCTTATGTTCTCTCCAGTCGATAACCTCCTTTGTCTATTGCCTGTGATAGAAGATTCTGACAACACTCAACATTCAGGAAGCACTCCTAAGACCAAGAACTAAAGAAGACAGCCATTCTCCTGCAAGCTCCACTCCCGTCAGGAGTTGATCCTTCATACAAATCCCTCATGGTCTCTCCACTGACTTTGGGGACTGAACTATTAATTCTGAAAAAAGCTTTAAAGGAAAACAGGACATAAAAATGGAAAGGAAGAATGCCTGGCCCATGGAGCCGCAGCAGTAACGATGTTTATTTCCCCTTGTGGCACACAAGACTAATGTCCACTTTTTATTTTTATTTTAAAGGGGCTAATTTCGGAGACGGCTTGCTGGTCTTCACATAGCGTCTGCTCGCCGAGGAAATACATACTGTAGACTTGTGCCGCTGTGAGTTTCAGTGGTGAGTAATCTAGGAATTAAATCTGCTCTTGTGAGCCAAAGGTAGGGAGGGACCTTGTGGGCAGGTGGTCTCGGTGCTCCTTGGGTGGCGGCTCTCTGTAATTTGGTGTGGCCCATGTGCTCCCTGCCTCCTGTCCTCTCTACTTCACAGCCTCTTCTGACACACCAGGCCACAGGTCCCTGGTGGGATTGCCTGAAGGGGAGACACTTTCCATTTGTCATCATGAAAGCAGCAAACAGGATGAAGCTTTTGAAAAGGAGACAGAGAGAGTGGATGAGAAGGAACCATCAGGCCTCCTCTTATTTCTGGCTATGGAAGAGGCGATCGGCTGCATTCCACTCATGTCTTGATATTGTACTATTATTTTTTTCCTGCTAGCCCACTGGCCCACTGGGGAGTCAGTTTGGCCACATCCTAGTGAACACGAGGACCGGTTTCGACATGCATTCAGTGACGGGTCACTACAGAGATGTCCAGAGGTGACTTCAGCCATAATTGGCAGGTAAGATGATATGAACTTCAAGATTCTGCTCAAGGGGCTGTGTGCATGAGCGGTGTCAGCACGAGGGCAGGAGCCCAGGCTGGGGCTGCTCAGCACCCCTACACCTTGCCCCCGACTTTATGCAAGTGCCAGGCTGAGGGCAGCACCACTGACTTCAGGGATGTTGGGTGAAACAAACTTAAAATATAAAGTCAGTCCTGATTCCACTGGCCGAAGGGTGAATCTTTAGAGCAGCAGTCAGCCAGCGTTTTCTGTAAAGGGTCAGAGAGTAAATGTTTCAGGCTTTACAGGCCAGAGGGTTTCTGTGAAAACTACTCAGCTCTGCCCTTGTAGCCCAAAAGCAGCCATAGACAAAACATAAATGAACGGGCGTGGCTGTGTGCAATAAAACCTTATTTATAAAAAAAGGTGGCCGGCCAACTTTGGCCGGTGGGTACTAGTTTGCCAATCTCCGTGTAGAGGTGTCTCACTGGGGCAGATGCTCATATGGGGAGCACAGAGTGATGTAAGATTTCCTTTGCTGGCAGAGAACAAACCATCCCCTTCCACAGTAACCCCAAAGCATAATCCTACTTTGATTTTGGCTTCTAAATAATTGTATTTATTTTAAAGTGTAAGTCTAAAGATCTCCTGCATCATCAGTTTTCTTCCTCTGATCTCTTAAAACATGACTGACACCATTCATGAAAACAACTCCTAGGAATGTCTCGTGGGAGTGTTGGAAAGGACCCCAGAAACACTCAAATCAATCCCCTTATTTTACAGTCCGTGGCCGTGAGGCCAAGCCCTCAGCTGGTGACACTGGGGACAAAAGTGCATTTGGCCTTCCCTGTGGGTCACCAGTTCATGTGTATAATTAAACAATGCCATTTGTATTGGCAACAACAAATATAACGAAAGGCGTATTGTCTTAAATTTCCATCACCTTATAAACTCCCCAAGGACAACAGCATACTTTACTGCTCTTTTTATTAAGTTCTTAGATTTAAAAAAAATTACAAAAATTAATAAAAAACGCTTGTAAAAAAATAAACAATTCAGAAGCATAAAGAATAAAAAGGAAAAGTCCCTCTTTATCCAGCCCTATCTCCTCCCTGACCTCCCCAGAGGTAAACCACATTTTCCTCCAACATTGTATTGTGAAAAATTTCAGATATACCAACATAATAATTTTGCAGTGAGCGCCTGTATACCCCAAACCTAGATTCTACAATTAACATTTACTGTACTTGCTTTTCGCCGTCATCTGTCAGTCTGTGAGACGGTGGTGGCTTGCATGTAGTTATGATGCTGAAAGCTATCCCACCAGTATTTCAAATGCTGGCAGGGTCACCCATGGTGGACAGGTTTCAGCAGAACTTCCAGACTAAGACAGACTAGGAAGAAAGGCCTGGTGATTTGCTTCCAAAAATTAGCCAACAAATCACAGAATATTGTCTGCTATAATGTTGGAAGATGAGCCCCCTAGGTTGGAAGGCACTCAAAATACACAGTGGCCGCAACAGTGGACTCAAATGTACCAATGATTGTGAAGATGGTGTAGGACTGGGCAACATCCTGCTCTTTTGTACATGGGGTCACCATAGTTCCAACTTCTGTGCTGTTGGGCACTTTGCTCCCTTTGCCTGTAGGGCCTTTGGGTTTGGCTCAAACGTGACTTGTTTTGGTCAATGGGGTGTCAGCAGAAGTGAGACAGCAGATGTTTGAAATGTGTTTGTGCACTTGGGTTTGCCCTAGCAGCTAGCAACCACAACATACTTGTTTTATCACATACCTGTTCATCTCTCCATGCCTCTGCTCATCCACCAATCCACCTTCCCTTTTCTTACGTATTTCACAGTCAGTTGCAGACATCAGGACACTTCTCAACACTTCAGTGTGCAGATCACTAACTAGAGTCAATATTTGCTAACGTTTTTTGTGTTTTGAGGTAAAATTTATATCCAATGAAATGTACAAACCTTCAGTGTACATTTTCTGGTCTCCACAACTGGAAGATCTAGAACATAACCATCACTCTAGAAAGTTCCCTTGCCAGTCATTCCCAATCCTCCTTCCCAGGCAAACACCGTTCTGATATTTTTCCAGTTAGTTTTGTCTGTTCCAACTCATAGCAACCCTATAGGGCAGAGTAGAACTGCCCTATAGGGTTTCCAAGGAGCGGCTGGTGGATTTGAACCGCCGACCTTTTGGTTAGCAGCCGAGCTCTTAACCACTGCACCACCAGGGCTCCTTTGTCTGTTCAAGAGCTTCGTATAAATGAAACCATATATGTACATATATGTGTGTATATGTAAATGTCTTCTTTTGTGTAAGAGATCACTTTTTGGTTATCTCACACACACACACACACGCGTGCGCGCGCGCGCACATACACACACACACACACACACACGTCTGTTTTCTTTTTACCAAAGGCTCATACTCTACACCTGTCCTGCGACCTGCTCTGTCAGAGGCCACGTAGCATGGGAGTTGCTGGTGTGGCGTAAGGAGAGGGTGCGTTGTCTGGTTGGAAACCCCCTCTGACATGAGCTGAGCAACTTTAGTAAGTGATATAACTCCTGGGTGCCCCAGTTTCCTCTGCTGTAAAATGGAACAACATTACCGACTCCTACCTTGTGGGTTGCTGTGTGGCTTAAACAGACAATGCCTGGAAAGCACCTGGGACAGGCCTGGCACACATAGTGACTAAGTGATCCTGTGGGTGCCCCGCCCAAGCCCTTGTGTCCCTGTGAGTGGCTCTGCACCTGTGCTAACATCAGGCATCTGTGATTTCCTTCAGGGGCTTTCCCTCTGGCCACAGCGAGTCCCCTCACCATACGCACAGAGGTGTAAAGGTGCCTCTTTTTATATTCATATCATGACATACCACAAGTCTGTCTCACAGGAGTCCGTGTCCCCTGGGTGGCCTGCACCTAATAACTGACGGGGCTGGGAGCTGAGGGCTTAGTTCCTTGTCTTGGGATAAGGCAAACTCAGGTGCCATCTGTACCCCAGATCTCCCCTGCAGGGTCAGGCCAAGCTGGCCATCCCCTGAAATCACCCCCTTGCTTTGCTTTGACGTCTTCCTTTCCCTGTCCTGCTCCCCGGAATTCCTTCTAGACTTCTCCGGGGAGTACTTCCTCATTAACCCCTTGTGCGCAAATCCTCGTCTCAGGGCCTGCTTCTGTGACCCACTCTAAGATGGTGTGCAATGCACTGCTGTTCCTAAACCTTCAGACTCAGCATGTCCGAAGGGAAAGGTTGGCAAGGCTCCACCTGCTGGCAAACGCTGCACCGGGATGGAGGAGGCCCTAGGTGGGGGGCTCTAGGGGGGGCCCTGGGTGGAGGAGCCCTAGCTGGGGGGCCCTAGGCAGGGAGGACCCTGGGTCGGGGAGCCCTGGGGGGAACCCTAGTTGGGGGGCCCTGGGTGGGGGGCCCTAGGTGGGGGAGCCCTGGGTTGGGGAGGACTAGGTGGGAGAGTCCTAGGTGGGGAGATCTTGGGTGGGAAGCCTTGGGTGGAGGGCTGCTGGGTTGGGGGGCGGGCACTGGATTGTGGGGGCCTTGGTGGGGGAGCCTTGGTGGGGAAGCTTTGGATAAGATGTCCCTGGTTGAGGGGGGGCCCTGAGTTGGGGGCCCTGGATGGTGGAGCTCACTGCCGGCATGGAATCTGCCATTTCATCTTCCAGCCTGGTTTTCTCTTATGCAAAATGGGAGTCTAGAACCAGATCAAGGAGCCCTGGTGGCACAGTGGTTAAGTGCTTGGCTGCTACCAGAAAGCTCAGTGGTTCAAACCCACCCGCCACTCTGCAGGAGAAAAATGTGGTAGTCTGCTTCCGTAAAGATTACAGGCTTGGAAACCCTGTGGGGCAGGTCTACTCTGTCCTGAAGGGTTGCTATGAGTCTGAATCGACTCCACGGCAATGGATAAGAACCAGATTGTGCTTAGGCTGGCTGGCGCAAATGGTTAAGCACCCGACTACTAGCTGAAAGGTTGGTGGCTCAAACCCACCCAGAGGAGCCTCAGAAGACAGGCCTGGTAATCTGCTTCCAAAAGGTCACAGCCTTGAAAACTCTATGGAGCAGTTCTACTCTGCACATGAAGTCACCATGAGTTGGAATTGCTCACCGGCAACTAACAACAAGAACGAGATTAGCTCAAAGATCCCTTTCCAGAACACTGTGAGTCAAGGTGCGTTTCCCCAGAGTCGCCTTCTCTGAATGTGACTGTTCACAGCAAACATAAACCTGTGATGGTTGAGTGGTGTTTGGAAGTAGTGTTGAGAGCATCGAGAGAGAGTGACGGACAGGAAAGTTAGGAGTTAGGAAGATCAAAGGGCCAGAACCAGCGGACACACAAACAAAACAGAGTGAGGGCTGGACCTTTGAACGGGGGCGAGTGTCGGCGCCTGGAATGAGACTGGTTGGAGGACTTGGGGGGCACCACGCACAGGGTGGAAGAGACAGGAGTCATGCAGCCAAGAAGGCTGGGCTGGGCAGAGCTGGACACCACTACAAGCATCTGTGACCGGCCTGTTTAGGGCCATGGTGTGAGGAAATGAGTTAATTTATGCAAAGAGCTTGGAGTGCTGTCCCACTCACAGGCCGTGTTCCATAATGCTGGCTGTTAATATTTATATAAGGAGCCCTGGTGGCACAACGATTAAGTGCTCTGCTGCTAACCGAAAGGTTTGAACCCACCGGTGGCTCCATGGAAGAAAGACCTGGCAATCTGCTCCTGAAAAGATTGTTGTTATCGAGTTGGTTCCGACTCATAGCAACCCCATGTACAACAGAAGGAAACACTGCCTGGTCCTGTGCCATCCTCACAATCATTACGCTTGGGCCCATTGTTGCAGCCATGTGTCAATCCATCTTGTTGAGGGTCTTCCTCTTTTTCACTGACTCTCTACTTTACCAAGCACGATGTCCTTCTCCAGGGACTGATCCCTCCTGACAACGTGTCCAAAGTATGTGACATGCAGTCTCACCATCCTTGCTTCTAAGGAGCATTCTGGTTGTATTTCTTCCAGGACAGATTTGTTCGTTCTTTTGGCAGTCCATGGTATATTCAATATTCTTCGCCAACACCACAATTCAAAGGCATCAATTCTTCTTCAGTCTTTCTGCCTCATTTGAATAATCAACCTGAAAAGATTACAGTCTAGAAAACCCTATGGGGCAGTTCTGCTCGGCACACAACAACGTTTATCTGAATCAACACTGAGAATCCTTCCGGGACAGCAGAGTGGTGTTTCCTCTCTAAACAGATAGTTGAGTGTGTCGATTTGGAGGAGTCCTGAAAAGGGGCCTTGAAGTCAGGAACGATTTCAATTCAACAAATATTCTCTGAGTGCTACTCTTCATTTATTCAAATGAATAATGAGCATCTTTTCTGGTTTGCACCCCATGTGGGTCTCTGGGGCATAAAGGGGAGTGGAGTGGGGTCCTGTCTAATTTGGGAGAGGTACCCCTATCTTGGAGGCATGGAGTCAGGGGAAGTACTGGGGGGAGGTGGTAGTGGAGATTCTTTCTGGTTGGAGCTTTGGCCCTCAGTAGGGTTCAACAAAATCCTCATCCAAGAGATCATTGTGTTTAGATGAAGACCGTTTCTTCTCTGGTTATGTGTAGCCCCCAGAGGATGTGGGGCCAGTGCAGGACCCCGGGGCTGCAGAAGCCAGTGCTGGGATGAAGGGGAGACTCCAGGGAGGTTGCCTCCTTTCAGGAGGTGGAAGGTTCATCTCTTCCCAGACTTACTATCTACCAGCCCTTGGGAAGCCATCCCCACTGTCTTAGTCATCTAGTACTGCTATAATAAAAATAGCACAAGTGGATGGCTTTAACAAACAGAAATTTTTTTTCTCTCACAGTCTAGGAGGCTAGAAGTCCGAATTCAGGGCACCAGCTCCAGGAGAAGGCTTTCTCTCTCTGTTGGTTCTGGGGGAAGGTCCTTGTCATCAATCTTCCCCTGGTCTAGGAGCTTCTCAGTGCAGGGACCTTGGGTCCAAAGGATGCATTCTGCTCTCAGCTCTCCTTGCTCTTCTTGCTTGGTGGTAATGAGATCCCTCTTCTCTGCTGGCTTCTCTCTTTAATATTTCAAAAGAGGGTTAGTCATCTAGTGCTGCTATAACAGAAATATCACAAGTAGATGGCTTTAAGAAAGAGAAGTTTATTCTCTCACAGTCCAGTAGGCTACAAGTCCAAATTCAGGGCATCAGCTGCAAGGGAACACTTTCTCTGTCGGCGCTGGAGGAAGGTCCACGTCATCAATCTTCCCTTGGTCTGGGAGCTTCCCTGCGAAAGAACCTTAGCTCCAAAGGACATGCTCTGCTCCCGGCACTGCTTTCTTGGTGGTATGAGGTTCCCATGTGTCTCTGCTTGCTTCTCTCTTTTATATCTCAAAAGAGATTGGCTTAAGACATTATCCAGTCTTGTATACCTCATCAGTATAACTGCCGCTAATCTATCTTATTACATCATAGTGATAGAGTTTACAACATATAAGGAAATCACATCAGATTACAAAACGGTACACAATCATACAATACTGGGAATCATGACCTAGCCAATTTGACAGATATTTTTGGGAGACACAATTCAATCTATGACACAGAGTGACTCAAGATACAACTTAATAACTTAATTCTGTAGATTGTATCCTGCCTCAACATCATAGAGGCAGGATTTACAACACATAAGATAATCACATCAGGTGACAAAATGGGGGACAACCACATAATCCTGGGAATCATGGCCTAGCCAAGTTGACACATATTTTCTGGGGGACACAATTCAATCCATGACACCCCCTAGGACAGACTCCAGGGAAATCCAAATGAAAAGCCAGCTCCAGCCCACTCTCTTGAGGGGTACACAGGGATAGATAATAAATATACGGTGCTGAACCCCACCGTAGACTAAGTGCACATATAGGGAAATGGGTTCCTCAGGAAATGCTGGCCAGCATTATCATCTTATCCCTCACCTCAGCGCAGACCAAAACCAAAAACCAAACCAGTTCCCCTTGAGTTGATTCCCATGGGTGTCAGAGTAGAACTGTGCTCCAGAGGGCTTTTTGGAAGTAGATCTCCAGAGCTTTCTCCTGAGGGGCCTTTGGGTGGACTTGAGCTCCCAACTTCTCGGTTAGCAGCTGAGTGCTTGCACAACCCAAGGACTTTCTTTAGCCCAGAAGAAGAGTCCAGTATAGGGAGAGGTTATGAGGCATCTGCCCAGGGGGAAGGGGATGGAGGGAGGGAGGAAGGAATTGGCCAGCCTGGGCAGAGAGTTGGAGACACTGGGCAGCAGATAATGGAGAATGAATTTGAAGTGTGAGATAATATTTTAAATTATTACTCAATGGATTTTCTATCCTGACAACTCCTTCCTCCCTCCACCCCAGTAGCCCTTCACCTTAAAATCTGGAGATAAGTGGAGGCTTGTTATGTCAGGGAAGGAGAAGAGAAGCAAAATCCTGACAGAACAGGACACTTAGCAGTGATGGGGGATGTTCATTATCTTGATTGTGGAGATGGTTTCATGGAGTACAAATATATCAAAACTTATCAAAGTGTACAGTTTAACTTTGTGCAGTTTTTTTTTAATGTCAATTGTATCCAAGGCAGGTTGTTAAAAAGAAATAAAGCCATGGCTTTTGAACTCTTAAATGAGCTTTTGAATATTTAAAGCAGAGATGAGTTTTGAAAGCCTGGTGCTTGAGAAAGGAGCCCGGGTGGTGCAGTGGTTAAGTGCTTGGCTCAGAGCCCACCACCAGCCGCTCCGCGGGAGAAAGATGTGGCAGTCCGCTTCCGAAAAGATCACAGACTAGGAAACCCTATGACGGAGCAGTTCTGCCTGTCCTATAGGGTCGTGATGAGTGGGAATCTACTCGGATGCTTGAGAACGAAAAGGGCTTTTTGAGTTCCAAACTTCTTTAAAATGTCAAGAACTGGATGATGTAGATGCAGAACTTGGAAACTAGAGATACCATCTCGGACCACGGTCTCGGACCACGGTCTCGGACCACGGTCTCGGACCACGGTCTCGGACCACGG
>NW_004443985.1:16025043-16030093 GCF_000243295.1 Trichechus manatus latirostris
TCTCGGACCACGGTCTCGGACCACGGTCTCGGACCACGGTCTCGGACCACGGTCTCGGACCACGGCTGCCTCAGACTCAGGCGGAGGTTCCTGGGCCCCACCCCAGCGTTTCTGACTGGACTACTGTTAGGTCTAGGGCTGAGTCCGATCATGCGCATTTCTAACACGTCCCCAGGCCTTGCGGAGACGGCACTTTGAGGTTGCACAGCGCTGGTGTAGAACAAAGCAGTGAGCATGTAAACACAACTTCCCCACATCAAAAGGTAGGCGCTAACTAGCAGGAAAGAGAGGAAGACGTGCAGTGACCTGGGCAGAGCTTAGAGGCAGGGGCATCTGAGAAGGGCCTGGCACTCTGTGCTTCTATGTCAGACCCAACTTCAAATGATGAGGCGGGCGGGGTGGGGGAGTTGGGGGTGGACCCCTCAGAGAGGTCAGGGGACTTGAGAGCAAAGCTGTTAATTGGCCGTCTCCCCCAGGTGTAGCCCGGGACACTAACACTCCCAGAGAATCCTGCATCTGTGGGGCCTGCGCAATGGACTAGCGATGTGTTGGTGGGTGGGCCCAAACGGAGCCTCAGAGGCGTGGGGGCTTCGGCATGGTCCAGGGAAAGCAGCCCAGAACACCCGAGCCTCCAGGAACAGGCCTGGTGGACCGGGCAGATTAACCAGTAAGCACGATATGCACTGGCTGACTGGTGTCACGTGGTGCAAACCAGGTCAGTCAGTAACCACAATTGAGCCTGTGCGTACCTTGCTTATTGAGTCATCCATCCCTGCTGGTGGGCCAGAGCAGCCTCCTGGTTGGAAAGCAGAGGACAAGGAGTGCACAGCCTGACCGCCGTAGGCCTGGGCAGGGCCAAGGACATCAGAAGAAGATGCTGACACAGGGCGCGTCCCACTCACAGAGGCCAGCGAGGACAGAGCGGGCCACCTTGTAGGCAAACACCCCAAAACTGGAAGCGACTGGCCGGTGGCTTTGAATTGGTAAGATGAAGTTTTCTACCATTAGCACTTAAGAGCCAAGTTAGTTTTAGTAGGAGACAAAGACATCTTTGTGCAGTTGAATTGCTGACTTTGGGGTAATTCAATTTTAAACTTGTTAGAAATGAATTAAGTTTGCGTTGCTCTGGGCTGAGGAAAACTACCACGTCTTCCTGGAGGAGTTGGAAGTCTTGGAGGTTGGGTAGGCCTTTTGGGATCTATCAGAAGGAGAAATAATGCAAGAAAAAACCTAGAAATAAGAAAAGCTCAATCCTTAGCCTTGATGTGGTAAAAGGATTGTAGAGGATTGACTTCTGTCTCTGTCTCCCCAAGCCCCCAGCAGATGCAGGAAGCTCTAAGCCAGGGTGGCTGGACGCTGAGCTGCGTCGGGGAAGCTTTGGTGGGGGGGCTTTGATCTGACTGTGGCTCTAATCAGCTGAGTGGAGAGTGCTGGGTCCCCCATGACAGCCACAGCTGTCCATGTGTGGGCTGGCAGAGCCTCTTTAGGGCTGTGGTTGAGCCATAGAGCACAGGTTATGGTGCAGGAGAGGCCGGTCATTCTTGGGATCCAGTAGTCATTATTCGAGTTGGTTTCCTTCAATGAGACTTCAAAGACACAAACATCTTGTCCTGCTAAAATGAAGGATTTAGAAATAAGTTGCAAGATATGTAACAAGTAGCAGATGTTCTATCTGCTGGGAAAAAAATAATTACATCCTACTTGCAAACTTCTACTGATGATCTGTGTGGGTAAGGTGCTGGGAAAGCAAAGATAAAGGCAAAACCCATGTCCTTGGGTACCCTGCAATCTATTAATTTAATTGAAAGCACTCTCTTTATACAATGAGCTACCACTTCTCACCCACTCAGATGTCTGTAATTAAAAAGACAGACATATCCTTGGTAAGGATATGAAGAAATTGGAACCCTCATGCACTGCTGGTGGGAATGTGAAATAGTGCAGGTGCTGTGGGAAACTTTGGCAGTTGTTCAAAAAGTTAAACATAGAATTATCATATGACCCAGCAGTTCCACTCCTGGGTATATGCCCGAGAGAATTAAAACATATGTTCTCACAAAAACTTACACACAAATGCTCATGGCAGCATTATTCACAGTAGCCCCAAGTGGAAACAACTCAAGTGTCCATCAACAGATGAACAGAGAAACAAAATGTGGTTTAGCCATACAATGGAATATTCTTCAGCTATAAAAAGGAATGACGTTCTGATACATGCTGTGACATGGACGAGTCTTAAAAACATGTCGAGTGACAGCAGCCAACACAAAAGGCCACATATTGTCTGATTCCATTTATATGAAATATCCAGAATGGGTAAATCCATAGAAACAAAAAGGAGATTACTAGTCAAGGGCTGGGGAAGGATGTGTTGGGGAGTGACTGCTAATGAGTGTGTAGTTTCTTTTGGAGGTCATGAAATATTCTGGAAATAAATAGTGATGCTTGCATAACTTCATAAATATTAAACCCCCCACTGAATCATAGACTTTAAAAAGGTGAATCTTATGGCATGTGAATTATATCTGGATTAAAGGAACACGTTAGCACTGAAGTTTACATTCACATACACAGTCTCTGATATCTATGACAACAGCCACTTCTATTAACAACTTTTTTTCTTTTCCTCTTGCAAAACCCCCAAGAGGAAAAATACTGTGCCTTTCAAAATTGCTCACAAGAGTGACTGGAATGGTGTCTAATGAGTTATTTTTTTTATACTGAAAAGGCAAGAAGTTTCTTTTATGGTTTTCAACAGCTGTTGGAGAGGGTGATTGTCTCAACCGTGTTCCTGGATTAAAGAGGGATTTAAACATTTCCTCTGATCTTTTAAATATTCAGAAAGATTATTTTTGAAACTGATGTTTAAATGGAGAAAGTAGGATTTAAGAAGTTGTAGCTTCAAAGCTGAAATTCCTGAAGCCATATGGATGTTATAAAACGGTATCACGTAATAAAATTAAAGTGCTCTTAACAATTATGAGAGGAATCTTTTGTAACTAAAAGAATTTCTTACGGGGCTCAAACATATCCTGGTGGATTGAAGAGAAAGACAAAAACATTTTACGTGTAGATTTTATTTTATAGGAATGATCATGCCCACTGGGTCTTACTTCACAGGGATTTTTTGAAAACCAAGAAAGTTTATATGAACGTGCTTTCCTCCCTAGAAGGACATGTGACATAAATTCAAAACATTATTATCTTAATTCAATAAAAGTTTATGGAAATGATATAAAATCACCTGGCGAATTCTAGTTTGTGCTCAAATTACCCACACAAAACATTTTTCACTCACTCCATAAAAAGGTTATAGCCCTGTTTCTTTTCATTTCTGAGAGCTTGAAATGAAATAAACTGACTTTGCTAAGGGAGAGATGAGCTGTCAAATCTGATCAGAAGGATTGTTTTAGCAATGAAAGGAGATGCCAGTATCACACACATATATATTCATATTGGATGTAGCTCCCTCACCTCAGAAGACCACACTTGGAAACAGCTCATTTTTTATCCTAAACTTCTGCTTGAGAAGTTTTGTTTACAAAATTTCAAACAAGTATGAGCAAATTGTCTGCCAGACTTCTCTCCTCCTCTCCGTCTCTCTTTTTTTAACAGAACCTAATTATTGGAAGGAGTCCCTGGGTGGAGCAAATGATTAAGTTACTCACTGCGAACTAAAACGTTGGAGGTTCAAGTCCACCCAGAGGCACCTCGGAAGAAAGGCTTGGTGATCTCCTTCAAACAAATGAGCCACTGAAAACTCTGTGGAGCACAGTTCTAGTTGGGAGCACACGGGGTTGCCATGAATGGAGGTTGACTCAACGGCAACTGTTTTGTTTTGTTTTTATTATTAGAAACAGAGCTTTCTTAAAACAACTTAGATAAGTCTTTAAAACATTTGGGGAGTGAGAAGGAAAGTTGGGGGTTCTCCTTGCCTTTGCCTCTGGCTCTGAGTAGATGTAGCCAGTCTAGGGTGCAGGGTCCTGGGATTTTCTCTGAGCAATTGTCTGCTTGCAGTAGACTGGGCCAAGGGTCTCTCCTGGGGCTGGATTGTTAGAGCAAAGATGCCTCCTTCCCAAGGGACACAGGAGTCTCACCTACCGGGTGATGGGTGACTCCAAGGGACACAGGAGTCTCGCCTACCGGGTGATGGTTGACTCCACAGGACTAGAATTTGCCCAGCCCTTTCACTTGTTCCACACAGACTCCCTTGCCTAAGACCTGGGAGTCCCCCAGTTATGTTGCACCAGCCACATCTGGGCAATTCCACTGGAGACTCCCAGCTGTGTTTAACGTCCACATTTGCTTCCGGGCCCACCTGGGATGTGACGAGGACAACTGCGTCCTTATCAGCCCAGCTACATCGACCCCGTGCCCCTCAGCTCATGAGCTTGGTATTTTCAGATAACTAAAATCCTGGATTATGGTTCCTTTATATGTTACAAAACGGCAGGCAGTTTCCCTGCAGTTCACACTCACTGGTCCAGCCTGGAATCAGGCCCCTTCTTCCTTAGATGCAAGGCCACCTACTCACTCCTAAATTCCCGAGCAGGATTTCAACCAGGCCTTCCTTGCACAGGCCCCCAAAGGGAAAGTGACTAATTTGGTTCATACGGATATTGCAGACTCTCAACAGCATGGGAAAAAAATCACCTTTGGGGGCTGTCCCTAGGCTGAGGCACAACAGTGAGTCATCAGCTTCAGAGGAGCTGCATCTCAAAGCCAGTTTCCATTAGAACCGAGAGGACCCCGGCCAGGCCCAGCTGGAGAGCACCTTCTTAAGACCTGACAAGCACAGGCCCCTTCCCAGGGTAGCTGGGTCTGGTTTTGTTCTGGCCTTGTCAAATTCTGGCTAAAGTTTGCACTAGTATTGCCAGCCCATTTGTTATGCCCATAAAATAATAATGCTAGCAATAATAACAGTGAATAATAATAACAACAGTACACCCATCTGCACTTCATTCACCGTGTGCCCACTTAGCTGGGCTAAGTGTTTGACCTAAATTTTCTCATTTAATCCTCATAAACTTGTAGAAGTTAAATAACCTCC
>NW_004443985.1:16037844-16040889 GCF_000243295.1 Trichechus manatus latirostris
TGGGCCCCTTGCCAGGCCACAGGCCTAAGCTAAGAGCCATTCCAATGGTATCTGAGGGTGACCCAGGCAAGCGAAACAGCAGGGCCTGCCTCAGTCCGGCCTCACGGGTTTGCTTTGGTGGGGCCGATGTCCAGGCTGGCATAGGGCAGCCAGAGTCCCAGACTCACCCCTCCACCGTGGCTTCACCCTCCCTTAAAGTCAAAGCCTGTGAGGGGAAATTACCATCTCTCTGCTTCTTGGCCTCTTTTCTCTCTCCTCCTCTCCTTTCCACCTCTGGGCCAGACAAGAAGCCAGCTGTTCTCACTTTCCCTTTCTGTCTGGATTGCTTTGATGTAAGTTCCCACCCACTGATATGCCAAAGGGAGTGATGAAGAGATTTTGACAATGAAAGATTATGGTCATGCTGTGAAATTTCAAGAAAGTCAGAAGTCTTAACACACCAACTATCCCTGCTTAAGCACCTGATTCATTCCTGAAAATCATGCTAAGGGAAACCTCATGTAATGGGAAAAAAAATTCCATTAATTTTAATGGGAAAAAATTATGATGCATTCTTTCCTAACCCAAGATATCCAAACAATTTTTGCAGGTCAAAAATTCTTACTAGTTGTGCAATGAAATAAACAATAATAAGGAGGTAAATATTAAATCCAGTTTGTACATAAAATACACTGAAGATTTTTTTGAACTTCTTTTTGAATTTACCAAGGCTGGATGATAGAAGAGGGCTGGGCAGGTATATTAGTTTCCTACCACGCCATAATAAACTGGGTGACCTAAAACAACAGACATTTATTCTCTCACAGTTCTGGAGGCTAGAAATCCAAAATCAAGGTCCTTCTGAAGGCTGTATGGAAGAATCTTTCCATGCTTCTTCCAGCTTCTGGTGGCTCCTGGCATTCCTTGGCTTGTGGCAGCGTCACTCCAGTCTCTGTCGACATCTTCACTTGACCTTCTTCTCTGCGTGTCTCTTTGTGTCCTCTTCTTACGAGGATACCAGTCATCAGATCTGGGGCCCACCCTAAATTCAGGATGATCCTTACTGATTGCATCTGCAAAGACCCTATTTCTAAACAAGGTTACATTCTGAAGTTCCAGGTGGACATGAATTTTGGGGGGATGCTATTCAACCCACCTCACCCAAGGAGTCACTCTTTGGAAGGTTTTCAACCTTTGAGCTCGTAGTTATCTTAACCTCAAACTGCACTTTAGGATATTGCACAGATAAATATTCTTAGGGAAAAATAAAGGCTGAACACAAAAGTGTTCGCAAGCATGTACAACAGACTGAAAGTTGTAGGAGACACCACTTCTTCGGTCCTCTTGCCTGGTTTACATTCATAAGGCAAAATGTTTTGAGTCCACAAAAACATAGTTCACGATCAGATCTGTTCCATGTGCTATTCTTTGACAAGACACTGTTGTGTTACATAAATTGGTGTGTTTTTGCCTGCCTGGACTGTCAAAATATCACTGCTTATAACATATTTATTTAGTGTGATTTTGAATAAAAAGCTATTGTGCTTAAAAAATAAATCAGTAAAAAGCCATAGTTTCCAACCTGGCTCAAGAGCCATTATGTTGAAAAGTTAATTCAGAGGTCATTATGTGAGGAAAGTCTGTATTACCTTGGTCATTGTCTTGGGTTTTCTTGCATAATGATCCTAATCTCCTTTCAGGCAAGTGGTTGCTTCAGGGGGACTAGAATGCAGGTTATGTTCTCAGAAAACCAAAAGACAAAGGTCCGGTGATACTTTTCAAAATTTTACCAACGCAACCTGCTTCTCAAGGAGTCAGAGTTAAATATTTCTTCAAATTACTGATGGCCACAACAACATGGAAGAATCTCAAAAGCATGCTGAGTGAAGAAGCCAGACATAACAATACACAGAATACATACTGTATGCTGCGTTAAATGAAATCTAGAACAGGTAAACCAATCCATGGAGATAGATATCAGTACCTGTTACCTGGGGGTTTGGAGGACAATTGACAGGAAAGGAGTATAAAGAACTTTTCTGGATGAATGAAATGTTCTATGTCTTGTTTTGGGTGGTGGCTATGGGGGTATATGCTACTGTCAAAATCCACCAAACTGAACATCTAAGGTCTGTGCATTTTATTGTATAAAAAAAGTTTAAAAGGAAAAAAAATAATTGAATAGTTCATTACGTGGTTATTAAATGTGTTTTGCAAATATTTAAGTTTTGTCCCCCCAAAATCTGTGTCACCTTGCCTAGGCCATGGTTCCCAGTATTGTATGATTGTCCCCCACTTTGTCATCTGATGGGATTTTCCTGTGTGTTGTAAATCCTACCTCTATGATGCTAATGAGGCAGGATTAGAGGTAGTTATGTTAATGAGGCAGGACTCAATCTACAAGACTAGGTTGTATCTTGAATCAATCTCTTTTGAGATATAAAAGAGAGAAGCAAGCAGAGAGACATAGGGACCTCATACCACCAAGAAAGCGGTGCTGGGAGCAGAGCGTGTCCTTTGGACCTGAGGTTCCTGCACTGAGAAGCTCCTAAACCAGGGGAAGATTGATGACAAGGACCTTCCTCCAGAGCTGACAGAGAGAGAAAGCCTTCCCCTAGAGCTGGCACCATGAATTTGGACTTCTGGCTTCCTAAACTGTGAGAGAATAAATTTCTCTTTGTTAAAGTCATCCTTTTGTGGTATTTCTGTTACAGCAGCACTAGATGACTAAGACAACCACATTAAAAAAAAAAAAAATTGTTGCAAATACACTTTATAGGCTTTGGGGTTGGAAGGTCTGGGGTTGAATTCCAGTTCCACAACTTCCAGCTGTAGAACGTTGGGCAAATTAATTAACCTTTCGTAAGCCTCTGTTTTCTTAGCTATAAGCCAGTGATGAAAACGGTATAGTTAGTCCCTGATTTACAATAGGGTTCCGTTCTGATGACTCGGTCATAAGTTGGCTCTGATGTAAGTAGATACCTCATTTTTAAAAAAGTTTTCATTATTATTGCATTTTATTATCACTATCTTTATAAATCTGATCTTTATTTGTCTTTGGGGGTT
>NW_004443985.1:16041876-16043147 GCF_000243295.1 Trichechus manatus latirostris
GAAGACAGGCCTGGCAATCTGCTTTCAAAAGGTCACAGCCTTGAAAACCCTATGGAGCAGTTCTACTCTGCACACATAAGGTCACCATGAGTCAGAATGACTCGATGGCAAGTAGCTTTTTTTTTTTTAATTTTCCTGTAGTAAGTAACGAATGTTCCAAGAGGGAAGAGATTTCACGTATTGCTGTCTCCCCACCTCTGCCATGCATTTAGTAAGTCCTCAACAAATATTTGGTGGTCTCTTGTTTTTAAAATTTCAGCGCCAGGCTGGGATAATGTCCTGGTGCTCAGTGGGATCTCAGAGTGAGGAAGTAGCACTGAACTTCACGGCACCTAAAAATACCACTGTGAAAAGAGGAGCGTGGTTACTGGACCTCATGGCCTTGATGGTAGTAGTTAGTAGCTTACTAAAATGATTTTTAAACATGTTTAATAGTTCTCGATGTGGGGTTCTGGCAAAGTTAGGGATGAGGCAAAAAAGATTCTAGAGAACTCCAATTCAGGCCAAACACACTGATTATTGAGAAAGCTTCTGGTGTGGGTAGAGTTCCACCCTAGAACGCACAGTCCCTATGTCAACAAAGCCAGAAGAGGGTCAGCATCCTGGAAGGACCCTCTGAGTCATCCTGCTTTCTCCAGTCATGGACAAAATACACTTCTGTGATGGTTGATCTTATGTGTCAACTTGGGTAGGCTATGGTTCCCAGTGGTTTTGCCAAACACTGGACTAGTAGCTGTTCCAAAAGGTAATCTAATGCAATATAATCTGTCAGTCAAAAGGGGATTTTCTTAGGGTGTTTTCTGCCTTCAGACTATAAATAGATATTTTGGCAGACCTCTTTCTCTCTCTCCACTCTTCATTCTTCCCATTGCCTGACCTGTGGATCTTGGGACTCAAGGCTCATAAGTCTCAAGCCTGCTACCTAACCTATGGATTTCGGACTTTCCAGCCCCTGCAATTGTGCGAGCCAATCCCCTGAAGTAAATATCCATCTGTCTGTCTTACTGGTTTTGTTCCTCTAGAGAACCCTAAGACACCTCCTTTGGGGCCATGTGTGCTAAAGGCTGACAGAACTCTTGGGGATTTGAGAGCATCTTCAAACTTGATAACTTTCTACTTCCTTTAGTGTTATTTCTACCTCCAAATCTTTCTTTTGTCACATTTCCTTTGGTCAATACAAGCGATCTACCTTGGTGTTCCTCAAACTTCAGTCATTTTTAAAACCACCTCTGTGATTGTTCTTATGAATACTTCGCCAGCTATTTTATTAT
>NW_004443985.1:16044378-16046263 GCF_000243295.1 Trichechus manatus latirostris
TTCCCCTCCCTAGAGGCGACTGCTGTTACTATTACTTGTGTATTTTTCCAGAGGTATAAACGTGGAATGGTAGCTTAAAATAATGCAAACCAAACCCATTGCTGTTGAGTCATTTCGACTCATAGCGACCCTATAGGACAGAGTAGAACCGCCCCATAGAGTTTCCAAGGAGCAGCTGGTGGATTCGAACTACCGACCTTTTGTTTAGCTACCAAGCTCTTAACCACTGTGCCACCAGGGCTCTGCTTAAACATAAGCAGCGTAAAATATCTGAAATAAATTTCACCAGAATTATAAACTTTGGGAAAAAAACCCTCAATCTCCACTGATTCAGGAAAGTGACAGAAAGGAAACCACACTGTGTGCGTGCGGTGCGTGTGTGTGCGTGTGTGTGCGTGTGTGTGTGTGTGTGAGATAAATCCACTTAATGTTTATGTTCACTTCTTGTCTTGTTTTTGGGCTACTGCAACTTTATGAGGTTAGATTTACCAGGCCTTTATTCTGAAGTCTGGCGTTTCTCCCAAGAGCACCAGTTCCGTTTAATGAGGGCAACTCAAGTGAATCCACAGGAAAGAAAAAAGAAAGTGATATTTTAATTTTATCCAGCCTGAAACACAACTGCACTCAAGGAACGTGCCTGTGATTCTGAGTCATAAATGTATCAATGCCTCATTTTATGGAATAGAGACGCGTTCTCTCCAAATTGGCTGTGAAGTGAATAAACATTATTTTTCCACTGAATTCAGCTCTAGAATAACTGGATCTTCCCATGGGGACTGGAAAAAAAGAAAAGAAAAAGAAAAAACCTACTGCCAGACAGGGTAGAAATGGCCACCGAGCTGACCGTGACCGACATCTGAAGTGTAGAAGTGACCCCGTGCTTTCTGGGACTGAATTGTGTTGCCTTTTTCCAAAGACCCCAGACCCCAGATGCCAAGGATTGCTCTCATTTCTTCCTGCAATGTTCCCCTTTTTCCTTTTGAGGGGCTATTTAGCCTAGCAGGCTGCCTGTAATATTTGGCTACCTGAGGGCCATTTAACACAAGGCTGAATATTCCTTAGGTTCAAGTGTCCTGGTTGTATAAATCCAGCAATTCCCTACCTCATCGATTGAGTAAATTCACAATCATGTGCATCGAGTTTACGTGGGCTGGGAGGTGGTGGTGCCCAGTGCTTTAGCTTGTGGGCTTCGCAGCCACAAAGACGTGGCTTGAGACGCAGCTCTGCCACTTAGTGGCTACATGAGCGTGGATCTATTAAAATATCTGGGTCTTGGTTTCCACATCTACATGATAGGGATAATAATACCTCATGGGATTATAGAAAAGATTAAATGAGATTTTTATATAAACATACTTATATACACGTATATGTATGTATGTGTTTTTGCGTATACGTACCTGTTGCCATTGAGTTGACTGCGACTCATAGCGACCCTATAGGACAGACTACAACCACCCCATAGTGTTTCCAAGGAGTGGCTCTTGGATTCAAACTGCCGACCTCTTGGTTAGCGGCCAAGCTCTTAACCACTATGCCCCCAGGGCTCCTGCCTATACGTATTTGCATATATGTATTAGCATATCCCATGCCCTATGCTGAATATTTACTGTGTAAAAACACTCAGAAATGAGTAGTAATTGTATAATGATGATAGTAATAATACAGAAACTTGTCCCAGTAGATTACCCTTTTTATTTGTTAAACACAAAATGAAAACCAACCAACAAGGGAGAATAAGAAGTCCTAAAAGTTCTGCCACAGGAATCCATTTTTATTGCCTAAAGACATTTTAGCTTTTGAGAAGCTGTCTTAGTTACCTAGTGCTGCGATAACAGAAATACCACAAGTGGATGGCCTTAACAAAGAGAAATTTATTTTCTCA
>NW_004443985.1:16047024-16048595 GCF_000243295.1 Trichechus manatus latirostris
TGTTGGCGCTTCTTCTCTTCCCCTTCTTCTCAGGGTACCCGGTATTACCTTTACCAGTGATTCAGACTACAGGATTCCCTCAATTTTCCACACTAGCTGAGAGACAAACAGTAGCACAAAATATCCACATTGCACATAAAACCTGAATCGTGGAGAGTAAGCTCTTTTATTCATAATGGAAGGAGATCTGTTCTGGTTACAGTAACTGGACTGACCATTTTGTCAATAGCTAAAGCTCAAAGCCCAGCCATACAGCGCAATCCATTAATGCCACACTCACTGCTATTTAATAGTAACCACCACCCTCCATCTTTCCCTTGCTTTGAGTCCCATCCCCACTGCCAGGTTAGATTTCAGAGTCCATCACTTAATCCATTCCTTGGAAATACCCTTGATTCTCTCGTCTTTCTCTCTGCCTCCAGGCCACGTGGCCTAGCAAAGTGCATTCTGGGTTGCCTGTCTGCCTTCCCTTGCCGGCCCCTGAGCAGCTGACTGTTGCTGGAGAAGCTGTACAACCTGACTAACTAGTTTCAGCTTCGTTCAGTTCATGAGCACACACCGCAGCTTGGGCACTCAACATTGGCCAGCAATTCCACCGTGTTTCCATAAAGCCACGCTCTCGTTTCTGAGAAAACCATTTCTCTTCTCAAGTCTCCCTCATTCCCTTCCAGCCTCCTAGAGGGTGATCTTGCTTCATTCTTTACTGAGAAAAATAGAAGCTGTCAGATGGTAATGCCTCCGTTTTCCCACTACCAAATCAATAAACCTCCCTGCATCTGCACTCGCTCCCAAGATCCTCCTTCCCGCCATAATAGAGAAAATGCCCCTTCCTATCCTAGGCTCCCTCTACCCCTTCAAGTTCACTCCATTGTAGTGCTTCTCCAGCTTTATTGTGCCTGTGAATCACCTGGAGAGCCTGTTAAAATGCAGATTCTGATTCAGCAGGTGGGGGTGGGGTGGGGCGGATGGGAGGCCCAGGAATTTGCATTTCTAACAAGCTCCCAGGTGATGCTGTACTGCAGCTCCAGAGATCGCACTTTGAGTAGCAAGACTAGATTCCCATCCCTTCTTTCTTTCTCATTTCTCATTCATTTACTTATTCCTCCTCAAAACCAGGTCATTTTCATCATATAAGTAGGCTCTAGTATGTTCCATTTTTAAAACCTCTTCTTTGATCAAGCATCTCTCTCAAAACTACCATCCCAAATTCTCTATTTTATTGAAAGAATTTTCTACCTAGGCTGTCTCCTCTTATTCTTTTACCTTCTTTTTTTATGTTTTTACTCTTCTTCTGATTATAAAATACACTCATTTTAATAAAATTTTAAGCTTACCCAAATGTATCACATAGAAACTAAACCCTTATGCACTCTTTATAAGGTGTGCTTATAATCTGTTTTTTAAATTAAAAATTTTTTTTAATTTGGAAAAATATTTATGTATGGAGAGCACAAACGATAATATAACAAAATTCTGTGTACTCAAGCACCCAGAATGTGTTAACTGTTCTCATATTTATTGGCTTTCCCTATGAAAAAAGAGACATTAGAGATAAAATTGAAATATTTTAC
>NW_004443985.1:16049138-16080427 GCF_000243295.1 Trichechus manatus latirostris
ACTTTGGGGCTAGATAGGTGGTTATCCATGTGGCTCATCCTCAAGGCTCGGTTCTGGACTCCTTTCTCTTCTCATTCTCCATTCCCATGCCTTAATGATTCCATCCTCTCCCAATCTCACATTCTTTTCCATTCTCATGATTCCTAACTAATATGCAATCCTGGATGCTGAGCTTTCTTGAATGTAAGATTAGTATATCCAATGACCTGAGATTTCTACTTGGATGTACAAAGGCACTTCGAACTCAACACGTCCAAAACTGAGCTGTTTTGTTGCTCCATACCCCCTCAGGTATTGCCCTTGTTGACATGGTCTTGGTGGCTCACCACCACCAACCCTACATTCCAGACCACAGGAAAGGGTGAAGAGGGAGTGGAAGGCAAGCAGCTTCCTTTTACAGGAAGAGACCTGGAATTTGCTCTCATTATTGGTGTTCACTTCCTTTGGCCAGAATTTAGTGCCATGGTTATGCCTCGCTGTAAGAGAGTACATTAATTAGCTATTGCTATGTAACAACCCACCTCAAAACTCAGTGGCTTAAAACAATAACCATTTATTATTGCTCAAAAATCTAAGGATCTGGTCTTACTTGGGTTGACCCATGAGTCTGTTATCAGCTGTGCATCGGGTAGGGAACACTGCTGATCTTAATCGGGCTCTCTTGTATATCTGGGGGCTGGTCGGCCTAGGATTGTCTCAGCTCTCTTCCACATGGTTTCTCATCTTCCAGCAGGGTAGCCTGGGGCTTACTGTCAAGGAATGGAAGGGTTCCAAGAAAGTGTGGAAGTGTATGAAGCCTCGTGAAGTCCAGGCTTGAAACTGGCACAGATCACTCTGCCAGTCTACTGTCCAAAGCAAGTCACGAGGCCAACACTGATTGAAGGGGTGGGGAGAAGGACTCCACCTTTTCATGGAAGAAATTGCAGAGGATATAGATACTGGGAAGGATTAAGAATTGGGGCTATTTTTTTGTAATCAACTTATCACAGGAAGAATTGGGAATTTAGTCTTTATCTGGGTGGCCACGTGCCCAGCTAAAGCTCCGATGGGAATAGGGATAATTTGCAGACTCTGTCTCAGAAGGAATTATAGTTCCCTATTCATCTTCCCTAAGTGGAGGATGTATTCTCAATCTCTTGCCATAAATGATGCTACCATTCTGACAGAATTTCTATTCTTAACTAGTGCATATTTTTAATTCTTCCTTGGCTCTGCTGACCCAGAGATTTACTCCTCGACCTCTTACTCCATAAAACAAATCACATTAAATTGCTTACAAACATACGGAAGTTTCATAATGTAGACTCTGGGTTATTTTACAGGACCCAGCAATGTAGCATTTTTATATAAACCTATTTTATATAAATTTTTATATTTAGAAATATTATTTTTATAGAAGCCTATTTTCTTTTCTCTCTCCTATTCAACTATTTAAAAAATCCCAAACAATAGCTAAGCATTACCCATTCCCCCAAATTCCAGCAGCCCAAATCTGGACTGACATGTCCATCCTGGTATTTTATTACACACTCCTTAAGAACACATGAACATTTTTGAGATTCTTTAATACAGACATATGTTTTACATTTAAATAAACATGCACAGTCATGCCTGAATTTAAAATAACTTCCCCACAAATTGCCTAAAGTGAATAGGGGCTCTTGGGGATTAATAATAGCTTTTGGAGTTTATCATAGGTTTTTAATAACTTTCCATAAACTGCTTAGTTTTTAGATCACAGTACTTGGAAGCTGTTTGGTGTTGAACATAACATCAGCTGTTGGTCTAAAGGACAGAGGCTAACACGGTCGGAGTTCACTGTGGTGGCCATCTTCATTTGTCAGTAGTTGCAGGTTGGAGCCTGAACAGACAATGAAGAACGTGTTATCACCTTGCTTCGAAGCAATTTCAGCACAGAGGCAGGCTGTACCGGGAGAGGTGACCTCTCACTGCCCTTTACTGTGCTTGCACTCTGGATTAAGTAGAATGATCTGGCTTGGCGTTTCTCAATGTGCTCAGTGGCACCAACTGTAAAGCATTTGTTACTTTTCTGTTGCACGGCTTGACAGGATTTCTCAGGAGCTCTAAGTTTCCTATAAATCAGGATGTAATTGTCATCCTGAACTTTGACCTCCCGCCTAATTTTTGAAAAGATGGATGGGAGGACAATCTTGAGTGGGAGGAGGGTGATGATATGCGAGTAGGATTAGAGTTCACACGAGCTCCGAAAGATGCCAAGGTTATTGGGTAAGGTTTTGCGTGTGTGTGCACGCCCGTGTGTGTGCATGTGTAACCACAATTGAAAACGCTGACACTGGGAGCTCTGGAGCAGTTGGTATTTGGGTTGGCACTCACTTTGACTATGTGGAGCCCTAGTGGCGCAGTGGTTAAGAGCTTGGCTGCTAACCAAAAGGTTAGCAGTTCAAATCCACCAGCAACTCCATGGAAACCCTATGGCGCAGTTCTACTCTGTCCTGTAGGGTCACTATGAGTTGGAATCAACTCGCAGCAATGGATTTGGTTTCTGTTTTTTTTTTGACCATGTGGATTTATAAACAGGTAAGAGAGATCAGTGACTATAATTATTTCCTCCATTTTTGTGTGTGGGTCACATGCATAAGATTTTTAAGATTCAGGAATCTTTTTATCTTTTTTTTAAATCCTCTCAAAAACTATATTATGCTTCGGACTACTCAGTCCTAGAAAGGCATACATCCCTTAAGTCATGTTTGGAGACGTAAGCGAAAGCTGCAGTCAGTTTAAATCACTCAAATGCCTTCAGAGCCAGGGAATGAGTAAAGAGGGCTGAGTGTGAAAGCTGTACACAGAGGTGGGAGTTCTTCAAACGGCAAAGTGGACATCTCCTCTAAAACGATCACTGGGCATCAGGTAAAAGACTGTTCCTCCGGTAAAACATTTTTATGGGCCACAGACCTCAGGCTGAAATATAGCTCTAGTGCAGAAAAACATAGGAACAACAGTCCTGCTTTGCTTGGGACTAAAAGTGTTCCTTTCAGTTTTAAAATGGGGAAAGCTGGTAGCCCTAACCTACACCACCAGTGCTCACTGTGGGATGGCAGAATGAAGGGTGCCTAGAGAAGGAATGTTCCAGGCTCAGGGAATCAGTCACCTCCCCAATGGGGAAGTGTGGACGTGAGGAAATACATGGCTACCACGGAAGTTTTCTGGAGGCCATGCTGCTCTCAGCCTCCTGAAGATCGCAACTCTAAGAGATTGCAGATCTGATGTAGCTTACGCTGCTATGCATCATAGTACAACCAGGTCTGCTTCAGATTTTCTCTAAGGACAATTCTAGGAATATCTTGGGATACAGAGTATGCCCAGATGGCTTGAGGCACCAGCCCACACACCAGAGAAGCCTTATACAGAGGGACATTTTGACAGAGGTATAAAGCTACCTTGATACAAAATATATGGGTAGGCCAGGGTTCTCTGGTAGGGTTTTTTGGTGCAATTTCAATTGTTTTCAGTATTAAGCAGGGACATCTCTCTCTTTAAAGCACAAATATTATACATACATTTAAAAACTGTCATGCCTGATAATAGCTAACATCCCTTTTATTGCAGAACTGAGGTGCAGAGAAGTTCAGGGGCTTTCTAGCTGAGGCATGTTTCCCCACGGTGGGCAGATCTTAAGGAGGCACCTCTAAGATTAGAAGCTTGGCTCCTGCTGTTTGGTCTCTGATCTAATACTGGGTCCACACTTTCTTAAACAAAACACCTGCTACCTGGGAACTGGATAGCACCTCTACTCTAAGAGTGAATTATGCCAATCTATTTTCATGGTATGACTTCGCAGTAGAAGAAAGGTGCATGTGTTTTTATAGTTAAGAGCAAGGGCTCTGGTGTCACGTTGGGGTGGGAATCTTATTTTGGTATCTTGCTAGCTGTGTGTGACTGAGGGCCACTTATATCCTAAAGGACTAGGGTGAGGTTTTATTAGATAACGTTTTATTAGATGGCCTGTACACAGTACGGAGCCCTGTGGTACAGTGGTTAAGAGCTTGGCTGCTAACCAAAAGGTCAGCAGTTTGAATCTGCCAGCTGCTCCCTGGAAACCCTATGGGGCAGTTCTACTCCATCCTATAGGGTCGCTATGAGTCAGAATCAACTCGACAGCAACGGATTTGGTTTTGGTTTGGATACACAGGACATCCTCAATAAATATTTCCTTTCTTCCTGATTCCCAAACCAGTATTCCAGGATAAACTTCTAAGTTTACTTCTTAATCCTGGAAAAAGACTGACTACTTCTGCATTTGCTATGACAAACGGAGTTCTATAGAAAAACACATAAAGAATGTTCCATTTATTTGCAGTTTGGCAACAAATCAAGGTGACATCCTTTTGAGTTATTTAACACCAGTAAACATCATCTCAAACTTTATGTTATCAATGACCAACAAGCCTGCCTCAGATCTACTAACATTTTAACATAGCTGCAAAATACCGTAACTAGCAATAATTGGTGCAAAGAGTTAAATAATATGAGGGTACAAAATCCTTCCTAAATTTTAAAATGCTTTCTTCATAATTATCAGCCACACTATTTAGCTTTCGGAGTGCTAAACCACTCCTTAATCTTATTTTACAAACATTTTTGAAAACTCATTGGAATTGCATTGCCTGCTGTGATGACTGATTTCAAGTAATATTATTGTGTGATCTGGAATCTAGACATAACAGGCTCAACTGAGAGTCTGCTGGTCTCCAGAGCGAACGTCAGACTGGAGTTGCTCTTGCTTTTACATTTTAAGGGCAGGGTCTATCTGTTTGTCATAAAATATTTAGAGTTCATAAAAATGGGGAGAAAAATTTTATAGCCTCTTCATATCACAGATGGCATAAAACCTAAGAACGGTTCAGAGGAAAGCAAACACAAACTTAGGACAGGATTCTCTGTGAGTACTGTTATGATCTCTGGCTATTAAATGACACACATTTTAAAATGATCTAAATACAACCAGATATGAGAGATAACGTTTAATATTTTGGACATATAACTTAAAATGTGTGTCCAGGGGAGTTGATCTTTTATAAGAAAGGCAGACTGAATTTAAACATTGTCTACAAAAGTCAGTGTTAATACCATGGGCTTGGTTTAATCAATCAAAAGTAAAAAAAAAAAAACTGCATATTACACTAAGCCAATGCTAAAATCTATCTATAGTATTAAAGTAAAAATAACACCCTTTGTGGTGAAAAAGTCTGTAGGCAATAAAACATTGAGTAATTTTCAAAAAATTATAGTCTTGTATTATACTAATTAAAGCTTACTTTGTTTTAAAGAAAGAGATATTAAACACAGGGAGTCCCTGACTTACAACTGGGTTCTGTTCTGATGACCCCGTCATATGTTGGTTCTGACGTAAGTCGGATATCACATTTTTTTTTAGTAGTATTGCCTTTTATTATCAGTATTGTTATAAATCGCATCTTTGGGGGTTGGCATGAGAATGATAACATCAGCAAATTATGTGCTGCAACACTGTATATAGTACATACGACTAGCGATAAGCTGTACAAAAAAAAAGACAGTCATAAGCGTGGTCTGTCCTAACTTGAACAGGTCGTGAGTCGGGGACTACTGGTACCCAGTTATCTGCCTGTTTTTTTTTTTTCTTCCACTCTAAGGTGGTCTAAATCAGGGGTTGGCAAACAAGGACCAAATCTGGCCACTGCCTGTTTTTGTAAATAAACTTTTATTGAGACACAGCCACACTTATTTATGTATTGTCTGTGGTTCTTTTTGCTACAACCACAGAGTTAAGTACTTGCAAAGGAGACTGTATGGTGTTCTGGCATGCTGGAAAACGTTTTTAATGAGATGAATGGTATAACTGTTATTAAAAAGGGAAAAAAATATCCCCAGGTACTTTGGTTTAAAAGTGGCATTTCCAATATTTAAATGTATTTCTTTAGGATTTCTTTTAACCACTAAAAAACAACAAAAACCACATCTTTGAATCATATATTTAAAATGTTTAAATATTTAGAGGTGAATGACTCACACTTACAAATCCTACTATTTAGCAGTACAGATGTTAATGGCTCCCTAAAGGAGACCAAGCTGTCCGACGTGCCTGTACTGGTGTTAGTGGGAGTTCCCAATATGCCTTGTATCACGATCCTGATATCAGTCAGCACATCAATGTGTTTTTTACACTTCACCACCCACACAGTTCCTCTACCTCCTATAGCTGCACAGCTGAAATAGCCTGAAGGTCAAAGCCAGATGGACTTACCCTTGTCACTGAATATGTTGACCACGACTCGTACAGCTGAATTTACTTCTTCCACCAAAATTATGGAGGAAAACAAAACAAAACTTGATGGGTATCACATCACAACTTTAAGAGGGAAAAGAAGAGAGAAGTAAACTCAAATGTGGTTGAACACAAATGATCAGCTCAGACTTCACTTTCACTAGAAGGTTATTTTTGGCGTGACACAGTTTAATTGTTGAGTAAAGAAGGTTTTAACAGAAAGGATGGCTATGAGAAAGTAATGTCCAGCCAGTATGTAAAATGATAGCTATCTACTGACACAACCATAAAACCATTAGGATATTAACAGATCTGTAGAAACTCCACACGCTAAGCAACTCAACCGCAGAGAAATATTACAGGTTTGAGATGAAAAATTCTCTTTTTAACCTGTGACTGAATTAGACAAGGCTCACTGCACGCAGAGCTATGGAGGCCATCAAGACACAAAGCAAACACGCAGGGTTACCAGAAGTGCACTTATCAGCCACAGTGATTTATTGAGTGCTTTAATAAGACAAGTGTACATCAACTGATCCACAGTCAAAAGTGGCAGGTCCCTAAGAAATTTACAAGCACTTTTAAGTAAATCAAAATACATATTATTTTGTTCAATCCAGCAGTCTTCTGCGTGGGGGACAGAAGGCTAGTGATAAACAGGGTCTCAGTAATGCACAGTGATTCTGATTTAAGCTTTTATACAAAAACTTGTTCCCAGTAGCATGCACCCACCAATAAAGACTTCAGTACAAAAAATTAACCCTAAGCACTACATTTAAGTAGAAACGAGAGATAATTCTGAATTCGTGTTTTCCCGAAGATCACATAAAAGGAAAAGAAAAATCAAAATAAACGAGAAAAAAAAAAAAAAAAAACCACACAGTAATACAAAACTTTGTAAGAAAGCTTTTACTATTACAGGTCCAACATTTTTTGCACTGAAAATAAAAGTTCCCATCCACTCTGAGGTGGGGGTTGGGGGGGAATCCAAATCTTTCAAGTTAAGAAATCAAAAAGGGAATAAAAGGGAGGGGAGGAGTCAGTAGGAGGGGGACAGATGATATACCATCACAAAACAGTTCAAAATCTAATAAAAATAGGAAAATAAGAACCGAGGTCAGGAGGGCGGGCAGGGCTATTGATGCACTTGGTGAATGTGCTTGCACAGGTCCGGCGGGGGGCAGGCAGCGGGCCCCTATGTGGCGTACCTCTTGGTCCACTGTCTGGCCATTCGGTCATGCTCCGCTCTGTTGGTCATGTACTGCGTGGCAATGCTGCCTACCAGAGGGTCAGCTGAAAGGGAAACAGAGTCGGGAGACAGTAAATACCAGCCCTTCTCCTTCCTTTTCTAAGAAGGGGAAGGAAAGGAGTGTCTGGGGAGGAGGACAGGGCTGCTGTTTTCACCCGGACCAGTGTCACTTTAGCTGAACCGATAGCTGAGACCACATTTCACATGAGCTGCCAGGAGAGTCAGCTACTTTTGCTTTTACCTCTCGTCACAGTTCTTGACAAGTCTCATCATCCCTCCCTCTCCCTGTGCCCCCTTTTTAGTAGGTATTTCACTGAGAAAATGCAGGTAAGGTGTGGGAGAGGGAGACTCCAGGGTCCTTGATGCAGATTCCTTGGGAAATACCACAGGCAGAGTCCCTGGAGGGTGCAAATGGTTAATGCGTTTGGCTGCTAACCGAAAAGCTGGAGTCCATCCAGAGGCTCCTTGGAAGAAAGGCCTGGCTATCTACTTCCTGGTGATTTACTTACTTCTGGAGCACACTTCTACTCTGACACACATGGGGTTGCCTGGAGTTGGAATCGACTCAACAGCAACTGGTACAGTATTGGTAATACCACAGCAATGGCAGCACACACGCCCCTCATTACCTGCTCTGAGGAAATATTCACAGCCTCAGCTGAACACAATCAAGCAGCAGCTGTAAGACTTAATGAGCAGGGGAGAGATGGTATACATATTCCTCGAAATTATTTGAGAATATCAAAATCCACATATAATAACTCCTTGCAAAAGTACTGATAGATGTTAATAAAATCTAACACTCACTGATTTACCACATCCTAAAACTTTAACATATTAGCTACACAAATCTCTGGGGGGGTTGACACATAAGGAAAATGAAGTTAAGGAAGAGAAGTCACTTGCCCCAGGCGGAGTGAGAGGTGGAGCAAGGGCCTGAGCCAAGTTCACACGCTTAACCACGGGTTGCTTGGGAGATTGTTCACTACTACCCAGAGAAGAACAACGCGAATGAAGATCAAAGCAATAAAAAAAGAAAAGTAATTTAAGTTCTTGCTGATTCCAGAATCGATCCCTTCCCTCCAAGTATCTAATTTCACTCTTCCTCTGATTTTATTTCCCTGGTTTTTGGTGTTGAGAATGTGAGTGGTTAGAGGAGGTATATAAGAAGGAACCAAAGGGGAAAAGGAAGAGAAAAGCTAGTAAATGCTAAAGTTAAATATAAAAAAGAAAAAGCAAAGAACATGGAAGCGTGCCTGTGCTCTAAGCCCACATTTAACTTGGGAACATTCTGAGACCCTAACCTAGGTAAGACACCCACCATCATACCTTCTTGATATTCAAGGTGTAACAGAAAACACCTTTTAGCTAATGTGCTGAGGCTGATAATAATAAAACCTTTGAAAGCCCACTCAACAAGACCTTGTGTCATGGATTGAATCATGTCCCCCCAAAAATGTGTGTATCAATTTGGCTAGGCCATGATTCCCAGAATTGTGTGGTTGTCCTCCATTTTGTGATTGCAATTTTACGTTAAAGAGGATTACGGTGGGATTGTAACACCACTCTTACCCAGGTCACATCCCTGATCCAATGTAAAGGGAGTTTCCCTGGGGTGTGGCCTGCACCACCTTTTATCTCTCAAGAGATAAAAGGAAAGGGAAGCAAGCAGAGAGTTGAGGACCTCATACCACCAAGAAAGCGCGTCCTTTGGACCTGAGGTTCCTGCGCTGAGATGCTCCCGGAACAAGGGAAGACGGATGACAAGGACCTTCCTCCAGAGCCAACAGAGAAAGCCTTCTCCTGGAGCTGACACCCTGAATTTGGACTTGTAACCTACTAGACTGTGAGAGAATAAATTTATCTTTGTTAAAGCCATCCACTTGTGGTATTTCTGTTACAGCAGCACTAGATGACTAAGACACCTTGCTTCACTTTTCTTGGACGTATGCTAAGCTTCTTATAATTATCCTAGGGAGAGGTCAGCTTCTTATATTTACTCACATCACAAACAATTAATAGAATTCCTGATACATAGGTTTGCTCAAAACTTTTGCCTCTCTACCTACTCTTTGTGATTCTTTTCTTTAATTGCCCAAATGCTGAAACCAAAACTCTACCACTTAAACCAGACCAGCCAGGATTCAAGAAGATTTAAACCAGCAATACTGAATGTACACATAAAACACCTGGGAACTGGCCAAGACACTTTATTATTTTTTTGTATGTGGTGAAAAAAATAATATATTTAAAAAACATATGCCAACCCAACAATTTCTACATGTACAATTCATTGACATTGATTACATTCAAGTTGTGCAACCATTCTGTTCTCCAAGATACAGTTTAAAAAAAAATGTTGTCCTTCAGCTGAGACTAAGTAATAACTTCAGAGTTTAAAGGACCAAAGTAAGTTTTGAGTCACATTTCTCTGCTCTTGACAGAAATCATGCTCCAATTCACGGCAGTCTACAATGCAGAGCCTAGGGTGAAACTTGGGCATCCTCAACAGCTTAATTCTACATCATTCAAGACACACAGAACCTATAACAATGAAACATTCTAAAGGCTCATCTTTACTTCCTAACTTACTAATCGAGGTAAAAAACCAAAAACCAAACCTGTTGCTATTGAATCGATTTCGACTGGTAAAGGATGGGCTTGATGTTAGAAGGGACTCCCTGAGTGGTGCAAATGGTTAACGCATGTGGCTGCTAACTGAAAGGCTGGGGGTGTGAGTCCACCCAGAGGCTCCTTGGAAGAAAGACCTGGTGATCTACATCTGAAAAATCAGCCACTAAAAACCCCATGGAGCACAGTTATAGTCTGGTACTCATGGGGTCGCTCTAAGTTGAAATCAACTCAATGGCAAATGGTTTTTCTAATGTTGGAAGAGCAACCAGTGACATTAATGTTCTACCTCAAATAATATCCTTGGCACAGTGTGGTGTGCTGGGACAAGTCTGTCATTCCAGCTCAAACGAGGTGGAGGGAGGCAGATGAAGGATGAAAAGAAACAGGAAGCTGTGGGATGAGGGAAGGTGTTACATCAAGTGTTAATAGTATTTCAGTTGGGGAAAAGGAGGGGGGAAATTGCAAAAACAAGTTACAGTGATGGTAACATAATTAACATGCATTGTGGGAATTTTTGTTTTGCATGCTTAAATAATTAACATTTCATTTCTTTGGTGCTCCTTTTACCTTTTCAGGTTTGATTTTCAAAAGAAAAATATTTTCCTCCTGTAAAATTATACATGCTAACTATGAAAGCAAAAATAGTAATAATAAAAAAACACCTCTGACAACATACAAGACAAAAAGTTGTAAACGAGTAACATCTGTAAATTTACTCAGAACTACTGTTAACATTCTGATGTGTATCTTCCTGGACGTTTTTTCTACATACACAATTAAAAAAAAAAAAAAGATGAGTTTTCAGCCTGCTTTTCTAGTCTTTTTAAAAATCACTATATGGTGAATAACTTTATATCAGTAATTACTAATCTACATGATTTTTAACATTTACCTGAATTAATAACCAATTTCTTGTTTATAGACATTTGGGTTCTTTCCAATTTTCTGCAATTATAAAAATGTTATGAGGAACATTATTGCATGTGCGTCTCTGCAAATGTATGCAAATCTTATTTTTGTTTATAGTATAAATGAAGCAATAAAATAAAGATATAAAATGAAGGAATTTTAAAATCACGTTATTAACCAAATAGTTCTTAATGCTGAAATGTTTTGCGGAAAAAAACAAAAGTTAGGGCTGCAAGTAACTGACTGGGAACTATGCAATGTAAGTGTAATCAGTAACTGTCACAGTGAATTTAATGGAACAAGACACTCTTTTTGTAGTGTCTCTGTAGTTATGATCCTAAGTAAGGTAGAATTTTGTTACAGTTTCATCTTTCATGGATACAGATATACCAGGAACAAAATAACAATCTCCAAATGTAAATTACTTGACTGGATTTCACTAACAATGTCTTTCTGCAAAGGAAGGACTTCCCATCATTTTGGCTTCTAGACTGTTACTACTTACCCAAATCTTTATTAACTCTCTGGGATTATCATCTATTGGTCTTATTCTTTATTGAAGAAAAACCACAAAGTTCATCAGTGGATAAGTAAATTGAAATCTAAATCTCCTACATTTTCTGCCTTTGTTCAGCAATTATTTGCATTTTTGAAAAGAGGAGGATGTTTATACTGAAAGAATAGGGTTAAATGACTTTAAACATTTAATTTTCCCAAACAGCAGTGTGGCATGTATTAGAGAGGTCTCCCGAGGCAGAGGTCCAGGATGTACAGTGTGGTCAATGTAAAAGCATGGGAGTGGGGGTGGGTATGCAGTACCCTCCCCATCAACCACACTAACTGGACATGAAGCTTTCTCTAAGCCACATCGCCTAATGTATTCAATAAAAATTATGTCATCATTTTTGTTGATAGAATACAAGCCATGAAATACTTGAAGGCCTGAATGAAAGAGTAAGACTGAAGGGTCACTCACTCAGTGATGACAGGCACCATTCTGCCTTCTCCACCCTCTATTGCCCTACACAGTCCCTCACACAACGAGGTTCTATTCAGTAAATGTTTGTTGAGTGAGTAACAATTACTATCTGCAAGTGAGTGAAAGATGATTACACTGAGTACTCTGCCCACCTCCCCTTTTTTTGAGATTTGTGGGGTGTGCACCTTTGATTCTAGACAGGAAAGGCTCAGACAACTCCTACAACTCTATCTCAAGCCTTATCTCTTTCCAGACTGGGGCCACACTGGGTAACCTGGGAGCTAAACTGGTTTATACTGCCCCCCTAGAGAAGGGAGCCGGGAGACAGAGATGAAGACTAACGGGGTAAGGGGCAGCTGAACAGTAGGAGGAAGTGAACACCGGGAGCGGAGAAAAGCCAGGCAGGCTGCTGAACTGCTCATTAGTCTACTGCAAGGACAATGACAAAGATCATCCTACCTTGGTTGGTTCAATGGTGTGGGAGATATTACATGGAAAACATTTTTTTTCTTGATTCTCTTTTCATAGGGAAACATACATGTTGTGAAGAAAATACTACAACAGAGTGGAAAAGGCATGGGCTGTGGGGCCAGACTGTGGGTCAAATTGTTTGACTCCACCTTGGGCAAATGGCTTAATTCTCCGTGCCTCAGTTTTTTCAACTGAAAATGGGAGACAATAACAGTAACTACACTTCATAGGCTGTTGTAAGAATTGAATTAATCCTTATAAAGCACAGAAAAGTTTTCTGCTATTATTTTTAAAACGAAGACAGGCACATAAGCATCATGTACATCTTTTAAAAATAGAAATCTGATAGTTTCACTGAAGACATTCTCTTCAGATACAATCCAAATTCCTCAGCATACTCCCAAAGTCTTCTGTGATGCAGACTTTCTCTTTCTAGCCTTCTGGGTGAACCATGCGTTAACCATAACAGAATTACCCGCAGTTTCTGTAATAGGCCCTGTTCTTTCAGGACTTCTGTACCTTTGCTTATGCTGGTTTCCTGCCTGGGATACTTTTCCCACTTCTTCGCCTACCCAGGCTTCTACTCGTTTTTCAACATTGAGCTCAAGCACAGTCCCCTCAGGGATGTCTTCTATGGGCTTCCAAGCAGTTTTACGTGCTCCATCTGTTTTCCCTGTTCCTATTTCTATCACTGCACTAATCACACTGCCTTTTTTTTTTTTTTTTAAATATTTTATTGCGTTTTTGGTGAGAGTTTACACAGCAAATTAGGTTTCCATTTAACAATTTCTACACAAATTATTCAGTGACATTGATTACATTTTTCACAATATGTCAACATTCTTATTAATTCCGTTCTGATTGTCACGAGTTTTTTTTTCCTTCTAAATTTTATTTTGTTGTTGTTGAGAATATTCACAGCAAAACATCCACCAGTTCAACAGTTTCTACATGTACAATTTAGTGACATCAATTACATTCTTCAAGTTGTACAACCATTCTCATCCTCCTGAGTTGTTCTGCCCTCATTAACATAAACTCACTGCCCTGTAAGGTTCCTATCTTTTGAGTTGCTGTTGTCAATTTGATGCCATATAGATAGTTCTTAAAAGAGCATAATACTCAAGGCAGACCTTTTTTACTAGTTAAGCTAAACTATTGTTTGGTTTCAAGAAGACATCAGGGGATATTTTTTGTTTAAAGATTACCTCACAGCAGTAGTTTTAGGAATTCATCCACTCTCCATGGCTCCAGAAAGTCTAGAGTCCATGAGAATTTGAAATTCTGTTCTGCATTACCAGAAGACTGTTTTGAAGGTGCATACTGCCCAGTGATTGCTGAAACAGTGAATGAATTTGGGGTCCTTGTGGAAGTTTAGATTACTGTACCCCACAGAAGACTTCATTTGGAGACTGAGAAATTTGGAAGCCAGTGTCAGAAAAGGCAAATCCAATGAATATTGAATTGGCAGGGGATGGGATGGGAGGTGTACTTAAAAAGATGAGAATGTGCAACAAAGAAAGGCCAAGTCCTGAAGCCAAAACACAGCTTAAACCACTGCTTCAAAGTTCAATTAAATCCCCACCCTAGGAAGCATAAAGGGAAAAGCAGGAACCACCAATGACCTGCACCACTTGTTCCTTCATCTGTCTCTTCTGTGGATACTGTTAACTCTTTCCCCTAAGAATTTTGCCTCCTTCAGAGAGCATAGAGGTCATCTGACAGGAACAATCACCCTCAATTTTCCCTCCCTGTGGCACTGAGAACACACACATTTATTTATTTATTTACTGTTTTACCTCCTTCCTACACTCCCCCATCCAAAAAAAAACTTCTCTTAGCTACCTTCTCTTCAACTTATCACCCTATCTTCTACTTTTCCTACTTTCCCTTCACAGGATCTAAGGTAAACAACTTAAATACCTATAGAGTCCAGGCAGTTGAGCTAAATGAGTGACAGGTGGGAAAAAAAAGAAATGACTAAGATGTAGTAAAAACTGAAAGGCTTTGCATCAGTGTATGACCTCTGGTCTGTAGACAGTCTTCCCTTTCTAAAGCCATATTCACTCAGCTCATTAAAATCTCAACTAAAATGGCTTTCCCTAAGGTCCCCAGTGACTTCTCAGTTAACTGCCACATCCAGAAACCTGTTTTCAATTCTTATTTGTCTACTCTGCAGCATTTGATGCTTTTGGCCATGCCCTAGTCCTCAAAACTCTGCTTACTTGGCTTCTGAAGCATCACTGTCTCCTGGTTGTCTCTGACCACAATCTCTGTCCGGTTGGCTTCTCTTTTCCTGACCATCAGTTACATGCTGGGTTTTCATGTCCTCTCGTCACTCTTCCTGTTCTCTCAGAGTGACCTCAGCCCCTCAGTGATTTCAGCCACCACCCTTATTCTGACAATTAAATTGTAATCTCCAACTCAGATTTCTTGCAGGAGCTCCAACCCAAATATCCTATTGCCCTTTGCACATACAATAATAATACACCTAGATCTTTCCCAGGCAACATATATGCACCTCCAATGCGGACCTTCCTTGAAAACCCTATGGAGCACTTCTACTCTGCACACACGGGGTCACCATGAGTTAACAACAAATAATGTGGACCTTACTCTTTACCCCCTCAGCCTGCTTTCTCAGCTATCAGGGTTGGAGACCACCATACACTTAGCCTCCCAAGGCCGAAACTTTGTAATCATCCTTGAGTCCTTCTCTTATCCAGAAAGGCATCAAATTTTATGCATTCTCTACCTCAGAAATCTCTCGATCCCTGTATCTCTTTTCTTGTTTACCATCCAAGTTCAAAGCCAACATAATTTAGTGGGACTTTACAACATCCCACTAATGCCTCCCATCTATCCTTCAATAATACTACTGGAGCTATCTTTCTAAAATACAAAAACGATCACAGCAATCTTTCACTACAAAACTTACTGGCCCCCAGTTACCTGCAGGATAAAATACAAACTCCTTGGCCTGGTCCACAAGATCTCCTGTAACTCAGCTCCTACCTATTCTTCAGTCTCAAGGCCCACTCTTCCTTTAATGTTCCTTATCAAGCTAACAAATCTTAGCTCAAATTTGAACTCTCCTGTGAAGTCTTCTCAGCCTTTAGCAGATTGTTCAGTCGCTCCGTCCTCTGAGAACACTTTATTCATACTACGTTGTTGTTGTTGTTGTTGTTAGGTGCCACGGAGTCGGTTCCGACTCACAGCAACCCTACAGGACAGAGTAGAACTGCCCCACAGGGTTTCCAGTGAGCTGCTGGTGGATTGGAACTGCCAAACTTCTGGTTAGCAGCTGAGCTCTTAACCAGTTTGCCAACAGGGCTCTTCATATGATATACACTCAGCAAGTAGTAGTATAATTTGCTGTCAAGCCTGTTTCCCCTGTGTGATGCGCTCTTCAGGATACCACTTCTCAAACATTTTTTTCTTGGAACTCTTTTACAATCTTATTGAGGACGCCAAAGAACTTTTGTTTCTGTGGGTTATAGCTATTGATACTTCATGTTCTAAAATTAAAACTGAGAAATGTTTACAATATTTATTAATACATTTAAAAATACTAACTCCATACATGTTAACAATATGTTTTTTATAGAAAAAAATATATTTTCCGAAAATAACTAGTGAGAAGAGTGGCACTGTTTTACCTTTTCTGGAAACCTCTTTCATGTCTGTCTTAATAAAAGACAGCTGGATTCTCATATCTGCTTCTGCATTCGATCTGGTTTTTTGTTTTTTGGCATTCAGGCTCTTTAATGTTGGGGGAGGGGAACAGGGGAAGTTAGTGGCAAGGCTTCTCTGGGAGATTCTGCAGGCCTTGTAGCTCTCTAAGTCCCTCTAGCAACATGTGAATATGGCGCCTTAAAAATCATGGAGTCTCTGGTAAGGGTGTCGCTGAGCTCTGAGAGGAAACAGCTCTTCAGTCAATGAACTTGAGAGCTTCTGCAATGTCAGCTCCAGGAAAAAAACATATCCAATGGCCATGTAGTTCATGAACTGTCTGGGACCAATGAGTCAACAAAGAAGTTACAGCCCAAATCCACCTGCATATATAAGTCCAAGTGCTTAGCTTCCTGGAGTTGCTCAATGACGTTTTTCAGTTGAAGGTATCTGGCTAGCTATTCATACACCTTGTCGCAATGGTCCAGCACCTTTTGCAGGTCCCGCTGAAGCATGTCACCAATGAAGGCCTCATAACACAGCACTTTCTCATCCGTGGTCCCTACTTCCCGGTGTTTGGGGTCATCGCCCCGGGGGACTCCTTGGAGTATTCCAAAGGTTTTTTGGCCCGTTTATTTAACGGCATATCCACCAGATTGAGGAACTGACCGTAGAGAAGTAAATCTAAATGGTACAGTTTCCAGCGACATACCGACAAACTTCAATTTCTGTAATTAACATTCCACAGCACCACAGAGGGCTAAAGGTCTAGTGTCAGGTCTAGTGTCACCCACACTGTCTTTCTAAAAAAAATTTTTTTTGTTGTGTTTTAGGTGAAAGTTTACACAGCACACTAGGTCCGTCTTTAACAATTTTTTATACAAATTGTCCCATGTCATTGGTTGTAATATATTACAATATGTCAGCATTCTCATTATTTCCAACTGTCTGTCCTGTTTATATTGATCTAGCTTCCCTCCCCCTCCTTGCAGTCTCATATTTGCTTTTGGGTAAATGTTGACCTTCATGTAGTTAATTGTTTAAGGGAACACAATACTCAAGGGTGATACTGTTTATTTTATAAGCCAATCTATCATTTGGCTGAAAGGTGACCTACAGAAATAGCTTCAAATCCAAGTTCAAAGGCTATCTTAGGGCTATAATCTCTGAGGTCCCTCTAGTCTCTATCGGTTCAGTAAGTCTGGCCTTTTTTAGGAATTTGAGTTTTGTTCTACATTTTTCTCCCATTCTATCCAGAACCTTCTATTGTGTCCCGGTCAGTAGTGGTAGCCAGGCACTATCTAGTTCTTCTTGTCTCAGGTTAGAGAACGCTGTGGTTTGTGTGGGCTATTAGTCCCAGGGACTAGTTTCTTTTTGAGCCGTTGATTACTTTCATTCTCTTTTGCTGCATACAAGTAGAGACCAATAGTTGTATCTTAGATGGCCGCTCTCAAGCTTTTAAGACCCCAGACACTATTCACCAATCTAGGACCACATTTCACACTGCCTTTTAATTATCTGTTTACTTATCCATATTTCCCACTGGACTGGAGCCCACATATCTGTTCATTCAACAAGTGTTTACTGAGCCTGTACTATGTTTCAGCTCCTATTCTAGGTACTGGAGAACCATTGCTATCCCAGTCCCTGCCCTCATGCACTCTGACTTTCATTCCTATTACTTCCTATTGCTCCAAGGTTTACAGCAGGATGGATGGATGGAAGAATACAAGGCAAGTAAATAATGCACACACACAAAATAATGGCAATAAATAGTACAGCTACCCCCCAAGACAGGTGTCCCTCTGCAGCACTAGCATCATAAATGAGTTCCATCACAGGAGTTAGTTCTCTAGAATGAATGAGTAGCCAGTCAGAGGAAAGGACATGATGGTTCTGATAGTTCCTGTCTTCTTCTTTTTTTTTACTTAATTATTTTATTGGTATTTATAGTTTGCACTTTGCCATTTCTTGGATTCCTCAAGGCTACAGACCACTGCTTCCATAGCTGTCTATTACACCGGTGATTAACCTTATTCTTTTGGCTATCCACCAAGTCACTGGGGACTTTCTGTGGGTCTGCCTTGCAGTGATGGGGAAGAGCTCATTTTTGTTTCTCCCATGGAAATTTGCTTCCATGGTCTGGGCTAGCCTGGTTTTATTTTATTTTAAATCTTTTCTAAAAATTAAAAAGCTAGAGATGATAATGCATGGCAACTTCTGGCTACCCCATGTGTGCGGAGTAGAACTGCACTCCATAAGGTTTTCAGGACTGTGACTTTTTGGAAACAATCACCAGGCCTTACTTCTAAGGTACCTCTGAGTGGGTCACCAAGAGTTGGAACTGACCTGACAGCAAATAATAACAACAAGATGCTAATTATAATAAATTCAAATAATAAAGAAGTATGGATCAGTACAAAATATTACTTACCTCTTCCCCTCATACTTCCTCTATGCCAACGCCTCTTCAATCTTGAGGTAACCACTGTTAATTTTTCCTTATTTATCACATTTAAATACAACAGGATTCATATGATAGGTACTCTGCAACTTTCATTTTCCTCTTTAACAATATATTGTAATTGTCTAATAAGTCAGTATGGTACATATTGTTGCTGCTGTTGTTAGCTGCCGTCAGTCAAGTAGGCCCCCAATTCATGGCAACCCATGCACAACGGAATAAAATGCTGCCTGGTCCTACGCCATCCACATGATTGGCTGCAGACTGGGCCTTAGTACATATAGTCCTCGACTCGGCACATACCACCACCACCACCACATATAGTTCTAGCTTATTATTTTTAATAATTAGAGAATATTCCCTTGCACGGTTATACATCATTTATTTTTCCATTCCCCTACTGATGCACATTTAGATCTTGACTCTTTGCTACTATAATTAGCATTACAGACTTGTATACATCTGTGAGCACATGTTTGAGTACTTTTAGAGACTAGCTTCCTCTAGGTGACACAGTGCTGGACCAGAAGATGTACATTTTAACCTTTAGGTAAACTGCCTTTCAAAAAAAGACGTACAATTTACCCTGTTTCTAGACATTCTTGCCAACGCTGCCTTATCAATCTTTTTAATTTTCTGCCAAGCTAACGGGGGAAAAAATAATCTTTCATTGTTGAAACTGCATTTAACTTGATGCCTACCAAGGCTGAGCATTTTCTCATGTTTGTTCACCATTTGATTTTTTCTCAGAGTCGCTTGTTCATTCCTTGTCCATTTTTTTCTTACTAATATGACGGAACACTTTATATATTACAAGTACTAACGATGTGCTGAAGCTCAGCTTTGACCTCAATGTTCAGCCAAAATCTACTTAAGCCTTTGGAAGACTGAATAGCCCAATATCATTTCCAGGTCTACAGAACTTGTGGAGATCAAAGGTCATACAGGTTACCATCACATCTAATAAGCATGACACCATCATTTGGACTTATTGTTAGTATGTGAATACTGGTTTTTAAATACTGGCAAGAATTCTGGATGTAACTTAGGACTGAAATCTCTTTCAGTCAAAGACAAACTATATGGCATACAAGAGAAAGATCTGGAACTGTCTGCCCACATATTCATACAAAGTGGCCAAGTGAGATGGAAGAGCAGCTCTCACACGTTAAAAGGATGCTGGAATAAAATAGGTCTTAATATCGTCTGTTGCACATACTATCACCGATAGAAAAGGATGCGGTAGCACCCAAAATATTAAAGAAGGGTTGACTTATTTGACCATTTAAAAATTTTAAACCTACATGTGCAAGAGGCATCATAGGCTAGGTTAAAGAACAAATGATATACTGGGAGAAAACATTCACTCCACAAATAATAGATGAAGGGTATTATTCTTAGGGGTGCACCAAATTCATTTTGGCTGAATACTGAATAGCCAGTGTTATAAACAGTGGATAGCCTAAGGCAAGGCTGGTTTACCCATCATAAAATGAACTTCTGAGATACAAGAATAAATATACAATTTTATTTTCAAGAATTGAAATAATATTACAATTTTTCAATATGCTTTTAAAGTTTGTCATTATGATATAGCAGTATAATTTCTTGGCACTGCCAGCTGCTAGATGATTCCTCTGCATATTTACAATACTTAAATAGATGCTCATCTTCACCTGATGAAAAGCATGAATTTTTTTGGCTAGGTCTGGCAATATGGGTTCCTGCTGATGGAGATTTTGCTACCAAGTTAATAAGCTTTCCTTTTTCTCTTATAGTTACAAAAAGGCACAGACCTATCTCCTCACCTCCTAGACTTGAATACTTGGCTGATGGTGAACTGAAGCTGTGTGTAATGCTTGAAGAAAACATTTTCTTAATATTTAAAAAGCAGACATAAGATATTTCCCTTGACATTTTTATTTCTAATATTTTTGCATAAATGTGCTGCTTCACACAATCCTTGAATGTGCTACTTTCTCTGCCAGCAGCCATTGGGTGCTACCAAGCCCTTTTCTACTGGTGTTTGCCAAAGATGCAGGGAGTATGGTAACCCTGGGAAATTCAGTAAAAAGACACTGTTGTCCTCCAGGACCTAGCCCTCACTCGCAAAGAGTTCAAGCCAAAAACCAAACCTGTTGCCATAGAGTTGATTCTGACTCGTAACGACTGGATAATACAGAGTAGAACTGCCCTGTCGGGTTTCCAAAGCTGTAATTTTTACGGAAGCAGACTGCCACATCTTTCTCCAGCGACTGGTGGGTTCAAAACATCAACCTTTCAGTTAGCAGCCAAGGGCTTAACCATTGCACCATCAGGGCTCCTTCCCAAAGAGTTAGGCCTTGAAAATGGTGAAGAAGGAGGTATCTGAGGACCAGACCATGACCCACCCACTGAGATGGAGTGAAGGAGGAAATTGAACTTAAATGCCATATAAGATGGGAGTTTTAAAATGGACTAGATTAACCTCCTAACAACTGAAAATGACCTGGATGCTATGAGAGCTGCTAGATATTGTTAAGGGACAGAAAAGGAAGATTCAACAGAACACGGCCTAAGGCAGTGACTGGAAAAAATTAAAACTATTCCATATTAATGCTCCCTGGGTTGAGACTGCTCAATAAACTGCTACACTGGCTAGAATCTAACACATACACTTGATAAACTATTAAAAAGACTTTACAAACTCATCCCACAAGCCTAGATAGCAGTGCTATGTACATTACATCAATGTGTGTTTTGAAATATAAAGCATCTGTTAGAATAGATTCATCTAAAGAACAGCACAGATGGTGCATTCCTACTGAGAAGCTATCGGACTGCAATTCTAGGCTTAGTTAAGTAAAATTCCCAATGAACTCACAGAAAATATCCTTACAGCAGAGGACTTGTTTAAGACATCAGAGAACCACCTATTACTTTCCCGAAAATACTAATGCAAAAAGCTGCGGCTGCAGCAAGTAAGCCAGGAAAGAGTCAAAGATGCCAAGACATTGGAAGCTAGATTTAAAAAAAAGCAGCTTTATTGAGATATACTTCAGATACCATGAAATTCATCCACTTAAAGTGTACAATTCAGTGGTTCTTAGTAGAGCCACAGAGTTGTGTGCTACCATTACCACAGTCGATTTGAGAATATTTTCATCACCCCAAAAAGAAACCTTGTACTCATTAGCAGTCACTCCCAATTCCAATTCCCCCTAAACCCTCCAGCCCTAGGCAACCACTAATCTACTTTCTGTCTATAGGTTTACCTACTCTGGACACTTCATACACACGGAATCAAACCATATTTATCCTTTTGTGTCTGGCTTATTTCACTTTTAGTATAATGTTTTCAATGTTCGTCCATGTTGTAGAATGCATCAGTACTTTATTCTTTTTTTATTACCAAACAATACTCCACTACATGAATGTCGTATTTCTACACAAATAATGTGTACCTTCTGTGTTTGCCAGCCATGCACGCCTCCCTCGAGGTGTTTTCATAAGTACCCTAAGCTAATTTTTTTTAACAGCACCATGTGGAAGGAGGATCGGCATGGCAGCGCTTCTGAGGGTGCCTAGTGGGGGGAGGGCACGGCCAGCAAACAAACTCAGAGGGCACGTGTTATTTGAGAAAAATACAGTATACCACATTTTGTTTATCCATCCATCAGCTGATGGACAGTTGTGTTGTTTTCACTCTTTGGCTATTATTACTAATGCTGCTATGAACATTGTGTACAAGTTTTTACATGGCTCTGTGTTTTCATTTCTCTTGGTATACACCTAGAGGGAAATTGCTGGGTCATGTGGTTACTCTATGTCTAACATTCTGAGGAACTGTCAAAGTGTTTTCCAAAGCTGCTGTACCATTTTACATCCCCACCAGCTATTCTCCGCATCGTCACCAACATTTGTTATTATCTGTGGAAGCTAGATTTTAAAGAGAGCATATAGCTTATGCCCCATTGGCCTACACCCACCAGGTATCCAGGTTTCTTTTGTTTTTTGAAATATGTTCTCTAGAAAAATTTGCTCCTATCAACCATGGAAAATAAATTCTCCTAAACTGGAGTTATTTTTCTTATGGTCCCTGGCTGTGAGAGAGAGAGGATTATCCTGATCTTTCTTCCCTATACTCCCTGAGGTGGAAGTAAAAATAACAATAATCTAATGCAACTTATTTGTAATACACACCTTTTCTTCAAAATACGTTTTTTTTTTTTTTTTAAATGTCACAGTCCTCAAATGTAGTCCACCCACTAGAAACTAGTTCTCTAATATATTGACCCCCCCCTCAATAGTCTTTTTTGTTCCTACTTCTCTCTAGTGGCTAAGAGTGGGACGGGAGATGGTTGTAAGAGTGGGTGTGAACGCAGCAGTCATGTCCTAGATCCTACCACACACGTCCAGTCTCCACTGCATTTGGGAATCTGGGCACGGGCCCACAGACATAAATAACCTGACTCAGCCCTCAGTGGCTTCAGTTTACTACACCCGTCTTTGAATGCTGAAACTCTGTAAGGTGAGGCAGCCTGGTGAGTCATATGGATCTGGTACATGCTGAGGAATGACTTTCCACCGAAGGTGCAGGCTTAGAATTGGGCTGAGGGCTTGCTCTTATCCTCCCCTCTGAGATGACTGTTGCAGAATCCTCCACTAAAACTGGATCTAACCATTACCTCTATCGTGGAAGGCACTTATCACAGTGCTTACTGACTCCCTCCTCTCCTTCAAAGTAAGCAGTGTCTCTCTGTCAGTCTTGTATCACAAAACTAGCAGTGTCTGGATGACCATTTGATAAATAATGGTTTAATCAATGAATAAATCAGTGACCAGAACCACTAGTCAGGATGGTTTAGTTTGTAGGAAGTATCAGCTTCCTGGCTAGACATCCTTCCTTCCTTCCCATGCTTGGTCCTAAATGATATTTATATCTGCAGGATCAGAGGCTCTCCAAGCCACTGACTTGAGGTGTTAAGCATCTGGACAGCACTGGTCTCGTTTTTTTGTGGTTTGGTATTTAGCTATCTCTGCTATGTCTCTAAAGCAGACAATATGATCCATTTCCTGTAACTGATCTCTTGCTTTGTCTACTTCCTTGATACCTCCTTCTTCCAATCCCTGAAGGTTTTTCACTTCGTGTAATTTACAAAGGTTCTTACATTTAGTCTATATTCAGTTGTTTCCTGCTTTATTGACATCTTGCCTTAACTTGAACCTACTGTTGTTTTAACCCTGGACAACAAGTTCTACTACCATACGAAATCTTGTCTCTATAGACTATTTCCCCCCAACTTCTGCTTTACCCAAGTGGGCAGGTCTACTTCTAGGATTCAATTTTTACTGCATCTTCCTGCTATAAGGTAAAAAGTGATGTCCAAATGAATCCTATCACCGGTGGTAAGCTGTGAATCTTGTTTTCCATTTTTCTGCTAGCAGAAAATGGGAGATGGCTTGGTGGGGTGACAGGAAGGTTAACCCACTGAGTACCATGAAGTACAGAAATAATATTCACTGGTTCTAGAATACATCCTTCTAGCTCACCAAGATTGGCCTGGAAATCTGTGGAAGACCAAGCACAGTCAAGTTAACTTTCTCTAGGTTGAGGCACATTCACTAGCAATGCTGTAATGTTGTTGTTATCAGGTGCCTTCAAGTCAGTTCCGACTCACAGCGATCCCACGTACAACAGAACGGAACACTGCCTGGTCCTGTGCCATCCTCACAATCCCTCTTATACCTGAAACCATGGTTGCAGTCCATTATGTCAATCCATCTCATGGAGGGTCTTTCTCTTTTTCAATGACCCCCTACTTTACCAAGCATGATGTCCTTCTCCAGGGACTGGTCCCGCCTGATAACATGCCCAAAGATGAAGTGAGATGAAGTCTAGCCATCCCTGCTTCTAAGGAGCTTTCTGGTTGTACTTCATCCAAGACAGATTTGTTCGTTCTTCTGGAAGTTCATGGTATATTCAATATTCTTCACCATAATTCAAACGCATCAATTCTTCTGTATTCTTTATTCATTGTCCAGTTTTCATAAGCATATGAGATGACTGAAAATACCGTGACTTGGATCAGGAGCACCTTAGTCCTAACGTGACACCTTTGCTTTTGACCACTTTAAAGAGGTCTTTCGCAGCAGATTTGCCCAATGCAATATGTTTGATTTCTCAACTGCTGCTTCCATGAGTGTTGACTGTGGACCCAAGTAAAATGAAATCCTTAACAACTTCAATATTTTCTCCGTTTATCATCCTGGGGTTTCCAATTCCCAAACCTTTCTTGGGCTCTCCCCTCTTCTTTTTCTTCATAGCCTCTGTTATCTTTTACCGAGGCCACCAAAATACCCTCTCAAATTTCTCTCCTTGACTTTAGTCTCTCTGATCCCAAATGCACTAAGGTTCACTCTTTAAAACACAAACCTGATGTGAAACTTTCCTATTTAAAACCCTTTGATGTACCACCCTCCCCAAATATGAGATCTTCAATGGCAAGGCCAACTACACATAAAGATGTATTTTTGGTAATAACCTGAATGATGTCTAGGATGCTTTTTACCTATTAAATTAATTTTCCAATATCCTCATCATACTGTTATCTTCAATAGGGACTGATCCACTGTCTTCCACCTTTGTGCTTATTAAGGAGCCCTCACGGCACAGTGGTTAAGTGCTCAGCTGTTAACCAAAAGGTAAGCGGTTCGAACCCACCAGCGCTCCACAGGAGAAAGACGTGGTAGTCTGCTCCCATAGAGATTACAGCCTTGGAAGCTCTATAGGGCAGTTCTACTCTGTCCTGCAGGGTTGCTATGAGTTGGAATCAACTCAGCAGCAATGGGTTTTGTGCTTATTGTTTCTAGAGGAAATATAAGAATTTTCAATAGAGGCAAAAATGTTTATGTGAGAGAAGATTATAACATAGAATAGTATGAAATCATAGTTCAAAAAAGGAAAACGTGTGGTAAAAACTTTATGCTTCCTAAGTGTGAAGTGCTGGCCCATGTGTTAAAACAATGCATCAATCAAAGTGGCTTCCACCTTTGAAGCTCATGAACAACTCTGGAAAACAATTTAGTCAGTCTACATTGCCACTCCAGTCTTCCCTAGGGAGACCAATCTATGTGAAAGGAGAAAAGAGAAGCCATTGATCTCATGAGGGGGAGCTCTTAATACACAGAAGGGAGGAAAGAAAAGAGGCAGCAGAAGCACTTATCAAAGTAATCTGTGTACACATTAACTCCTTTAAAATAATGCTCAACTACTGGCAGAATCATCTCGTCCCATATGTGAAGGGGGAACAAAGACGAACTCTTCATTGTGGGATTTCTCTAATCAGCATTTTAAACTAGATTTTAAATCTTTTCAGAGTTAAGCCAATTTCTCTCTAACCAGATGGCCCCCCTAACCTCTCTAGGGTGGAAATCCCAACCCTCTGCTTCCTACTGCTTCCCTAAGTAGGTCTTTGACTACTTCTAACAAGTTCTGTTGCACTGGCCTCTGCAACTCGATGACCTTTCTTACCTTAACACCTCCCAGCCCAGCTGCAAACCTCTCTCACTTAAAAAAAAAAAAAAGAAAAAAAAGCCAGGCCTCTTTTGGAACAAGGACATACATCGAAAACTCTCCAAGTTTCTCAAGCTTCACGAGAGTGTAGTAATTCATAGTTAGACTTCTCTCTGATTGGGTAGCGACTTTGCCAAGTAGCTGAAACCCAGTGTATATCTGGTTGCCTCCCTCCCCTTGTGGCTAATTCCCTGGCCTATTTCTCTCCCCTGAGACTCACAGATTCTGCTCTCCTTGAGGAAACGGTCCTATACACTGGGCCACATCATAATGTGACTGTCACTTAATCTTACTGTTATCTTCAACAGAAACTGTCTTTTCTAGAAGGATGTATATTTTTCAGAAAGAACTATAGAGAGAGGCCACATTTAGCTCAAAGAAATGAAACTAATGCAGAATAATTGGAACAAGACAGTATGTGTTTGTGTATAGTTTAGGTCCGTCTGTCTATCTCCGACAAGAATTTTTTTGGTTCCTCAATCACATGGCTGAAGGCCGCCATCCGCCCTGCTGTTAGAAGGCAGCCAGTATGCTGTCTGACATACACCTGTACCTTTTCCTTCCCCTCCTCAGTCTGGTTTTGATTACTATTTCTCATGTAGCTGTGTCCAACCACACTTCATGGCAATTTGCCTCTAACTGCTGTTTTCACTTCAAAAACCGCAATTTAACATCCATATTATACTACTTTAACTCCTTCTACAAGATACATTATAAGAAACAAGAACATGGGTTGTAGAAACTTGGTTTCTTAGTTGTGGTCATGCAGAACATCAGCAGGTGGGAGGGAGCATGCTTATTACCCTGTGCACGATGACAACGTCACCTAACAGACTAACCTCACCACTGCATTTACTCAAGACTGGCCAAACCAGGGAATTCTCTGCGGAAATGCAAACCAAAAACAAAACAAAAAAACAACCCAAACCTGTTGCTGTTAAGTCGATTCCGACTCACAGCGACCCTACAGGACAGAAATTCCAAGGCCACTCTTCATTCAGCATGAAATGGGACAAGCTGAGGCCCTAACTTTTAAATGTCCGTGTGGTGGGCACAGGCACAGGTTCCAAGGCATAAACAACCCCATTTTGGGTTTTTTTGGAGGCTGAATTTTAGTGTTAAAATTGAATTTGGTAACAAGCACTCAATTACACAACCATGTTTAAATTCTAAAATAGTTATTTTTACAACAGTCTTATAAAGTTTAATTCACCCCTTTGCCCTGAGAGATTTAATGAATGCTTAAAACAGCTCCACCTACTCTTCTATAATTGGCTACATTTGTATTAAGTATAAATATGCCGACTAGATTTGCATAGTGATTATCTGTGTAGAGCTGTATTTTGGAGAAAAATAAAAAAGGCAATGAACAGACCGAAAGCCCCTAAACAAGAATGTCCTCAACATTTGGATGAATTATATTTTCACTTGCCAATTAGTTCTCACTTGTACCTATAACGGTTTCCTTGTTTAAATAACCATTCTTCACACACAAACACAGTGATTGTTCTTAGGAATGACACATCTTAGGAATAATATATAGGAGCCCTGGTGGTGCAGTGGTTAAGTGCTCAGCTGCTAACCATAAGGTCAGTGGTTCGAACTCACCAGCCGCTCTGCGGCAGTAAGATGTGGCAGTCTGTTTCCATAAAGATTTACAGCCTTGGAAACTCTATGGGGCAGTTCTACTCTGTTCTATAGGGTTGTTACGAGTCGGAATCAACTCGACAGCAGTGAGATATATGTACATATATACATATATGTTAAATCAACCTTCTAGACCTCCAAGTTCTGCTCCATATTGACAGAGGTTATAAAAGCAAATTTTGGGCACTCACGCCTGCTATATTATCTTAGTCAAGTCAAAGAAAAACCAAGCAAAAAACGCAGCCCTATGGAAAATACACAACTCAACGTCTACTTGTAGCTAATAAAATCAACAGAATGGATGCTCCCTTTAATTTTATTTATTTCTAATATTTCATTTGTAGGATACCTTCAGTGAGGACATCCCTAAATTATCAATTTGAAATTTACTGAATTCTCCACAGGATGCAATCCAGATAAAACACAAAGAAGTTACAAGGTACTAAAGAGAAAAAACATTAAAGAAAAGAATGATTCCTAATAATATGCCCTGTTCAGCATACCAGGAGATGCTTCCAGCTCCATATTAATACGACACAGAAGGGGAGGTGCATCACAAGACAGATAGTGCATAGCCTCCTGGTCACTAAATGAGAACACACCAGGATTTGCAGTGAACAATGACCGTATTTTCACTTGCAGATTAGGTCCAGCATGTACCTACAGGGCTTTATACGTTTACCAGTCTAGGCTAATCATGAACACTAGTAATAGATCAAAATAATATTGAAGAATTATTCCTATAAAGCTAACAAAAGAACTAAGCATCAGCATTTAACTTAAGTATGAGATTATTTCTAATGTAAATACCAAGCCATTGTGGTATTTATGTTCCGTATTCACTTTAAAATTTTCATTGGTGTGACATGTAGATTTGTGTCCTTAATGCAACACTGTACCAAAAAAAAAGATGCATAAACTGCTCCTGGCAGCAAAAATAGGGCTGCTGGTATTAGTTAAACTTGACTATATTTTACTTATGGATGTGTGTATTTAAACTTTGTTTAAAATCAGAAACGAAAATTAACTTAGTAATTTAAATCTAATTCTCATTTGTTCACGTCCCCAGTACATGATTATCCGACACAGAAAAGCCCCCAGGTGCTCTAGTGTGGGGTCACAGGTCATGGTTAAGGTTGATTACAAGGCAGAAAAACAGACGTCTTGGAGAATGTCTGTGCCCAGTGGCTCTCTGGGAGGGCCTGACCCTGGCACTGATGTTCAACACTTCATCAAATGCCAACACTCAATCTTAAAAATCAAATTACAAACCAAAATAAAAATGAATAACTGTTTCTCTAGGGATAATATAAGAATAAAACTTCAGTGCTTAATTTCATTAGCTGGTCATTTTTAATCTGTCAGTCAAAACCAAAGTCCACAGAGCTGCCATATGTTTGGCCCATACCTACAGCAAATTATTACATTATACTTGTGTTGAGAATAGTATTCTGATCATTTGACTGACATTAGAATTTTTTAGTAAGTGATACTATTAATTAATAATAATAAAAATCAGTAATAGATGGGAATGAAGAAGTTTACAGAAATTTGGTGTCAGCACTTGAACTGGTTAATAAATAGCATTTACCGTACTTTTATGCAAATAAGGTTCACCTTCTGTGTGGGTTTGCCAGCCACGCCCTCCCCCTGTGAGGTATTTTCATAAGCACACTATGCTATTTTTTTTACAGCAGCATATGGAAGAGGACTGGCATGGCCGTACTTGTGTGGGTGCCTCTGGGGGGAGGGCATGGCTGGCAAACAAACGCAGAAGGTGCATGTTATTTGCATAAAAATATGGTATATGAGCAGATTTTAGTGAACGGAAGTGTTGAGACAGGCCAACTAATATCCTGGAAGGGCACTGTGTCGTACTGAAAAGTTGGTACACGTCTTCCCTCTCATCCACCTCCAGTTTACCACAAGTTAGATTAAGGATAAAATCCTATAAATTAATCACGGGTGAGTCCACTTTAGGGAAAAACTGCTGAAGAGCTGGTACCTTCAACTTCCTTTTCTTGGAGAATGTCTGATTTCAGGATGGTCCAAACATCAAAATCTGAACTAATTTACCAGACCTGCTTTTACATAAATCTGAAACTCAGACAGCATACTGAAAAGATATTATGTATACACCACCCCGGAGGCACAGTGGTTAAGAGCTGGGCGGCAAACTGAAAGGTCGGCAGTTCAAATCCACCACCTGCTCCTAAGAAACCCTATAGGGCAATTCTACTCTGTCCTATAGGGTCACTGTGAGTTGCAATCGACTTGTCGGCAATGGGGCAGTGACAAGTGAAATACTTTTTGCACACCTGTATTTATCTGGGTTTTCATCCTATATTTACAGAATAAAAGGTAACAAGCAATGTACTTTTGAGGTCTGAGAATGAATGTGCAGACCAGACATGAGAAATTTAAGACTAGCCCAAAGTCATGGTGAAGTATTTAGGCAACCAGGTTTTTGTTAGGACATCAAGCTGTTAGTGGCTTTAGAGTACATATCTCATTAGGTGGAACCAACCCTTGCCCAGCTCCTATTGTTGACATGCCTTTGATAAAATGAACTATAATATGACCTTCAAGGGATATCACCCCAGAGACTAACAATCAGAAATGCAGTAAGACAGCCATTTTGACATGCTTCTCTCAGATGTAGGCTGACCTAGTGTGTTGATGTCAGGAGAGACAAAAAACTGGACTGACTTTCTAATGGAACTTGTCAAGTCCCTATAAACTCCAAGGAAGGCTATTTAAGCCTGGTTTGTGAACAGAGGCTAGAGAAATACAGTGACAGAGTAACTTGCTAATAAAGAACTGAGACATCAGCTTTGGAAAAAGTTACAGACAGTTTGCTATGCCCTTTATCTTGGGAAAATTGAAGGAATGACTTGGGAAGTTGAATCTCATCAACTGTATGAATTACATTACTGATAGGTTAGAGAACCTTGGTAAATAAAGGAATCAATTCTACAGAACATGCCAATTCTGTGTGTGCTATTTCTGGATCACAGAATGTTAGCATGTGTTTTAAAATTGTGTAGGATTTTTTTTTTCTTTTATTGTACTTTAGGTGAAGGCTTACAGAACAAATAGTTTCTCATGAAACAGTAGTACACATATTGTTTTATGACATCGGTTAACAGCCCCACAACATGTCAACCCTCTAACTTCTCAACCTTTTTTTTTGTGAAAATACACATAGCCAAAGATAAACCGTGTAGGATTTTTATGAGTTAATTTAAAATATAAAATTTGATAGTATTGAGAGACAAATGCTGGATTCCTGCGATATACATGGTTAAGCCATCTGAGTGGCAAAAAAGGGTACAATCCTAAACCACAAGTTTGTATTACATATTTTAAGGATGAATCTTTAACTTCAAATAAGCTGAACAAATATACACAATACCGGTTTCA
>NW_004443985.1:16084795-16085809 GCF_000243295.1 Trichechus manatus latirostris
TGGGTAATGCTTATGGGTTTGCTTTGGATCAGGTTCTGCACCACGTGCAGTCTCCACACCTTAGTATTAACCAAGATTTACTAGGACCGTGGTCTAAATGTACTCCCAACATTTTCATGAGCAATGAAACCTTCAAACGATGGCTGGTGAGAACCTGAGGTCAAGTGCATACATGATTAGGACATGAAGTCAGACCAAATTTTTATTTCCAGGGCCACAAATAGAAAAGCCCCACTTTAAATAGATTTTCAGGGGGTGGGATGACAGCATGGAGATGATGTTATCATTTATTCGACTACTTAAATGGCACAACGCCCACTGCTTCTGTAACTATTTAAAGAATGTTAGACTTGGGAACATTTAAGAAGAACACATCACAGCCATTTAAGAAATTTCCTTCTTGGTGTTTAAAAAATATATTTCCATCCTATCTTCTGGCTGACTACTAAGACGGCAATGTATCTCATCAGGATAAACTATTAAAATAGATACATAATACACATTTACAAAATAAAAACAAAAACGTCTCAAAAAGCAATCTAATTATCCCGTAGGAAACCACGAAAGAAACAAGAGGTTCCTTTTTCTTGCTGACGTCTAGTAAATGAAGGATGGTGCCTGTTCTTATGAGACGGTCCCTTGTCTCATGAGGGCACCGCTAGGAGCTATCTTGTTGACAGCAAAGAGGAGCTGAAGTTACACTTCTTAACTTTACTGAAATTCCTTCAAGGAAGAGCTGACTGCTCTGACACGGATCACAGTAGAGGGTCCCAGACAGAGCAGGAGAAAAATGTAAGACAAAATTCCAATTCATAAAAGAAGACCAGACGTAACTGGTCTGACAGAGACTGGCGGAACCCCTGAGACTACGGCGTCCCGAACACCCTGCTGACTCAGAACTGAAGCCACTCCTGAAGTCTACCTTTCAGCCAAAGATTAGTGAGGCTTATAAAGCAAACAATAACATGTGAGAAATGTGCTTCTTAGTTCAATCATGTATACGAGACCACATGG
>NW_004443985.1:16087535-16088976 GCF_000243295.1 Trichechus manatus latirostris
CGAGGTATTTTCATAAGAGCTGCTATGCCTATTTTTTTTTTTTAACATGTTGCTGTATAAGAAATTAGCATAGCACACTTATGAAAATACTTGGTGGGGGAAGGGCGCAGTTAGTGAACAAATGTAGAAGGTGCACGTTATTTGTGTAAAAATACAGTATACAGATTTGTTAGTATTTCCCTACAATGGATTCCTTGAAGTGAGACTGCTGTTCAAAGGCTATGTGCATTTTAAATTTTACAGGTACCTCCAAATTGCCTTCCAAAAATGCTGTACCAATCTATGTTTCCGCAAGCAGTATATAAGTGTGTCTTTCCCTAAATATTCTCCATTTAGGATGCTATTAATTTTTAAAAATTTTGTCAATCTAGTGATTTAAAAAAAATCTCATTTTAGTTGGTATCTACTTGAGTTTGAGCATCTTTTTCTATGTTTCTTGGTCATATTTAGCTGTTGTTCTGTGAACCGGTTGCTTAGATTATTTCCCCCCCTTTTCCACTGAGTTGCTGGTTTTTAACTTACTGATTTATAGTTCTTTGTACAGTAGGGTATTAACTCTCTGCCCATTACATATGTTGTCAGATGGCTGCTTATCCTTTAACTATTTACAGTGGTTTTTTTGCCATATGGAACTCAAAAAAATTTATGTGCTCAATTCTGTTAATATTTCATTCTTTACACCTTTTGGGTTTCACATCTTGCTTATAAAGGTCTTTCCCTAATCCCAAATTTTACTTTAAGGATGTTCATAAGCTTTGATATGTTTTACTGAAAATCTCTTTTTCTAGCATTCTAGGTTGAGTTTTTTTCCTGTAGTACTTTGAAGATGTTTTTCAACTGTCTTCTGGTTTGCATAGTTTCTGAAGAGAAGTTCGCTATCATTCTTATTTTTGTTCCTCTATAATAACACGAGTCTTTTTTTCCTAGCTATTTTTAAGAATTTCTTTTTACCACCCTTCAGCAATTTGATTATGATGTGCCTGGGTGTGGTTTTCTTCATATTTCTTCTGCTTCGGGCTCATCAGCTTCTTGGACAGTGCGTTTCAAGTTCTCATCAATTTTTAAAAAATTACAGCCATTATTTCTTCTAATTCCATCTGTGTCAGTTCTGTTAATATCTGACTGACTGCTGGACATTGTGGATTCTACCTTGCTGGGTACTAGATATTTCTGTATTCTTACAAACATTCTTGAGCTTTGTTTGGGGGAACAGTTTTATCCTTTTAGGTCTTGCTTTTGTTACATGGGTCTAGAACAGTGCTTAGCCTAGGGTGAGTCATTTCTCACAACTGTGGCAAGACCTTCCTGAGTACCCAATGCCCCATGAATTATGAGTTTTTACAGTCTGGTTGGTGGGAAAAGGCATTGCTCCTGGCTCTGTGTGAGTGCTGGGCTGGGCTATTTCTTTTAACTCTCTTGGGTGGTTCTTTGCTCAGACTCA
>NW_004443985.1:16089076-16091210 GCF_000243295.1 Trichechus manatus latirostris
GCTATCATTCTTATTTTTGTTCCTCTATAATAACACGAGTCTTTTTTTCCTAGCTATTTTTAAGAATTTCTTTTTACCACCCTTCAGCAATTTGATTATGATGTGCCTGGGTGTGGTTTTCTTCATATTTCTTCTGCTTCGGGCTCATCAGCTTCTTGGACAGTGCGTTTCAAGTTCTCATCAATTTTTAAAAAATTACAGCCATTATTTCTTCTAATTCCATCTGTGTCAGTTCTGTTAATATCTGACTGACTGCTGGACATTGTGGATTCTACCTTGCTGGGTACTAGATATTTCTGTATTCTTACAAACATTCTTGAGCTTTGTTTGGGGGAACAGTTTTATCCTTTTAGGTCTTGCTTTTGTTACATGGGTCTAGAACAGTGCTTAGCCTAGGGTGAGTCATTTCTCACAACTGTGGCAAGACCTTCCTGAGTACCCAATGCCCCATGAATTATGAGTTTTTACAGTCTGGTTGGTGGGAAAAGGCATTGCTCCTGGCTCTGTGTGAGTGCTGGGCTGGGCTATTTCTTTTAACTCTCTTGGGTGGTTCTTTGCTCAGACTCAGGTAGTTTCTTTACATGCCTCTGGGGATCAGCACTCTGCTGAATACTGGAGAGGGACTGTTTTAGTCCGGGTTCTCTGAAGTAGTGTATATATGTATGCGCGTGCGCGCGCGCACACACACACACACGGAGATTTACTTCAAGGAAATGGTTCATGCAACTGTGGGGGCAAGTCCCAAATCCATGGGTCCAGTGGCAGGCTGGGACCCTTTGCTGGCTCAGGGGGGTTGCAAGAGCTGGTGAATCCCATTAACCATTCACAGGGACCCTCTGCAGATATCCACGGTTTTCTGTGTACAGTTCTCTCTTTTCTAGTACTATCTTGTGAATTCTAGCTGCCTTGACCTCCCTGAACTCCCAGTTTTGTTTTCTCAACTCAGCAAGTCTACCAGCCTCTGCCTGGGTTCCCCTACTTGCATCATGGCCTGAAATTCTCTCAAGGCAGTAGGGAGGGCTCACTTCATTTGTTTCCCATGCCTCAGGGATCACTGTCCTTTCCTATCTGAGTCTCGTGTCTTAAAAACGGTTGTTTCATATATTTTGTTTTTATTTTTTGGTTGTTTCAGGTGGGGGAGTAAACCTGGCCCCTGTCACTCTACCCTTTTACTGAAAGCACAAGTTCCTCTCATTATTTCTTCAAATATTTTTTTCTCTCCTGACCTTCCTTCCTGGGACTACAGTTATAAGTATATCAGATGTTGCCCCATAGCTCAGTGAGGCTTTGTTCATTGCTTTTCATGCTTTTTTCTCTCTTCATTATGGATAGTTTCTATTACTATATCTTCAAGTTCACTGATCTTTTCATATGTTGTATCTCATCTTCTAGTAATCCCATCCATTGCATTTTTATGTCGGATATTGTGTATTTTTGTTGTTAATCTTTAGAAGTTCCATTTGCATCTTTTTAATATTTTCTATTTCCGTCCTCATCATGTTCATGTTTTCCTCTATCTCCCTAAACATATGGAATATATTTATAGAAGTCGTTTTAGTGTCCTTGTCTGTTAATTTCATTATCTCTGTCATTTCTGGGTCTGGTTCTATGGATTAATTTTTCTACTTGTTATGCGTTCTATTTTCCTGCTTTTAAAATGTCTGGTACTTTTTAACTGGATGTTGAACATTGTAAATTTTACCTTGTTGGGGGGTATAATTTGTTGTATTCCTTAAAGAATGCTGGACTTTGTTCTCGCTTATAGGCAAATTATTTAGAAACAGTTTGATCCTTTTAAGCTTTGTTAAGGGTGGGCCAGGGCAGTCTTTAGTCTAGAGCTAATTTACCCCCACTATTAAGGCAATGGAAACCCTGGTGGCATAGTGGTTAAGAGCTACAGCTGCTAACCAAAAGGTCAGCAGTTCGAAATCACCAACCACTCCTTGAAAACCGTATGGGGCAGTTCTACTCTGTCCCATGGGTCGCTATGAGTTGGAATCAACTCAACGGCAACGGGTTTTTTGTATTAAGGCAGTATCTTCTGAGGTCTACATGATTTCCTGTGTATTATGAGGTCTTTCCACTCACACGGAGTCTTGTGTGAGCTCTAGGAATTGTTCAGCCTACTGCCTTA
>NW_004443985.1:16092182-16094314 GCF_000243295.1 Trichechus manatus latirostris
ATATGAGCCTTCAAAGTGTTTGCAGAGGTATATACACGCAATTTTATCTTTACAATGATGTTGCAAGATAGTCAGGGTCAGAGCATGACTTCAGTTCACAAGTGAGGGCACTGATTTATCCAAGGTCATCAGGAGGTTAGTGAGAGAACTGGGTCAAGAATCCAGTTTTCCTGACATCTTTAAAATTGAGTATAATTTGCTCCTTTGACTTAATCTTTTTCTAACATGGCAAGGTATAACCTTCATCGTGCTCGTGATCTGTCTGACACTGGTGAGTCTAACAAGGGTCATCTTAAGGTTCGCTAAAAAGATGCAAGCAGGGGCATGTGACTCTGACTTAAGAGGAGACAGGTGTAAGTGCGGTGAAGATCACGGAAACAGCTCAGAGCTAAACAACATAAAACTATCGCACAACTATGGCTCAATTCCAGTGTTTTCATTTGAAGACTTTGCCATCTATATTCAGGACAATGAAGTTCAGAATAGCAAAATGGGATTATTGGGCTATGTGTATCATACTGCTTTGGCAGCGTGCTTACCGACAATTTATAATACTTAAAGATATTTTCCAAAGAAGGTTACAAAAAGAAGTTGTTTAACTGGGGAAAGTGGTCCTGGCATTAAAGGTATGTACTGGCTGAGAATGGCAACAACCCCAACATTACTCACGGAGTTCAGCCCCATTTCAGTGCTGACACCATATCCCTTTTGAGAGTTGATGGGGCCATTCCTTCCTGTCCTGGCACACCAGAAGAACAGGAGTCGCCAACTTGGCACATGAAGTGAAATGGAATATTCCAAGGTTATACTAGGCCAATGGACACTACAAGCTAAGTCAGATGGTTATGGAGATAATAATAAACAAAGCTCTTTTAAGATAAAAGTAAATAAAAAAGACAGTTTGGACTTCCTTGTATTTATTTTTTAATATTTTACTGGGCAAAAGAATGGTTAAGAGTTAAGAGGGAGAGCAGCAGGTGGCCAATAAGGATAAGAAAAGCAGCAGCAGCAGAAAAATCAGGAGCCTGGAAATGTGGATAGAAGGCAGACATCAGCTAATGGAAAAAAGGAGAAAGGAGGAGTAATCACCAAGGATACACCACAAAGCTCTGCCCTACAGAAATAACTATGGTATGTGCTGGTCCATAGACTCCAGCTCAGTGATTCTTATGGAGAGGAAGGTTCACTACCTGCTCGGCAGGTGGTGGAGTCAAATCACAGTCTGTGGTGAAGGTGGAGTACTGTGCATACGTACGTACTCCAAAAATGCTTGCAATAGATCAGTGGTTTTTATATTACAAACTATAGGAAGCAGAGAGCAACAGAGCCCCTGGGCTAATGTGGACAGGTCCCAGATAAGTGAGAAAGCCTGTGTGGGTCACAAAAGGCTGAGAAACACAGCTTACATGATGTTCTACTTTCTGTTTGGAAGATGAGTGAGTTATACTACTTTTGCTCTAAACTTGCTGTGGTTCATGCTCTTCTCTTATTTTTTCTATTAGGATTCCTGAAAGAGGCAGTCTTCAGAAGGCAATAGTGAACAAGCTGGTATGAGAAATTAAGTAAAAACCCAGTTTAAAAAAAAAAAGTGGTTCACACTGCTTCTGCTATTTCCATTTGAAGGCAGGAGAGAGGCTAATGCTTCACCTCAAGAAGAATATAGACAACCAAGAACAAAGTGTGAAAACAGCTTCATTAACAAATCTGGGTGTAAGAAAGGTTAAAAGAATCCTTTGAAAGTCAGTGAGGTCACAGAGGGGCCTACTCAGAGCTGGGCAGGTGGTGGTAGTGATCCCAGAGGGTGGTATACCTTGAAAGGTCCCCTGGGACCAGGGGTATGTGGTAGCCACATGGAAGAACTGTACTGACATAGAAAAGAATGTTTCCTGTTCAGGAAGAGAAGACCGGGCACCAAGGCCTCTAGACTGCAGGATCCTTCTCCGTGCAGGGTGGGTAATCCACATCCTAGGGGATTTGTTCTGCTGTTGTTAAACTTTTAAAATGTATTCACTTTCTAAATTTACATAAACGAAAAGCCATGCTATGTTATTTATAAACCAGGTACAGGTGTTTCTGACAAAAACCATCATTAGAATGATTCCATTTCACCAATAACAAACTTATGGTATTTA
>NW_004443985.1:16094989-16099401 GCF_000243295.1 Trichechus manatus latirostris
GATGGCCAGGGCATTAAAAGAAAATGTGACTACAGATCAAAAGAGGGTTAGTTCTAGGGCGACAAATTTGCTGGTCCTAAACTTAATAACAACAAACAAAACTCTGTGAGATGTTATCCAGGGGAATAGGAAAGGTCTTTGACTGACCTAAAACATATAATTCTTTTCCTGTTTAAAAAAAAAAAAAAATTTCTCTTTAGAGTGAGGAAGACCAAACAATCATCTGAGTTTCATTAACCACTGTAATCTTTATTATCTTTTAATTATCTTCACTTAAAAACTAATGAAGAAAAAGTTCATTAAAATCTAGACTAAATGTTCTTGACTCTTCAGAAATTCCTCAAGTAAGGAAAAGAGAGTCTTTGAGTGATTCTTTGGGTAATTCGTTCTGAATAAAAGACACATTCACATGTGATTAAAGAATGATGTTTGTTTACACTGAGAATTTGCTTCACAGTCCAATTTCTTACTTGTGTTTTTAAAGCTTTTCACTGACAAGGACAGAACATGTCGCTTCAAAAGCCTTACAGAATTCTCAGAGGCATCCCTAAAGAACATCAGATGCCAAAGGTCTGAGGATAATTTAGGGGGAGAAAAACACCTAATATACAGAAAAGTTTACTAAATTTTAACACTGAGAAAGACATTCATTACTTGGTTATGGGGAAAGAAGACAGAAGTTTGCAGGGGAGTACAGAAATGGACAAGCAGTGATCTGGAACACCTCATCATTTACTTCTTAATGTTTCTCTAGAAGAAAAATCGATCACTGGTAAGGACTTTACAACAACGTTTTCTAAAAAGTAAGCTGAAGAGAATTTTCATCACAAGATAAGATACAGCAGCTCTTTAATGAGACCAACTTCTAACCTAAAAAATTAGAACTTTTCATTGTAGGGAAAGCAACAGACTTCTAACAGAAAATTTGTAGCCACAGCTAATCCATGTTTAGATTTATATTAATTATGGGGCAACAAAATATGCATAAAAATGCTAAGCAGAAGTAGGTCAAAGCCAGGGCTAAAAGCTGAGGTCACTGTGTCTAAATTTACACCAAGATTATAATGAGACAAACTTAACTGACAGATACACTTTGCTGAGTCTCATCAAATTTGAGTTTGCAGAGCAAAGACCCTCAAATGAAAATTAAATACTTATCTTTAAAAGATAGTTGACTTAACAAAGTTAAACAAACATGTATTATTTTTATGAGAAAAGACAACACAGATATTTTCATTTTGAAAACAAAAAAACCAGTATAAACACACTACCCAGGATAGTACATCCAGAGGGCTTTTTGTCACCTGAAGATACTCACCACACTATTGAATGTACACATAGCCTGAGTTCCCCAAACGAAACTCCCACATATGTATCTCAAAGGCTTCTCTGCCCAGTTAAAATAACTGCAATTGTAAATTTTACCTTTCTGGAGAATTAAACAAGCAAGTAAACCTATAAAACCTGCTGCCTTTGAATCGATTCCGACTCAGACACCCTATAGGACAGAGTAGAACCACCCCATGAGGTTTCCAAAGCTGTCCTTTGAACAGAAGTAGACTGCCACATCTTTCTCCCATGGAGCAGCTGGGTGGGTTCAAACGGTCAGGCTTTTTAGTTAGCAGTTGAGCACTTAACCACTGTTAAGTGGTTAAGAGCTCCTTAACAAGCAAACAACCTCCTCCAAACAATAATCTCTCACTTAAAAACTTTCACCAAATAGGATAAAGGCTATTAACTTTTTGAAGCCATACATGATTAATCCCAACTCTAAAATACGGACAATAATTTTAAATTGTATCCACTGAAAAGATGCTTGCCTTGAGGTGCGGACACATCCTAGAAAAGGCTGAAGTTCAAAGACACCAGCCCTAGCCGACCCTTCATCAGATAAAAAATGCACATGCCTCAGGTAACTGCACCCGCCTGCAGAGGACCAGGTGTGGCTGGTCCTCCATGTGCCTTTGCCTCAGTGAAGCAGGTACTGCATGTGCTGTAGCTCAGTGATATTTTCTGGAGTTTTTCTTATAAAAATGTAATGCTGGCATCTGAAGCTTGGTAAACTGTAAAAATATCTCCTCTAGGCCTCCACTCTTCCTAACTTCTCTTCTGTTTTTGAATGAGACTGTATGAATTTGTTTCCATCATGCGAACCAGTCTGGACAAGATAGTCACTCACTGGAGTACAGGTAGTCCCGGACTAATGTTCCGATGACTGTTGTAAACCGGTTCTGATATAAGTTGAGTATCTCATTTTGTTTTTAAGTTTTCATTATTACTTTCTTTTATTATCAATATCTTTATAAATCTGATCTTTGTCTTTGGGGGTTCACATGAGAATAACATCAGCAAATTACGTGCTACAACACTGTACGTAGTACATATTAATAATGATAAGATGTACAAAAAAACAAAAACAAATGGATAGTCCTAAAAATGCAGATCATTGTAAAAGAGAGGATCATTGTAACTCGGGCAGCAGGCTACCTGTATGTGTGACCACGATGCTCTGAATAAAAGGAAGGTGGTGCACCTTACTGGTGTGAGCAGTTGCCAAAAAAGGTACTACTCACACCTGCCTATGGGCACACAGCTAGATAGGCTTCAACTGGCTGACCGGGGCACTTAGGTAAGGTATCTCTCATGGATTGAATTGTGTCCCCCCAAAATATCTGTCAACTTGGCTGGGTCATGATTCCCAGTATTGTATGATTGTGTACCATTTTGTAAATCTGATGTGATTTCCTTATGTGTTGTAAACTCTATCATTATGATGAGGTTATATGTGATTTCCTTATGTGTTGTAAACTCTGTCACTATGATGAGGTTATACCTATGAGGTTTACAAGATTAGAGAGTGTCTTAAACCAATCTCTTTTGAGATATAAAAGACAGAAGCAAGCAGAGACACATGGGAACCTCATAACACCAAGAAAGCAGTACCGAAAACAGAGTGTGTTCTTTAACCTGAGGTTCCTGTGCAGAGAAGCTCCCAGACCAAGAGAAGACCGATGACACGGACTTTCCTCCAGAGCCAACAGAGAAAGTGTTCCCCTGAAGCTGACGCCCTGAATTTGGACTTGAAGCCTACTGGACTGTGAGAGAATAAACTTCTCTTTGTAAAGCCATCCACCTGTGGTATTTCTGTTAGAGCAGCACTAGATGAGTAAGACAGTCTCCAAACAATATGATTTATTTGGGAACATGCCTTCAGAGGGAAGGCAGTGCTGAACTGGGGGGGACGGACTTGTATTTTCAAGAAAAGACAAATGGAGGTATTCATTATTCAATTTTATAAATGCTTTGTTTGGCGGTACATTTCTTCATAGGATACTCTTAATAAGATGGTTCTTTAAATGCATTTAAAATATTTTGATTTACAATTTTTCCCAGGAATGCATCTGTTGTGGAAAGAAATCTGCCTGTAGTTTAAAGGAAGTCCTGTAAGGCTTATTATGTGAATTCTTCACCAATATGACATAACCAAGAGGTCAACATCCATAGTAAGTGCTGAGATCTAAGACCTCTTAAAGTAAGGCTAAATATGAAGAAAAAGAGAAAGAAGTTTTAATAGTTGTGTAAGAATAATTAGTCTCATGTTTCAGAACTGTCTTCTTTTTTTGAGTAATCAACACTGTGTGTACTGATATGAACAGCACCTTGCCGAGGCCAGATATTGCCTGGAAGACTGAGTTAGAAAGGAAGGAAAAATAAAGATAACCGCTCAGTTATTAATGTCTCCAGAGTGAGACACTGGTAGGGTTATGTTCATTCTTCACATTTTCATAATGATGATATTTTCCCCAAGACATCATTCAATCCCAAATATGCAAATTAAAGAGGGAAAATGTTATTCAATCATCTGGATGTTTTGCCTACACAAGTCAATTTCTGGACAATTGGAGGCGTTTTATTATGTTGTTTCAGAACTCTCAAATTTCCATGTTACAACACCACACTGCATTATTATGATTTCAAATATTCATTATTTAAATGTGTTGTTTAAGTAATTTATCTTCACTCCTCCTTCGAAAAACAAGAAAGATTTTACCCAATAGCCTTTCTCCAGCAGCAATATATCCTTCACCTTTTGGTAACAAATCAGTAACTTGACCTGGCTAATTTACCACTAACAACAATTGTGATGCAGCGACCTGTTCTGAAGTTTACTATCTCTTTTTTAAAAAAGGGCTGCTACAAAAATTAATGGTGTTAAACGATATTAACTAGGAATATTTGGCCTGCCTAAAAAAAAAAATCTTGATAAACTATAAAAATATGCCTAGAAGTACCTTGGAAGAAAAGCCTGGTGATCTACTTCTGAAAGATCATCACCAATGAAAACCCTATGGAGTGAAGTTCTACTCTGACATACACCGGGTTGCCATGAGCCAGAATTGATTCAACAGCAA
>NW_004443985.1:16099776-16102440 GCF_000243295.1 Trichechus manatus latirostris
CCTGGACTAGGAGCTTCTCTGCGCAGGAACCCCAGGTCCAAAGGACATGCTCTGCTTCCAGCACTGCTTTCCTGGTGGTATGAAGTTCCCACTCTCTGCTTGCTTCCCTTTCCTTTTATCTCTTGTAAGATAAAAGGTGGTGCAGGCCACACCCTAGGGAAACTCCCTTTACACTGGATCAGGGATGTGACCTTAGTAAGTGTGTTACAATCCCACCCTAATACTCTTTAACACAAAATTACAATCACAAAATGGAGGACAACCACACAGTACTGGGAATCATGGCCTAACCAAGTTAACACATATTTTTGGGGGACACAATTCAATCCATGACATCTTCTCATTTAAAACTTCCAACAATTCATTTTAAAATAACCAGTCAGGCTGATCTTCTCTCAATTGTACCAAATTGGTGAGATTTTACTGTACATGCTGTTGTAAGATTAGCCAGTTAGAATCCTAAAAAGAACAAGTGGATAACTCCGTAATAATCAAAAAGAAACAGAAAAGAAATTACAGATCACCACCAATTTAATTTATCCTCCTACTTTAGGAATGCTGGTAGCCCTATACAGGTCAAACAAAGTTCACGGCTATTCCCTGGGTCAGTGGTAAGGAAAATAGAAACGGATAAACAAAACATCAAGATGATAAACACAACATTGTATTTTTTTCTTTACCAAATGGGAGCAATTTCTCCAAAAGCCCGTTATCTTCTTTAGATAAGAGATGAGGGTAAAACTATAAAGGCATGTTTCTACCCATATATCAACAAATATGGTAAAGTCTAGTTTTTACTATGTTAAAAGAATCGAACCTACCAACGAGATATATTTAAACTATGGAAGTAACAAAGATTTTGCAGGTCAGCACTTCTGGGCAATGATCTGTCACAAGAGAATAAACAGCTAATGCTCTCTTTCACACAGGCAAATTAGATGCTCGGGGAAGATATAAAACTGAAGGTCATTATAAACAAATACCTGTTTACATAACATAGAAATATCAAGGGATATGTTGTTGTTGCCGTGTCTTTCTCCTGTGGAGCCTCTGGGTGGGTTTGAATCGCCAACTTTTCAGTTAGCAGAGGGCTCTTAGCTCTTATACACTAGATTTTTCTTTTTTTTTTTTAAAAAAAGTAAGCTCTTGCCAGATGTTTCTGGTCAGTTTTATGATCAACTAAGAGCTATCTGGTAAACATGACCTGTTTGTCCTGGGTACCATACCTTTTATTTGAACTGATACCTTCTACATCTATTCCCAGATTTGAAACAGCCACATAACTAGACCTTGGAAAGCACCTGGTAGTGTCTGTGACTTCTATTTATTTATTTTTCTGATCACTTGTCCCATTAATGGAAACTATTAACAAAAGTAACTGGAGAAATGCTTTGTCATGGCTTCATGTCTCACCTACATACTGAAGCCACAAGCCCTTTTCTGACAACTCACTGACTCAAAAAGGAACCCTTTTTACTTGTTTCACTACATGACAATCCATGACCTAAACCTACGATTGGTCTATGTTTCCTAGAAAATCATTCTTTGAAAGATGTGTTATTTAATAAAGTGCTACATACAACTGGATCTTTTTGTTTGCATTATTATATACCAGTATCTCTTGTAAGAAAAGTTTATTTTTAAGAATTGGTAAAGCATTAATCCATTTAATAGCACTTAAAGCCCAAATTTACAAATATATATACACATAGGTCAAGGTGAGTATCTTTCAGAATTGCTATTTTCTGTTTTTTTTTTTAAACCAAATTCATGATGGTACAGAATCAAAACTAAAATGTTCTTCTCTTTAATGATTTGTATTCTCTGATTTTATTCATCCCTTTCAATGAATCCTCAATTTTTTCAGAACCTCCAAAGCATGGACAGCATATTTCCAAATTGATCTGAGTGAGCCTTTCGGGGTGAGAGGGGATAGTGTCCTATGACTCTACAGATACTGCTGAGCTAGAACCCAAAGGTCTTTATGGTTTTTTGGTCTTTATTTACACTCCTGGTATTAAAAATACTAGGCAGATTAATAGCAGCTATTTATAATGTTTACTTATCAACAGGGGGCAAGGTATAAAGTAAATACAACTATAACTTTTTTTATCTTTGTGTATAAGGTGTCAGAGAGTTAAATGACTGTAAATTAAAGTCTATCAACATCCATATGGAATTCAATATGTAACAATCTAGAAGAGAAGGCAATTCTTCACGAATAAAGAAAACACCCTGAAGTTAACAATATGTCATGCCATGGATTTCTACCTTAAAAGTTTCTCACATAAAAAAGAAAAAATCTTAGGTATTGGTAGAAACCTAATGTCTAGGTAGCCCACCTGTACTGGCTGTTCCACAAAAACAATTTTTTTTTTTTTGCATTGTTGTTAGGATAGTTTGCTTTGAAAACAGGTAGGTTTATCAGTTTTATAGCTTTACCTGAATTGTAGGAAAAGAAATTGTTCTCCATGGGTTCTCAAGTACCGTATAGTAGAATGGGATATACAGGACTGAGTAAGGTTCATGCTGCTTTGGTTTAAGCACTGGAATCCTTTCAAGACCCAATTATTTTTTTCCTTTTAATTTTTTGTTGATACTATGTGTTTTCAGTAATAGAGGGCATGCTGAATTATTGAATGTGTTCAGATTTTTTGAAGCAGC
>NW_004443985.1:16103919-16106155 GCF_000243295.1 Trichechus manatus latirostris
TGTACCTTTCCTCAATGTAATAGCTCACAAACTTCGTATAATAATCTATACAAAAATACCTGTGCTGAAGTAATTAATCATACATAATCGTCCCCATCCCTATTAGCCACTATTAATTATAAACTTTTTTTTTTTTAATTGTGCTTTAGGTGAAACTTTACAGGGCAAATTAGTTTCTCATTCAACAATTTACACACAAATTGTTTTGTGACATTGGTTGCAATCCTCACGATGTGTCAACATTCTCCCCTTCCACACCCCAATTCCCTGTTTCCATCTGTCCATTCTTCCTGTCCCTTCCTGCCTTCCCGTCACTGCTTTTGGGCAGGTGTTACCCTTTTGGTCTCACATACATGACTGAACTAAGAAGCACGTTCCTCACGTGTGTTATGATTTGTTTTATAGATCTATCTAATCTCTGGCTGAACGGTGAACTTTTGGGAGTGGCTTCAGTTCTGAGTTAAAAGGGTGTCCAGGGGCCATAGTCTTGAGGTAATTATAAACTTTTAATATTCAGTAACACAGTTTACTATCTAATCATAACCAAGTCAAAGACAAGCAATTAATAACAATCAAAGCTAAGGTATCTGAGACAGCTTTTGGATAAGGTTTATATTAATTGTTTAAAAATAAACAGGCTTTAAGTGATGTGAAACAAAGGGCTGTGATGGGAGAGTGAGGAAGGGGCCTGCTCCCGGCCTTCTGTAGATCACCCTGGGAGTAACAGGAGCCACTGGGAACAAATTCCTCTTTTCATTTGCTCAGTCCATTTGAGAAGAATAAAGCTCTTGCCAATGAAGCTGCAGCTGTGCTCACCCTCAACTTAATCACTGTGTAAGGCTGAGGGTTAATTAGCTACCATTCTTAGCTCTATTTGTTGTTCTAATAAAGATCTGCATACATCTAAGACTGGGGGTAACTGATACTTGATTTTTATTTGGAAGCATCAGTTCAGGGAGGGGGAGAAGCTCATCCATACTTAGTGCTGACGTTTGTGGGTATGCTGAGGGCATTTTTATTTGACCCGGCCTGTGCAGTTATCTGTCTGAAGAGCGGCGGACAAGGACTTGATGGCTGCTTATGGACGCAGGCCCTGCTGGCCCAGGCTGGGCCACAAGGCAGGCTATGGTCTGAAGGCAGATGATAAGGGAAGGAAATTCACAGGGCAAGGGGCAGAACCTGAATCATTCCCTCAGAGTGAAAGGGAATAAAGGGATAAGGGTGAGAAGGCATTTTTAAGTTGGTTAAATCTTTATCATTATGCAAAGCCTACTTTGTTGTTGTTTTTTATTATTAAATGTGGTCCATTTGAAAGCTAGTTGTTCTGTTAGTCTCCTTCTTTTCTCAGTCTCTCTGTACCAAAATCTGTGAGGAGAGCGCCACTGTTTCCCAAGGCTGGGATGCTTAGGGCCCTGTTTCCTGGCATTCATGTGCCACCTCCATCAGAGTCCTACTGCCTCTTAGGATATCACGTGGAAGCAGGGATCAGCTTTTGCTGCTACTTGAAGAACATGGCACCACCACCATCCCACACTACATCTACCATCAGCAACTTATGTGTTCATTTGCTTTAAATGTGTTCTGTTTGCTCCCTTTCCAGTACTCTAGTTTCCCTGCCCCCTTACCTTCTCATCTTGGCTTTTGAGAAACTGTTGACCCTTTGGTCTCATACTGATGGCTTTTAAGTAGGGAATCAATCTTACGGGTAACATCCTTTATTTTGTGTGCCACTCTGCTATTTCACTAAAAGGTGATCTCTGAGGATAGGCTCAGTTCTAGTTTAAAGAGTGTCTCAGGGCGATAGTCTCAGGGAGTCCTCTGTTCTCTACTGTTTCAGTTTGTCTGGCTTTTTTAAAATTATTTTTTAATAAGAATTAATAAGAATTTGAGTTCTGCTCTATGTTCTTCTACTATCTGGGACCAACTATGTGGCCCCAGTCAGAACAGTCAGAGGTGGTAGCCAGGCACCATCTAGTTCTTCTGGACTCAGGGTTGATGAGGTTGTGGTTCTTGCAGACTTGTTTCTTCTCTGTGCTTTTGGTTACCTTCTTACTGTTTTGCTCCTGGTGAGTTGAGACCCGTAGTTGTGTCTTAGATGGCCACTCGCAAGCTTTTAAGACTCCAGGTGCTACTCACTTTACTAGGACGCAGATCCTGATTTTTGTGAACTACATTATGCCAATTGACTGAGTTGTCCCATGAGACTATGGTCGTAAGCCTTCAAACTCAGAAAACC
>NW_004443985.1:16106600-16107441 GCF_000243295.1 Trichechus manatus latirostris
CATTATGTCCTCCAGGTCCATTCATATTATAATATGTTTCGCAGACTCATCATTGTTCTTTATGGTTGTGTAGTATTCCATGGTACACATGTACCATAGTTTGCTTATTCACTCTTCCGTTGATGGACACTTCGGCTGTTTCCATTTATTTGCTATTGTGAATAAAGCAGCAGTGAACATAGGCGTGCATATGTCTGTCTGTGTCATTATTTTTAGGTCTCTAGAGTATATACCTTGGAGTGGGACTGCTGGATCATATGGTAGCTCTATCTTTAGTTTTCTGAGAAAGTGGCATACTGTTTTCCAGAATGGTTATACCATCTTACAGTCTCACCAGCAATAGATAAGGGTTCCAATCTCCCCACAGCCTCACCAACATTTGTTGTTTTTTTTTGAATCGGTGTCCTTTCAGCTGGGGTAAGATGGTATCTCACTGTAGTTTTGATGTGCATCTCTCTAGTGGCTATCAATCGTGCACATGTTTTCATATGTTTATGGCTGCCTGGATGTCCTCCTTGGTGAAGGTTCTGTTCATGTCCTTTGCCCATTTTGTGATTGCGTTGTTTGTCTTTTTGTTGTTGAGTTGTTGCAGTTTTCTATAGATTTGAGAGATTAGACCCTTGTTGGATAAATCGTTTCTGAAGGTTTTTTTCCAGTCTGTAGGCTATTTACTCTTTTAATAAAGTCTTTTGATGAGCATAAGTTTTTAATTTTTATGATGTCCCATGTCTTCCAAAAATTTTGTGGTTTTAGATTTAAATTTAGGTCTTTGATCCATTTTGAGTTAGTCTTTGTGTATGGTGTGAGGTATGGGTCCTGTTTTCATTTTTCTGCAGGTGGA
>NW_004443985.1:16111729-16116207 GCF_000243295.1 Trichechus manatus latirostris
TTCTGAGCAGTAGTATTTCCTTGTTTACTTTCGGGTGTTTCCTAGTTCAAGACCATTCAGCTTTTTTGTTCTAACAGCTTGTCAGGATGCACGGTTGTTAAGATGCCAAAGAGGTCACGTCTGTGTGGTGCTGCCTGGCTGCTATCAGATTTTAATAGCTTACATTTCTCAAGTTAACATCTTCTGGTAGGCATCTAATTAAAGATTAAGTTATTCAATTTGAATTTTTATTATTATTTGGCAGCAAAATTTAATGCATTCTTTAAATGCACTTTCTCATCTAAAATGATTTTTCATTAATTTATATCATACTATGCTTTTTCCTTCCTGGCAAATAACAGGTCTTAAAAAGACTAATGAAAATACCCAATTTAAAAGGAAGCGGGTTACATACTATGGAAATTTAAAAATTAGTAATAACAACAGTAGTAGCAGTAAACGATTCACTAAGGTCAGACATTTGCATCTTGAAAAGCTCCAAATCAATAATGGATTTCGTCTCTTACCAGGGTTGCAATCTGTAAGAAGTGAGCAGATGGAGAGGAGGACTTTCGAAATGGTTAGGGCTGGACTCCAGTTATCCTTTAGGATGTCCAGACAGATCACGCCTTGGCTGTTAATATTACAGTGATAGATTCGTGTCCGGAAGGTAACCTAGAGGAAAATGCAAAAGTGTTATAAATAAACACACCTATTATCACACAAATAATCCCAGGGTCACTGGTTGAAACATACTTAAAATTTTTTTCCTTAGGCACATGAGAAAGATCAATAAACAAAAATCACTGTATTAAGAACTTACTCTACGCACAGAGAACTAAAAACCCTCAACAGTAAAAAACATAATTTTCTGCTTCTGATGAACAGTTCTGGGGAGCTGAATTCACTCATGATGGAATAATAGGAACGTCTGTAAGACAAAAACTCAGTCTGATCTATGGAAAAATTTCAAAGTAAAGATCTGGAATTAAGGAAAATAAAAATTCCAAAGGAAACGTCTGTTGGATTCCAGTTGTTTTAAGGATTCTGTATATTTATAAAATCCAAAAACTAAAAAGCATAGGAAAACTAATAAAAAGACAAAATATTATTTTGTGCGACGGTTTAAAAACATGAAATAGGATGTGTGTATAAATAATATACCTAGAGAAACTATATTAGTTATATTTTGCAAAGCTTTTCCTCCTTAAATTCTGTATTTTGAATGTAATATTAGTGCAGCCTGTCTTTCTCTTATGATAGCTACATCACTACTCTACTTTGCTTAAGTATTATTTTGAAGCAGTTATATTTTTATTTTTTTATATTTTACTGCACTTCAGGTGAAGGCTTACAGAACAAATAGTTTCTCATGGAACAGTAGTACACATGTTGTTTTATGACATTGGTTAACAACCCCACAACATATTAACCCTCTAAATTCTCAACCTTTTTTTTTTTTTTTTTGGTGAAAATACACATAGCCAAAGATACGCCATTTCAAAAATTTCTACATACACAGTTCAGTGACATTGACTACGCTCTTCCAATAGGAAGCGCAGTTATATTTTTAAAGAACTTTAGTTAAAAAAGTTAAGTCCCATCAGTTTAATGACACTGACAACTGTTTTATAAAACTCTTATAAGACTTTTTCCCCTAAATTTTATTTTATTGTTGTTGTTGAGAATATACACAGCAAAACATACACCAACAGTTTCCACACATACAATTTAGTGCCACCGATAACATTCTTTGAGTTGTGCAACCATTCTCACACCCTCTTTTTCAGAGTTGTTCTTTCCTCATCAACATAAATTCACTGCCCCCAAAGGTTCCTATCTAATCTTTCCAATTGTTGTTGTCAATTTCATCTCATATAGATAGTTCTTAAAATAGCATAATGCTCAAGGTAGAACATTTTTACTAGTTAAGCTAAACTATTGCTCGGTTTTAAGATAAGTTCAGGGGATATTTTTGGTTTAAGGTTTAAAGATTATCTCAGGGCAATAGTTTCAGGGGTTTATCTACCCTCCATGGCTCCAGAATGTCTAGAGTCCATGAGAATTTGAAATTCTGCATTTTCCCCCTTTTGATGAGGATTCTTCTATAGAATCTTTGATCAAAATGTTTAGTAATGGTAGCTGGGCACCATCCAGTTCTTCTGGTCTAGTAATAAGATTTTAATGCTATTTAATATTAATACTGTGTTTATAAATCTTGTCAAATTTGTAAGTTCAAACAGATAAAACTTCTGGTGTTCTACAGACCAGTCTTCTGGTACCCAAAGTTCAAAAGGGCTCGGAACCGAGAATACACACACGGCAGATCTCTGTAGGTGTTCCTACCCCATTAAGGCATCCAGCATCCACATCAGGTATTTATCTACTTCACATGATATCAAGTATAAGAAAGGGCAGAACCAGAGTCTTCTATAGTTGTTGAGCAATACAGCACCATTCATGGACTAGAATAGAACTTCTAATAAGGAATTTCTAGCAACATGCCAGACCAGATAACCTGACACCCTCTCTGTCATGGACTGAATTGTGTCCCCCCAAAATATCTGTCAACTTGGCTAGGCCATGATTCCCACTACTGTGTAACTGTCTTCCATTTTGTTATCTGATGTGATTTTCCTATATGTAGTAAATCCTACCTCTATGATGTTAATGAGGTGGATTAGCGGCAGTTTTGTCAATGAGGCAGGACTCAATCTACAAGATTAGGTTGTGTTTTAAGCCAATCTCTTTTGAAATATAAAAGACAGAAGCGAGCTGAGAGACACGGGGATCTCATACCACCAAGAAAGCAGCGCTGGGAGCACAGTGCAGCCTTTGGACCCAGGGTTCCTGCGCGGAGAAGCTCCTAGACCAGGGGAAGACTGATGACAAGGACCTTCCCCTTGAGCTGACAGAGACAGAAAGCCTTCCCCCGGAGCTGGCACACTGAATTTGGACTTCTAGCCTACTAGACTGTGAGAGAATAAATTTCTCTTTGCTAAATCCATCCACTTTTGGTATTTCTGTTACGGCAGCACTAGATAACTAAGACACCCTCCCTACACACACACATATCCTAAACACTTAACAATGTTGAAGAAAATAGAACCAACATTCTTTAAAATGCATAGCTGCATTTGCAAGGAGAATCCTCAGAGGCCAGAAATAAAAACCGAACATTACAGTAAGCACGTGAGCTGACAGTACAGCTGCCCAGGGTGAAGCCTGAGGAAGAGGGAACGGAGGATGGTAGTCAGTCTTAATAAAATGAAGGCTTGGGTTTTAACACCCTTAGGGAGAAAGAAAACAAAGCCTTAGGCCTGTCCGTGCTAAAGGGTTGGAACTGGGAGCCCTTGCATAAATTAGGGTACTTGAACTGCTAGACTTTCAGTAAATGGATGGACTTGAAAAGATATTCCTTATGGGGGAGATAGCAAAAGCAAACTTGCCAAAGAAAGCTTGGGCTCTGGATTGTTGTTACTAGGTGCTGTCAGGTCGGTTCCAACTCATAGCGACCCCGTATGACAGAGCAGAACTGCCCCATAGAGTTTCCAAGGAGCAGCTGGTGGATGTGAACTACTGACCTTTTGGTTAGCAGCTGAGCTCTTAACCACTATGCCACCTGGGCTCTGGATGTGGGGAGAAAAATGTATCCCTGGAGAATCTGAAATACTGGGCACATATGCTATGCAAACACTAAGTAAAAGAGAGCTCAATGGCCATATTTCTACTAGATCAAATGTATCTTTAAGGTGAAAGTATTGTTAGGGATAAAGAGGGTCAGTGAATAATGATAAAAGAACAGTTTATCAGAAAAATATAACAATTCTGAATCTGTTGTACCTAACAACATAGCTGAAAATACACAAAGAAAAAATTGGCAGAATTATAAGGAAAAAATGACAAATCCACAATTTCAGAGGGACATTTTTACTACGCGTCTGTCAGTAGCTGATAGATCAACCAGACCAAAAATTAGTGAGGATACTGAAGACATGAACAACCAAATTAACAAAATCAAGGTATGGAATGACGATAAAATCTTGCACTCGGCAAATAAACATTTATAAAAATTAACCACATGCTAGGCCACAAAGAAAACTCAACATATTTTAAAGAACTGACATTATGACCATAATGCAAAATCAGAATCTATCACAAAAAAGAACTCTCCATCATATGTTTGGAAACTGAAAAACTAATTTTCAACTAATCCCTGGATCAGAGAGAAAAGAATCTGCTATATTTATAGCTGAATGGCCACGAAAATGTTGGGTTGCCAATACCAACATTTGTGACTCAAACTCTAAAAGAGAAATGTAGTTCCTCTTTTCAAATTCTAAAAGAGAAAGACATAGTTTTAAATGCACATATCAGAAAAGAAGAAAGACATTTAATGAGTTAAGTGTCTTAACTCAGGAAGGCAGAGTAAACCCCATGAAAGCAAAAAGAAAGAAAGACATGAGCAGAAGTTAATGAAAGAGAATACCTGGTAATAC
>NW_004443985.1:16116651-16132251 GCF_000243295.1 Trichechus manatus latirostris
ATACTGTGCACGTTGTTGTTGTTGTAGCTGTCATCAAGTTGGCCTCTAACTCATGGTGACCCCAGGATAACATCCTGCCTAACTATAGTATAATCTCATAGAAAATTGACATGGACACAATTCATGGATCTTTTCCAGATTTCACCAGTTTTACATGCGTTCAGCAAGTATGTGTATTTGGCTGCAATTTTATTGCACGTGTAGATTCACGTGGCCAGTTAAGATACAGAACAGTTCCATCACAAACATCCTTCATGCCCCCCTTTAACTGCCACAGCCACCTTCACCATTTCCTCTCTCCGTAATCTCTAGCAACCACGAATCTGTTCCTCATTTCTACAATTTTGTAATTTCAAGAATACAATAAAATGGAATATAGCATTTTTTCCCCATTGCATCTATTTTGTGGTGAAAATATACATAACAAAACATATGCCATCTCAATAATCTCCACATGTACAATTAAGTGACATCATTTTCTTCAAGTTGTGCACCCGTCCTTGCTATCCTTTTCCAAATCATTCCACCACCATGAACATAATGCCCCCTAAGCATAAGCTCTCCGTCCCTCCCACCCCTGGTAACCACTGATAATCTCTGGTTTCTATGTATTTGCTTATTTCATGAAAGAGAGATCATATAGTATTTGTGGCTCATTGTATCTTTACTGGTCCAATCTGCCTGGCCTTGTCTGCTGTGACATTCCTTGACAACAATGTCGCACCAACATTGAACTAAATGGGCTAGAACTCTGGTTGTGACCCACTGGTGAACTATGACCTGCTGGTGGACTGTGTATCGCACACACTAAGGGTATTAAATCACAAATTTTTATTTCAACAGTGTGGGCATCAGGTCACAATATAAATGTTATTTGTTCCTGTGGATGTGGGTCATATTCACAAGTTCAGCTCACACTGGTGCAGAGGACAGTTTGTTACAAGAGGCACAGCATCCTGTCAAGCCAAAGGCAGAGTGTTCCTGGAACAGGTTTCAAGATCTCAAGAGACAGCTCCTAGGGACAGCACCTTTTTGTCCCTGTTCTCTGCTGAGCTCAGCTGGTCAGCCCTGGCTCTGTGGCAAATGCCCACCGCAGCATGGCCCCGACCTGCTTGTATCAGTTGAAACAGGTGGCCACATGATGTGGATTTCATGGAACAGCCTGACAGCCCCTGAAGGAAGACCTGTCAGGCCTCTTCTGGCTCTGGCATTCTGTGGTTTTGCCGAGACCTGTCTCCCAACGAGAGGTCCAGTGTGCTCAGCGTTTGCACCCAGGAACCCTGCAGAAGAACTGCTATGGAGGAGTAAAAGGCCCTCCCACTTCTACGGACTGACCACTGGTGATGACTTCCACCTGCTTCAGGAAAGAATGGGCATCGACTGAGGCACATGAGGGCCTTGGACTGCGAAGATGCCTGGGACCCGCGCAGCGACAAGGAAGCACCACAGCTACCGGCTATGACATTTGCCGCGTTTCGTAAACAACCTTCTGGCTTTTTTACTACTCTGTGTAATTCCCATGAGATCCAAGTTTTTGAATGTATCAATAGTTTGTTCCTTTTTACTGCCGAGCAGTATTACGTGGTGTGATGGTTAAGATTGTGTGTCAACTTGGCTGGGCCGTGGTTCTCCATGTTTTAATGTAATCACTCCTACTGCGAGTAGCCAATCAGATGAAAGGGAGTCTCCTTGGGGGTGTGGCCTGCATCTGTATATAAGCAGACATTCTGGCTTTTTGCTCTCTCTCTGGATCCTGCGGCTGCTTCCTGTCGTCTCATCTCCCGTTCTTGGGACTTGAGCTGTCAGCTTATCTCCCAAACCCGGGATTCGTTGATCTGCACAGCCTGTGAGTGGGAGCCCTGCTCTCCGACCTTCCGATCTTGGACTTGCCAGCTTCTGCAGCTGTGTGACTTGGGAGAGGCCTCTACCCTGATCCACGGATTTGGGACATTCTAGCCTCTACAATCGCATGAGCTGTTTCCTTGATACAATCTCTCTCTCTATCTATATTTATACACTTTACTGGTTTTGCTTCTCTAGAGAACCCAGCCTAAGACACATGGTGTCACGGATTGAACTGTGTTCCCCAAAAATATGCGTCAACTTGGCTGGGCCGTGATTCCAGCACTGTGTGACTGTCCACCATTTTGTCATCTGATGTGATTTTCCTAAGTGTTGTAAATCCTACCTCTATGATGTTAATGAGGCAGGTTAGAGGCAATTATGTTAATGAGGCAGGACTCAAATCTACAAGATTAGGTTATGTCTTCAGTCAATCTCTTTTGAGATATAAAAGAGAGAAGCAAGTGGCGGGCGGGGGGAACACGGGGCGGGGGGCACCTCATTACCACCAAGCAAGAAAAGCCAAGAGCGAGTATCCTTTGGACCCAGGGTCCCTGCACTGAAAAGCTCCTAGACCAGGGGAAGACTGATGACAAGGACCTTCCCCCAGAGCCGACAGAGAGAAAGCCTTCCCCTGGAGCTGGCACCGTGACTTTGGACTTCTAGCCTCCTAGATTGTGAGAGAATAAATTTGTTTGTTAAAGCTATCCACTTGTGTTATTTCTGCTGTAGCAGCACTAGATAACCACAACACATGGGATACACGTACTGCAGTTTAACCATTTACCTACTGAAGGACATCTGGGTTGTGTCTAGATTTTAGCTATTACAAATAAAGCTGCTGTGAACATGTGCGCATGATGTTTCTGTGTGAACCTTAGTATTCATTTCTCTGGGATAAATGCCCAAGAATGCAATTGCTGGGTTGTATGGTAAGCGCATTATTTAGTTTTATAAGAAACTGTCACTCTTTTCCAGAGTGACTATATCATTTTACATCTGACCACCAATGTATGAGTGATCCAGTTTCTCTGTATCCTTGCTAGCACTGGGTGTTATGACTATGCTTTATTTTAGCCATTCTGATAGGATGCAGTGGTGTGCCACTGTGGTTTTAATTTGGGTTTCTCTAACTGCTAATGATGTTCATGTGCTTATGTGCTATCTGGATAGTCTCTTCAGTGAAATATCTGTTCATGTCTTTTGTTCATTTTCTGATTAGACTGTTTTTTACTGTTAACTCTGGTGTTTTAAATGGAAACTTATCATTAGAAGTATAGTCAGATAAAAAATAATAAAGCATGAGTTTGCAAAGGATCTGTGGATTTTTTGGGCAGACAGTGTTTTATACTTGAATGTTTACAATGCTGATACAAAGAATCTACTTTGGTGATGTCTGTCGACTTCAGTCCTGACAGATATTCATGAATTAAGCAGGCAGGCAGGTTGACTGTTCTTACATGTCCTAACGCTGTAGATTCCCATAAATACCACTTTTGAAACCTGGAAAAATTTATGATCCCAGAGTTTTCAGAAATGTCATATATTTAGCTATTGTAATATAAGTCATAACCTCTTCAGGGTTCCCCGATCAAGTTCTTATTTCTATTACCACACTTGCCACAGGACGTCCTCATCAAACTGTGAGCTACTCACGAAAGTATTTTCTTTCAACTGATGTCCAATACAATGCCTGGCACTTAGAAAGCGTCCACTATTTGCTGAACAAATGCTAACACACCACAGGCTAGTGTTCAAACAGACAAGTGTCTCTCCAAGAGGTCGTAACATCTTATTGTTCTTTTGGTCAAAGAATCTTGTAGAACCACAACTTAAAGTGAAAGCTAGAAAACTGTGGAGAATATCCTAAGCAAGAAATATCCTTAACATCTTTCTACCCGATAATGGTACTTCACTAAGTTGTCCTATATATTAGGTATTATTTCAGAAGAGATTTCATATAGGTTAAATCCATAAAAATACAAAATATTTAGTATGCACCCAATACGTACAAGGTAATATAACATAAAAATCTTAATTCTTGCTATTGACTACTCAAATGCTAAAGAGAACCTGAAAAAACGTGTTCCTGGTCAAATTAGCAAAAGTGTTATCTTTCTGGGGGGAAGAAACTGAAGGCAGTATTGTTGGTACCTTTCTCACATTCCCTCAAAATGAAAACATTAACCACAATTAAGGCAAAAGCTCACAAATAAAAGTTCTTGATACAGCTAGTATTTTCTCCTAGACCATATTAACAAACCTAGGGGAAATGAGAGAGAAGAATACATGCACACTGATACGGAACTGTCTGCAGTCCTTAGACATAAGTGATGCATAAATAGGAAATGATGTTTTGAATACTGACAAATATCACAGGACTTGCAGCTGTTAGGAGGAGATTTTCAGAGGCTGAGAAATCACCCCACTGCCCCCTAACCTACAGAAGGCTGCTGTGATCTCTGACTCTATTTTCCAGAAACCCCATCATGTTACCTTGCTCAGGTGGCTGAGCAGCTATACACAGGTTTCCCTTGCTTTCCGAAAGTAGAGCGTTCCTTTGAAATCTTTCGTAAGCCAAAATGGCGTAAAGAGAACATGCAATTACAAATTACAATTACAATTTATAAGGGAAATTTTTCTGAGCATTCCCAGACTCAAAAAATAACCTATCAAATCATACCAAATAACACATAAAACCTAAAATAACACTAACATAATACAAAAAAAGCAGGAATGATGTAATAAACACACAGCCTATATAAAGTAGAAATAATGTATGTACAGTGTAGCTTCACAGACACAGTTCAAAGCTATCGGGGCTTGATGCTGAGACTGAGTGCAGTTCCCGGGGAAGGAGCTTGGTGACGCCACTCTCGCTGCTCGGGGTGCATGCTGCCTCTTTAACAGCTCGCTGCAAAACAAATGTTGAGCGCTATTTCTCCTTTTCGCCTTTTTTTTTTTGTAAAAGTGAAAATTCTCTTTGGATTTTTTTTTGGTTAGCAAAAATAGGTACTAATGTACATCTTTTGTAAAAGCGAAGTGGTGTAAACCAAACTTTTGAAAAGCGAGGGATACCTGTACCCTTCATTCTACCCTCCTGATAAAAGGCAAATGATAAAAAATGACTGTAAAGCATATTCCAGTCCCACTGCAGGGGTTAATACCCGTTGACTTCTGTGTTTATACATCCTACATCTGCATTTATAGCTGTATTTGAAGCACAGCTCAATAACTGATGTTTATAATGACAGCCATCATTCTTCAAGGAGAGAAAATTATATTGAGAAAACTTTTCAAAGGCAGGGAAGAGAGCACATTTTAGAACAGTTTTCATACAAAAGGAAAATCTAAAAACATGACTTAGATGTGCAATACAGGAAATATATGAATCTAGAATGGCTAATTCCCAGATGACTCTGGGTGAGAAGGGCTTTAATTTATATATGATACGCAAACACTCCACAGATGCGCGAGTATACATGTGGGTACAGAGAATAATTCACCCTTCCCCCCCACTCAAAGATGTCCATATCCTAATCCCTGGGGCCTGTGAATATGTCATCTTACCTGGTAAAAGGGATTTTACAGATATGACTAAGTCAGCAATTTTGAGATGTGGTGATTATCCTGGATTATCTGAGGAGGCCAATATAATCCCAAGGGGCCTTTTAAGAGGAGGCCAGAAAGATCAGAGTCGGTAGTAGGGATGTGATGACAGAAGCAAGAGGTTGGAGTGAGGAAGAGGCCATTAGCTAGGGAATGCAGGCAGTCTCCAGAAGTTGACAAAATTAAGGAAATGGATTTTCCTCTGAAGTCTCCAAAAGGAATGCAACTCTGCTGACATTTTTAGTTTTCTGACTTTAGAAGTGTAGGATAGCTGTTTTCTGTTGTTTTAAACCACCAAGTTTGTGATAATTCATTACAGCAGCAACAGGGAGCTAATATGACATGTATATGTTTCCCAAATGTTTTACTATTTTGTCTCATAAGTACCTTAAGATGAAGCTGTCCTATTTCCATACCGCACAGTATTACCTTTCCTAAAAACAATTTTACAAAGCGTTAACAATATTCCTTATGCTGAATCCAGCATAAAAGAATGCTACTAAGTAGTGACTGATCTTAGATTATTTTGCTCGTCTGAGCCTCTGTTCCCTGGCAAAATGAGAGACTTAAACTAGATTATTCTTCGGTCTATTTTAGTTCCATGATCCAAGAGTCGTATTGTGGAAAAAATATATGGGTTTGGGAGTTAGCTGGTGTCATGGGTTGAATCGTGTCCCCCAAAAAATGTGTGTAGCAACTTGGCTAGGTCATGATTCCCAGTACTGTATATGATTGTGTAATCCGATGTGATTTCCTTATGTGTTGTAAACTCTGTCACTATGATTAGGTTATATGCGATCTCCTTACGTGTTGTAAATTCTATCACTCTGATGAGGTTATGCTGATGAGGTTTACAAGATTAGATAGTGTCTTAATCCAATTTCTTTTGAGATATAAAAGAGAGAAGCGAACAGAGACACATGGGAACCTCATACCACCAAGAAAGCAGTGCCGGAAGCAGAGCATGTCCTTTGGACCTGAGGTTCCTGCGCAGAGAAGCTCCCAGACCAGAGGAAGACTGATGACACGGACCTTCCTCCAGAGCCAACGGAGAAAGTATTCCCCTGGAGCTGACACCCTGAATTTGGACTTGTAGCCTACTGGACTGTGAGACAATAAACTCTCTTGGCTAAATCCATCCACTTGTGGTATTTCTGTTAGAGCAGCACTAGATGACTAAGACAGCTGGAATCCTGAATTTGGATGAATCAGTTAGTATCTTTGAGATTCAGTTTTCTCATCTTTAACATGGGGAAAATAACAGCTATTCCCATAGGGGCTGTGAAATTGAAGTGCATAAAAAGTTTTAATAGCATGCCTGGCACTTAGCAGGAACTCAATCATGTTAGTCTCCATTCCCCTTCCTCCTATTCCCTGGCTTTTTAAACATATTTGCTTTATACCACCCACTTGCTAAAGGGTATAGGCAATACTCCACATACAGATAAACAGTGGTTTTGTAAGGGGAGAGAGATCATATAGGGCATGAGTACAGGCAGAGAAGAAAATAGCTGTAATACAGTGTTTCTGACAAATTGATTCTGCACATGACTTAATGAAAATGTTTTACAGTAAACAAATACCTCTAAGCTGGAAAATGAATTCTGATAATCACATTAAAATGATCATTTAAATAACTGTACAAAATGGAACAACCAGAACACAAACAGAAGGTTGACACATTGTGAAAAATGTAAACAGCGTCATTGAACAAGTTGTGCGGAAACTGTCAAATGGGAACTTAACTTGCTGTGTAAACTTTCAGCAAAAACGTAATAAAATATTATTAAAAAAAACTACAATGATAACTTCTATTTTGCACATAACCACCATTTTTTCAAAAATATTTTGATCAGCAGACAAATGGTACTGTGATTTTACTGAGGAAATATGAGATCAGTGAGAAATACATTCCTTTTAAAAATAAATACTTTTCCATAGAGACCCAGAAAGGAAATATTTGGAGCCTCTGTGCCATGAATCAGTGAATCATGTAACAAAGGACCAAAAATAGGGTTAACATCATTCAAATGGTTCTTTGCCTTAGGCTCACTATGAAACTGTAGTTAAATAGGTTGCTGGTATACATTTTTAAAATGCCAGTCCCATCTTCCTTGAGATTTCAAGTGATCTGTTCTTAAAACTGATCTAAGAGTGCTGTACCAACAATGAACACACCCTGAGATTATTCTAAAGTATTAGCGACACAATAAAAACTGGAAAATCCATTATAAGTGAGGGGAGTCACAAATTCTGAAGTGACTGTAAGAAATACACACCAGCAAAACAAAACAGAAACTAAATAAACCAAAAAATAAAACAAAAAAGGAAATATATTTGGGCTTGAATAACTCATAGTTAAGTTAAAATATCACCTAGAAATCGTAATGCATAAAGATTACACCTAAACCAGCCATGAAGAGAGACTGTGCAGCGTGCTACATTTGACGCAAGCTACAGCAACTCCTTTTTTTAAAGCTTTCTGGTACAATTTTAATGATTAAAAAAAAAATTTTATAGCTCAGACATTTACAATTAAAAAGTCTTTCTCAGTTTAAGTACAGATGTAGACTAAACATGCAAATGGAAAATTAGAAGATGAGAACAGCTTATTCAGTTCCCAGGGCTCTGTCCTACCACACAGTGTGGATTACGCCCAACTCCTGCAAGGCAGAGTGCATGGTATGACTGACTACCAAACCAAACCCACTGCCGTGGAGTCAATTCCAACTCACAGCAACCCTATAGGATGGAGTAAAACTGTCCCACAGGGTTCCCAATGCTGTAAATCTTTACGGAAGCAGACTGTCACATCTTTCTCCTGCAGGGTGGCTGGTGGGTTAGAATAGCTGACCTTCTGGTTATAGCAGCAGAGCGCTTAACCACTGCACCACCAGGGCTCCTGTTAGGGACTGATTATTACACATTTTATCCATTTCACAAAAATTCAATTCATATAGAGTGTTTTAGGAACATATCTACAGTGAATAAAGTTCAATTTGGTTCTTTCTCAAATTCGTATTCTTTTTTTTCTGTAATGACTTATTCTTTCATTGTATTTTCTGTTTCATCTTTTCTCTTTAAACAATTATAACCTACTTTCCACCAGTTTTATTATCTCAAATCTCAAGAATAATAATCCAGTTGATTTTCCTTTATGGGAGATTATATTATTGTGTGGATTTTAATCTTTAAGTGTGAGTTCACCCTCAGTGAAGTGTATTTACTCTTCTTTAGAAGTCGGAAATGCCTTGGATTGTGAAGTGGTTCGGCATTTGCTTCTTCATGGGCCTCTTACTTTGAGACTAGATTGTATCATGTTGGCGTTGTTAGGTGCCATCAAGTCTATTCCAACTCATATCCATCCCATATGACAGAGTAGAACTGCCCCATAAGGTATTCTGGGCTGTAATCTCTACACGAGCAGATCATCAGTTCTTTCTCCTGCGGAGCCACTGGGCAGGTTCAAATTGCCAACCTTTCAGTTAGCAGCTGAATGCTTAACTGTTGTGCCACCAGGGCTCCTTAAATTGTACCATATATAACAAAATATAAGGCAATAAAATTATCCCTCAGGAAGGGAAAAGCTGACTTATATTTAAATCTTTATAAAATCTCTCATTATTATAGATGATGCCTCAATTACTTTATTTTGAAACAAGAAGTTGTTTTGTTGCTGTTAGCTGCCATCAAGTCAGCTCCCAACTCATGGTGACCCCACGCACAATGGAACAAAACGTTGCCCGGTCCTGCACCATTTCTCTGATTGGTTTCGGATTAGACCATTGTGATTCACAGGGCTTTCACTGGCTGATTTTCCGAAGCAGATCACCAGGCCTTTCTTCCTAGTCCATTTTAGTCTAGAAGCTCCACTGAAACTTGTTCAGCATCATACAAGCCTCCACTGACAGATGGGTGGTGGCTGTGCATGAGGTGCACTGACCAGGAATCAAACCTGGGTCTCCTGCATGGAAGGTGAGAATTCTACCACTGAACCACTGCTGACACTATTTGGTAAAGACACAGCAGCCTGAAACCAGCTCAGGCAATGCTGGTTTGGCATGTATATAGAGACTTAACATAGCCCTAGAAGTCTGGCATTCCTAGTACAATTTTATAATGTGAAGGCTTGAGATAACGGGGAAAAAATCAGATACCAGGAACAGCTGCTCTTGAACACTGAACTTAAAACCATTATGTGGGGCTATGTTGGCCCAACAGCACTTATTTATTCATTAGTACTGTACAGAGGAGATACAATTTAACAGATGTCCAATGAGCCTACATCTCTAAGACAGGATGATTCATTTCTGCTGTATAACTGCAAAAGTGTCCCACACATAACAACAATTAATTAGGAAGCACAACAGCTGAGATACTTAATGGATTTCATGTAAAGTGCATAATAAATGACCAACCATATGACACTTGCTGTTAAATTAAAGGCAATGACATAAACATACACAGAAGGAGAACGCCCTTCTTTTCATTTATTTTTTTACATTTTTTAATAGGTCTCACACTATCCAAGTCACTTCTATAAGATGCAGTATATTTGTAGATTTTCTAAGTGTAAAGTGAAAATAATATACAGGCTTCCTTCATCCTTTGGGAAAGAATTAATAACTATTATGTACACAGACATAGGAAGCAGCAGTTATTTATCTTAAGAGATTAATAATTCAATATACATACAAAGGAAACACAGCACTTGTCATAACTGGCAAGAAAAGACAATTTAGCTTTTCACATAGGCCACAATAGTACAGAAGTAAACTATATTTTAACACTGTCTAAAATGAAACAATGACAAACTCTCTTAATGATACAGTAAATAACAGTGATTACAGAGTTGGCTAAACGCCTACTATAACAGATAAAAGAGACATTCTTTGAAAGTAGCAGACAGTTCAGTAAGTAACATAAATGTTTCCAAACTTTGCAAGTATACTAGGGCAATGGTACTTCTCTATGTTTATACCATGAAGTTTAAAAATACTGCAGGTCTATCATAGAACGCTGTAACCAAAAATAGTCATAACAATTACATAATGTTTACGTGCCAGACACTGTTGTAAGTGATTTGCATTTATTACATAATCTAATCTTCACAATCACCCTGTGAAGTAGATATCTCCCATTTTACAGATAAAGAAACCAACACACAGGTTCAAAGGAACGCAAAAGCTCATATTTGAGGCAATTCTAATACTAAATAAAGAAGTTATCAGGGGGTGGGAAAATATGAAATAAACAAAAACAAACCCAAAGAAACACACACAAGAAAACAACTCACAACCTCAAAGAGCTTTTTGAAAATGTTAGAAAAAATAGGAAGAGAATAAAGGTCGGCGGTTAGAACTCATCCGCTGCTCTGCGGAAGAAAGATGTGGCAGTCTGCTGCTGTAAAGATTATACCGCCTTGGAAACCCTATGAGGGCAGTTCTACCCTGTCCTATGGAGTCGCTATGAGTCTGAATTGACTTGACAGCGGTGGGTATGTGAATTCTACATCTCAACAATTTGACTTTAGATAGCAAAGTTAATGATATAGGGATTTAATAGCTTTTTCAGATCCAGTTCTGGTAAAATGAGAATACGTGTAAACTGTTTAGCAAAGAGAAAGAAATGTTTAACAATAGTCACTGTTGTTACTACTGTTCTTATTATGCCAAGTGACCTATCGTTTCTGTGAGATTACTGAAAGCAAGAAAAACTGAGTCAGTCAAAAAAAGCAAACAAAACAAAACACCCTAATGTTTTGACATGACTTAAAAATTGTCACTTAACATTTGTCTACCTTACAGTATTCTAGTGATTATTATTTAGACACCTGTGGTGAACAGATGTAACAATCGACCTGATACTCAAGGTAGTGCACACTAAAAATCAGAGCTAATCAGGCAGCTTATTTGAAAATTTGAAAAGGGTATTCTTTACTTTTATTAAGTATTGGAATGTTTTAGTTATTTTTTTAAACAAGATATGACTGATATTGTGTGATGATCTTAACTAAAAGAAACGGATACTGTATACACCGTCTCTATAAATGAATATGATGGCAAGAAAACCACTCGGTCAAGTGGAAGACAAGCATTTTTTTATCCAAGCTAATACTTCTACTTGAGATTGTACTGATTCTGGATTATCAAGTCTCCCTTTAATGAATGACCTGAAATGAAAACATTGGTAAGAATATAATACCCGCAAATGGTTAGAAAATAAGATTGATGTTAAGTTGGAAGAGTGGAGGGGTGGGTGTTGAATGATAGACTGAGGAGCTGGTCTCTCATCCTGTTATGTTGTTAATCAGGGAGGTACCATGATGAAACGAGTATTTTAGGAATTTGGAACAGGTTTGTTACATAATGCTCGTTTTTAAACTACCTCCTTGTGGAAGGAGTCCTGTGTGGTTATGAAGCTAATTTATTTCTAAATTCGTAAAACAGCTTTTATATGATCAACCTTGTGGACACTTTTCTTTGTACAGTCTTAATGTTGTTGTCAGGTGCCAGTGAGTCGGTTCCGACTCATAGCAACCCCATGTACCTAACCTTAACCACTGCCTGGTTCTGTGCCATCCTCACAACCACTGATATGCTTGAGCCCACTGTTGCAGCTACTGTGTCAATCTACCTCATTAAGAGTCTTCCTCTTTTTTGCTGACCCTCTACTTTACCAAGCATGATGTCCTTCTCCGGGGACTGGTCCCTCTTGATAACATCTTCAAAATACATGAGACAAAGTCCAGCCATCCTCGCTTCTAAGAAGCATTCTGGCTGTACTTCTTCCAAGACAGATTTGTTTGTTCTCCTGGCAGTTTATGGTATATTCAATATTCTTTGCCAACACCATAATCCAAAGGCATCAATTCTTTTTTGGTCTTCCTTATACATCGTCCAGCTTTCGCTGCAATGCATCTTCTGATTTCTTGACTGCTGCTTCCTTGGGCGTTGACTGTGGATCCAAGTAAAATGAAATCCTTGACAACTTAAATCTTTACTCCATTTACCATGATGTTGCTTACTGGCTCAGTTGTGAGGATTTCTGTTTTCTTTATGTTGAGGTGCAATCCATACGGAAGGCTGCAGCATCCGATCTTCTTCAGTAAGTGCTTCAAGTACTCTTCACTTTCAGCAAGCAAGGCTGTATTATCTGCATATCGCAGGTTGTTAATAAGCCTTCCTCCAATTCTGATGCCGCATTGTTCTTTATAATCCAGTTTCTCAAATTATTCGCTCAGCATACAGATTGAATAAGTACAGTGAAAGGATACAACCCTGATGCTCACTTTTCCTGACTTTAAACCACGCAGTATCCCATTGTTCTGTCTGAATGACTGCCTCTTGGTCTGTATGTACAGGTTCCTCATAAGCACAATTAAGTGTTCTGGAATTCCCATCTTTTCCAATTTTATCCATAATTTGTTATGATCCACACAGTCAAATGCCTCTGCACAGTCAATAAAACAAACATCTTTCTGGTATTCTCTGCTTTCACCAAGATCCATATGACATCAGCAATGATATCCCTCATTCCACATCCTCTTCTGACTCCAGCTTGAACTTATGTCAGTTCCCTGTCGAAGTACTGCTGCAACTGTTTTTGAATAATCTTCAGCAAGTAAAATCTGTGTGTGATATTAATGTGTGTGTAATAATTTCTGCATTCTACAGTTTAATAGCTAACAAATCAAGAGTGAAAGGAAGACAGGTGAAATACAAAAAAAGGAGGAAATGGAGAAAAGACAGGCAACTCAATCCACACGCTATAGCAGGTATGGAGGAGAGAAGGACCAGGTACTGCAGGTCAAGAGCAAACAGAATTGGCTGAAAGACCGTTTCTGATCATGGCCCTCATTGGAACCTACCTGCCAAGAAGATCAGAGAGGGAAAGGAAGATAGTAGATATATAGGAGAAGAGCCCAAGGTAAGCATTCTGACTTTTTGTGTTGATGCATCCTTATGAGGATGGATATAAATCTCCCACCTCACCAAAAAAGACAAAAAAAAGGCAGGGGAGTGGTAAACTGGCACTCAACTCATATCAAGAATTCAAGGACTATAACCAACATATCTCTTTTTGCCTTCCTGGTAAAGTATTCAAGAAGTACTTGTTAGGACAATAAAGCACATAGCGGGCACAATTATGCCTACTTCCTAGACATACCTAAACATCTTGTAGGATTGATTTACTGGGTTTGAAGGCTCAAAACCATAGTCTCCGTGACAACTAGGTCACTTGGCATAACTTAGCTCATAAAGATCATCCTAGTTTGGTGAGTAGCATCTAGGGTTTTAAAAGCTTGTGAGTGGCCATCTAAGATACAACTATTGGTCTTTTCCTGTCTGGAGGAAAGGAGAGAGAAGGAAACCAAAGACTCAAGGAAGAAATTAGTCTACAGGATCAATGGCCCATGTGAACCACAGCCTCTTCTAGCTGGAGACCAGGAAAACTAGATAGTGCCCAGCTACCATCACCATCCATTCTGACCAGAGACAGAACAGCAGGTCCCAGTTAGAATGGCTGAAAAATGTAGAACAAAATTCAAATTCATAAAAAAGACCAGACTTACTGGACTGATAGAGACTAGAGGATCTCCTGAGACTACTGCCCTTAAACACTCTTTTAACCTGGAACTGAAGTCACTCCCAGAGGTCACCTTTCAGCCAAATAACAGATTGGCCTATAAAATAAACAATAACACCCATGAGGTATGTGCTCCTTTAAACAATCAACTATACGAGACCAAATAGTCAACATTTACCCAAAAGCAAAGGTGAGAAGGCAAGGAGGGGCAGAGACACTGGATGGACGGAAACAGGACAGGCAGGTGGAAACAGTGGGAGTGCTGACACATTACGGGGACCGTAACAATGTCACAGAACAATTTATGTATGAATTGTTGAATGGGAATCTAATTTGCTGTGTAAACTTTCATCTAAAACACAATTTTTTTTTAGAAAAAGAATTACTGTTAGGTTTACTGAAGTACTATTTAGTGCTATGAGGGACAGCCTAAATTGTATTTTTATATAATGATAACTACGTAGGTTTTTCACTTAGATTTCCACGTCAATTTTTTGTTTATTCCTTTCTTCTTCCTCTCTCCCTCCCCAAACTTCATTTGCCCAAAATATAATTTCTGCTCCCACTCCATGACCGCTGACATTATTTCCCTAGTTTCTATTTCCACCTTCTAGGTTATCCTGCTTCATTCACATACCAGGACTTCTGAAGCCAGTTATTTTGGATTCCCCTTTTCCATCTAGTATACTCTGTAAGACTATACCCCGCTGCTGTTAAATCGACTGCGACTCATGAACAAACCCGTATGTCTCAGAGCAGAACTGTGCTCCGCAGGGTTTTCAGTGGCTGATTTTTCAGGAATAGATCTCCAGGCCCTTCTTCTGAGGTGCCTTTGTATGGACTCAGACCGCTAACCTTTCTGCAAGCAGCTGAGAGGTTTACCTGTCTGTACCGCCCATGGACTCCCTCTGTAAGACTACTGCCCTAAAAAACCCACTACGTTAATTTTCTCTAAGACTGTGTGGAAATGTATGTGATAGAACCAAGAAAAAAAAGGGGGTGGGGAGCTAAATAGCAATGTGTTCCATTCCTGCTGCCTAACATTTTGTGTTCCATTCCTGCTGCCTAAACTTCCTATCCCTGGAAGAAACCTGAGGTACCTTAAACAAACACTCTAGGCTGCTTTTTCCTTCTCCTATAATTTGCAACATTCATCTTGATACTGTAGAAAATGGGCTGCTGCAGTATAACTACAAATATTACCTTTTAAAAGCAAACAATTGCACCATATGTGGCTTTTAAAATAAATACTGTCAACTTCATTTTATAAAACTGATAGCTGTACATATAGCTGAATAAGGATTTCAGAAATGAATTTTTGTAGACAGGTTAGCAAGGTCCATTTACAAAGGAAACAAATTTATAGCAGATCCTTAAAGACAGATTATATGGGATATAATTTTTATGCCCTCTAGGATGTCAATATGTATTTGTTCAATAAACAAATGAGCTAGAAAAGTATAGAATATTTACATTTGAAAGGAGGCCACATATACCATAATTTAAAATGACAACTGATTGAAAATCTTTAATGTTCTAACAGTTAGGTTTTCAATGCCT
>NW_004443985.1:16135707-16137598 GCF_000243295.1 Trichechus manatus latirostris
GACTGACTAAATTCACTCAGCATAATGCCATACAGATTCCTCCAGGTTATGTTTCACGGATTCATCATTGTTCTTTATCGTTATGTAGTATTTTACTGTATGAATATACCATAATTTGTTTATCCATTCATCCGCTGATGGACACCTAGGTTGTTTCCGTCTTTTTGCTATCAATTATTCATGTTACTTTTATATACTTTTGATTAATGAGAATATTACAATTGTAAATGTCTCCCCCCCTATTTTTTTTTTACAGTGAGCATATGCTGTTGGTGATATGCTTGCACTAATTTAATTTTCAGGGAGATTTGGTGTCTGTGTCTGACGAGGAGGGAAAGCCTGTACTTTTCATACTTCAAAACACTATCATTCTGTACCTTGCTAAGCCTATATTCTCCCTTTTCCGTAACAAAAGCCTATCATCCTTCATGGACCAGATAAATAATATTTCCTTCAGGAAGCCTTCCCTTGCCACTCCAGTTTGTCTGACAGCCAGTGTTCCAAAATATTGTGTATGTATGCCTGTGTGTGAATCTGTATGAGGAAATTTTTCCTAGCTCATTTTGTTTTACGTTTTTTTCAACTTTTTATTTTGATAAAATTCAAACCTACAATAAACAGATTCACCAACTGTTAGCCTAATCTGCTTCATCTCTCTCTCCCTCTTACAGACGGATAGTTTTGTCCCTCTTGAAACTATTTGAGAGTAAGCTGCAGAAATTGTGAAAGTTGGTTCTTCAGTATAAATTATACAATCACTGATCATGCCAGGTTCAGAAATGCCAAGAATGATGATCAAGGAAATTCTGCTATTTGGTGTTCCAAAGGATAAAGCCAACATCAAACCTAAGAGATTTTGGCCCAATACTGATGTTGAAGACAAACTGCAGTGTATCCCTACTTATTCTCTCTCTATTGCTTAATTCCTTAAATCTAACTTTCATTCCTACTTTTATACTTTTATTCTCAGGATTCACCAATTCAATAGCCTGTTCTCAATTTGTAATGCTCTTGACTTTTAACCAGTCCTTTGACCAGACTTTCTAAGAAATTTCTCCTCAGTATGTCTCATCATGATGCAGTTTTTAAACACCTCTTTGACTGCTCCTTCTCAGTCTTCTCTGCTGGGTCTCCTCCTACCTGTCATTTCTCATGTGGTCAGGTACCCTGACCCATACTTTACCCTCTCCATGTGCTGAGATTTTTTCTATTTTTAAAGCTTCAAATGACCTCTAAATATACTGCTCTAGATGTGATGTCTCTCTGAGCTCAAATTCCACATACGCAATAGTCTAGCAGATCTTTTATCATGCTTACGATATGGCTGGTAGAACCAACTTGCTTTTTCCACACTTCAAAGTTCTGCCATTCTGCATCTTCATAATCCAATATTTTCTTTTCCCTACTGAAATGTTATCCATCCTTCATGGATAATTCTTTCATTAAGCCTTCTCCTGCCACGCCCAGATCACAACACTCAATCCCTCTTCTGAACTTCTATTACATTTTAACTTACTCTTTTGTGTAGGTCTACATTTCTTTCTTCCTTCCTAGACTGAAGGCTATCTAAGGGTGAGACATGCAGGTTTCTTTGAATTTCCATGGTAGCAAACACTGCCACACATCTAATAGGACTTTGATACATACTTATTGAGTGAATAAATACATATTAATACTCTATAGGTAGTCTTTAATTATCAAATATTTGTGTTCCCCTAAGCCCCCAATCAGGGGTAGGAGTGAGGGTGAAAGAAAAGGAGAAGAGTTTTTTTTTTTCCCTGAATGTATTTAAATTTAAATTTTAACTTGATTTAGGTATTTTAGGATGTTTAATCCTGGGCATATGCTGACATGACCACAGTGACTTTTTTATATTGGTTAGAGTTACCTC
>NW_004443985.1:16138133-16146884 GCF_000243295.1 Trichechus manatus latirostris
AGATGACTGACCATGTAGCAGAGAGCTCAGACAATCAAACAAATGACTACCATAAAGTGTCATGTGAGAGGACACAGGACTCTAGAGTCCAGCTCAGAAGAAATGACGCCTAGCTAAGAAGAATCCTAGAAAGTACCAAAGAAAAGGTAGGTAAAAACTGAACTTTGAAGGATTGGTGTAAGGAGGGTTTGTTGATTGACTTCTCAAATATGTATTTTCTAAACTGCTCAGCAAGAGGCAGATGGACAACTTCAAATGGGTCTACATAAAAAATTCTCAATGGTCTCATGCCATACTGCCCTGCAGTAATGGCTTTATATGCTCTCAGTTGCACAGCAATGATTATGCAGAAAAAACCTAGATCCTCAGAAAAAATACGCAGTAATATAATGCATCCTACAAGAAACTTTTAAGGCACTGACATGAGAGAAATGTCCGGAGTAAACACTACCTTCTCAGTTTCTCTCTCTACCTCTTCCTTCTCCTTGCCCCTACTCTAGTTGAGGCATCCATCATCTGCAGATGAGATTACTGCACAACCTCCTTCACAACACTCTACTTTTCTCTGGTGTCTCCTCCACACCATCATACCACCCCATGTTGCTTCAAGGGAGATCTTTCTAGCATGCAAATAGGTTCAATTGCTTATTGCCTACAGGATACCATCAGAACTCCTAAAGACAGCATACCTGCATACCTGGGTAGGCTCCTGGTTCTGCCCTTGAAAAGGTCACACTCTTGCAGGCCTCTGAGTATTCTATTCTTTTGGCCAGGAATGCCCTCTTCCTCTTCTCCCGGGGGATCTGCTACCCATCTGTTATGGACTGAATTGTGTCGTCCAAAAATGTGTGTCAACTTGGGCTAGGCCATGATTACCAGTATTGTGTGGTTGTCCACCATTCTGTGATCTGATATGATTATCCTGTGTTGTAAATCCTAACCTCTGTGATGTGACTGAGGCAGGATTAGGTTGTATCTTGAGTCAATCTCTTTTGAGATACAGAAGAGAAATTGAGCAGAGAGGAGAGGGAGCTCATACCACCAAGAAAGGAGCACTGGGAGCAAAGCATGTCCTTCTGACCTGGGGTTCCTGAGCTGAGAAGCTCCTAAACCAGGGGAAGATTGATGACAAGGCCCTTCCGCCTGAGCTGACAGATAAAGAAAGCCTTCCCTGGGAGCTGGTGCCCTGAATTCAGACTTCAAACCTCCTAGACTGTGAGAGAAAAAATTTCTGTTTGTTAAAGCCATCCACTTGTAGTATTTCTGTTATAGCAATATTAGATAACTAAGACACCATCCCTTCAGGTCCTGGCTCAAATATCATCCCTCCTCTGAAGATCTCTCTGACTCTATCAAGCAGATTCAGGTGCTCTTCCTCCAATGTTCCCAGTGAATTGTTATTCTTTTAACAGTCTGTATTAATTTCCTTGGGCTGCTGTAACTAAATACCACAAATTGGGTGGCTTATAAGAACAGAAATTTATTGGCTCACAGTTCTGGAGGCCAGTGGTCCGAATTCAGGGTGCTGGTGGGCTCATGTTCTCTCCAATGGCTCTAGGGGAAGATCCCTTCTTGTATCTCCTGGATTCTGGTAGTCTCAGGAGTTCCCTGGCTTATAGCTGCATCTTTGTCTTTCCCTGTATGTCTCTGTCTGTGTATTTTCTCCTCTTGTATAAGGACACCAGTCACCTATGACTAGGACCACCTTATTCCAGTACAACCTTCATGTTAATGTAACTAATAACGTCTTCAAATACTCTATATCCAAACAAAATCACATTCACAAGTACACGGGTTACGATTTTAATGTATCTTTTGGGGGGGACACAAATCAATCTGCAACACAATCATTGGCAGTCTCTTTCTCCATTGGTCTATAAGGTACATCAGGGCTAAGGTTGGGTCTTTTTAATTCCAGGGTAGGTATTGTTTCCAACCTTTACCTTTGCCTTAAAATTCTGCAAAGTTTCAGAAAGGATTATTAAGCAGATGATTTGTTAGTATTCAGAAAATGATGTGGTGATCAATAGACTCAAGCACAGAAGTATCAAGAACAAATTATGCCATGGATGACTCCAATTCCTTTTCAACATGGTTATTAAAATTATACATTAGGGGAACAAAGCAGACATAGCACATTTAAACTTCAGCAAGGTTTTTGATGAAGTCTTTTAAAAGTCTTTCAAAAGATTAAGTTATAAACAGGTCTATAAAACAATAACACCCATGAGGAAAGTGCTCCTTAAATCATCTATATATGAGACCAAAAGGGCAACACTTGCCCAAAAGCAAAGATGAGAAGGCAGGAAGGGGCAGGAAAACCAGACGAATGGAAATGGGGAACTCAGGGTGGTAATGGGACAGTACTGGCACACTGTGGGGACTGCAACTAATGTCATGGAACAATTTTTGTGTAAACTACTGAATGGGAAACTAATTCACTCTGTAAACCTTAAAAAAAATTTTAAAAGCACAAAAAAAAAAAACCTAAGTCAAATCACAGGTTGAGGGTCACACGCAGGTTCTTCCTGAATGCTGGTGCTATAACAACCAGTGACACCTGAGTGATCATACCACTCTTTGTTCACACCCACTCATGACTTCTTTCTATTCTAGTTAGGTATATATACAATCAAAAGTCTTAGAAGTCTTCTTTCTTTATTACCTTCAATGGCACTGGCCTACTGCCAAACCACATAATGCAGAAGGCTGGCAGTCATAAATTCAAGTTCTATGTTTAAAACAACAACAACAACAACAACAAAAAAAACCAAACTGTTGCCGTCGAGTTGATTCTGACTCATAGTGACCCTAACGGACAGAGTAGAACTGTCCCATAGTGTTTCCAAGGAGCAGCTGGTGGATTCGAACTGCCAACCTTTTGGTTAGCAGCAAAGCTCTTAAGCCATTGTACCACCAGGGCTCCTTTACGTATAGGGGGAGGTATTATTGATAACCAGAGAGATGGTAAATGGTATGGGTCCCAGATCAAATTGGGCTGTTACAAACCTCAGTTTGAGTGTGTCCTCCTAGGCAATAGAGAGAATTCTAGGCTGGATGATAACCCAGTTTAGTAGATGTAGAACAGGCTCAATAAGAAAATTATAGGAAATCTGGCTGAATAATCAAAGTTAGCACAAAAGCAGCTGTCTAGAAGGCTGATCGGAGATTGGCCTTGTCTTTTTCAACATTTTACCAATGACTTGAATGAAGACGTAAAGTCATGCTTATCAAATCTATGAATAACACAAAGCTGGACAGGTAGTTAACATACCAGCCAAAAAGGAAAATCAAAAGATCTAAATATGTCAAAGAGTGGATTAAAACAAACAATACAAACTTAACCGAACAAACAAACAAAAAAAAAGACCTACATTTAGGTTCAAAACAATAATTTTAATAAAATGGAGACCTGGCCTAAATGTAGTGATATAGAGCTTTTTAAAGGAAAATAGTAAAAGAATTAAAATACATATTTAAGCATACAGCTTGACGGATTTTCACAAAATGAACGCACCTGAGTAACCACCACCTAGAACAAGACAGGAATACTGCCAGCACTCCAGAAACCTCCCTTGTGCTTCTGCCCAGGTGTCTTAGTTATCCATCTAGTGTTGCTATAACAGAAACACCACAAATGGGTGGCTTTAACTAACATAAATTTGTTTTCTTATAGTTTAAGAGGCTAGAAGTCCGGTTTCAGGGTGCTGCCTCTAGGGGAAGGTTTTCTCTCTCTGTTGGCTCTGGAGGAAGGTCCGTGTCTCAGCTTCTCCTCCTGGGTGATCTTCGTGTAGTTTGGCATCTCTCTTCCCCCATCTCTTCTTGCTAAACTTGGGTTTAATCGCCTTTACATCTCAAAAGAGATTACTTCAAGATACACCCGACAAGAATCCTGTCTCATTAACACAACAAATGGGATTATAACCATAGGCACAGACGTTAGGATTCACAGCGCATACTTTTGGGGGACACAGTTCAACCCATAACAGCCATTACCACTCCCACACAATGTAACTACTATTCTGACTCCTATACATACATAAATTAGTATACATACAGTAGCTTCTTCTGTTTTTGAACTTCATACAAATGGAATCACCCAGTAGGTACTCTCGTGTCTTAACTTCTCTTGATAGTTAAACCCAATGAACAACTTTTGGTCTGTAATCTACCTGAATTCTCTCAAGCCTCTCTGCTGCAGCACTGCTTCTCCCCCTCCCTCTCCCTGGTTTCTGTGAGTCTCTCCTGATTTGTAACGCATGTCCCAGTCCACTCTGTAAAACTCCTTGTACCTATTCTCTAAACGTCTGTTTCCCAGGGTTCAACCTTGGACGTTTTCTCATGTTGCACACTCATGTCAGCAATGTTGTCTGCGTGTTCGGTGTTTGTTACACAAAGCCCAAGTCTCCAGGTTCAGCCCAGATGTTTCTCCCTTGTCCTCATTCTCGCATTCAATTAGTGACCTATCATACTGATTCTAATAACAAGGACAACAGTAAGTACCATTTTGTGATCACTTTTCATGCACCAAAATCTGCATATAAATCTCACATTTAATTCTCACATTTCTGAGGTATTATATGCAAATGAGGGATTATGGAGCTTCAAGGATCGCTGGTGGCTCAGTGTCTGACTGCTTGGCTGCTAACTGAAAAGTCGATGGTTCGAACCCACCAGCCGCTCCTCAGGAGAAAGATGTGGCAGTCTGCCTCCATAAAGATTACAGCCTTGGACACCCAATGGGGGCAGTTGTACTGTCCTATAAGGTCGCTATGAGTTGGAATTGACTCAACGGCACTGGGTTTTATACGCAAATGAAACAACTGAGGCTTAAAGAGATGAAGTGGCTTGGTCAAGGTCTCAGAAATAATAGGCGGAGAAGCCAGGATTCACACTCAGGTACGTTTCTTTCCTGAGCTCCTATCACGTCAGTGCTTCTCAGAGTGTGGCTCCCTGACCAACAGCATGAGCATCACCTGAAGATTTGTTAAAAATGCAAAACCTGTCTCACTAAAGGCTTTAGGGCTTTTAGTTTTACTGCTGGGCGAGACGAAATGCATTATGGGGGAGAGGGTGGGTTAAAACTGGATCTTCACTTATTAAGAGATTGTGGGCTGAGGATTTTATACTTTGTTAATTTTTAAGAGAAGCCTGGGGCAGGGGTAAAAGAAAAAAGAGGGTGCTCTGATTTATAAGATTATTTGTAAGTTCTGACTCTCCTTAACTCCAATAGCATCCCATTCCTTTCTTGAGACTGTCTCTCACGTGCCTCATCCCAAAGAGAAAGAAAGGGGGAAATGCAATGGTATCAGAGAGGGATTCAGGACATGGACAGAGCTGCTGCAGATGGAGAGAGAAGAATTAAGGAAAAACGGAGAAAAAGACAGAGGGGTGGGAAGAGATGTTATGAATACTGCCCTACTGTGTGTATTATTTCATGTGCCTCCAATAAATTAAAATGCTGAGAATGGGGCTACACATGAATAATTTTTTCCCCTGAATTTCCGTTTAAAGAAAGCTAAGAAGTGACAGTTGTGCAATGTGACAACCTGGCAGCAAAGACGAAGTTTACATGCTCTCTTTGCCCACGTCTGGCTTCGAAAACAAGCACGTGCATTGATTCGGCTTTCATGATGTGATTGCAAATTCTGAATCGGTGAAAATGGATACAAAAATGAACGGCAGAGAAAATGGCACACTATTTTACTGCAGGGAGATACCTACAGGAAAATGTACTTGATTCTTAGATTATAATATTATCTTGCTTTGCAAAATTTGGCCCATGTACCAAATATTATCTGAACTTATATTTAAAGATGCAACTTATTTGCTTATGATGTGTCAACAGATGGTCTGCATAAAGTATCACCTACTTTATACAATCAAGAATATATTCGAAACAAGATCGATATAAACACACAAGTTCTTTTCCTTTACATGGATTAAGTTCTTGCTGAGTCAGCTAAGTTTTATTAAAATACCGGCAGCACTTAATTATAAGCATTTTAAGATAAATGGTATTACCTTGCCCTGTTTTAAAATAAAATGTATTACTGCCTACTGTGTCTATTGGATGGGAGGCATCTTCGTGGAAAAGGTAGACCCGGCGCTGCAGATGCTTCTAATTTTCTGGGAAAGACCAAGATAACACATCATATTCTCACACTTACTTACCTAACAACATTTCAATAGTACACATCAAATAACAAAAACAGATTTCAGAAATGTTAAGGATATGGCAAGCAAATAATTATTTACACCATCAAACCTACTATTTGCCAGGTACTACAAGACAGATAAGGTCTTTGTTTTCATGAAACTTAAGAGTCTAGTGTGGGAAGGCAAAAAATAACACCAACCAACCAACAACAACAAAAAAAAGTCAGACTGTGAAAAGTTTCATCAAAGGAATTACCAGGTTGACGTGACAGAAAATAACCAGTGTGGAACTATTTATATAAGGTGGTCAGGAAATACGCCTCTCATGAGATGACACTGAATGTGAAGCCTGAAGGCCAGAATTAAAGGTGTTCCAGGCAAATTCTAAGGTCCTGAAAAATAAAAAGGAGGCAGAGGAGGGCCGGAGTGTGGTGAGGCAGGTGGACAGAGCATGTACGACGTTGTAGGCCAAGGTGAGAAGTCTGGATTTTATTCTAAGTACAATGGGAAGCCACTGAAGAATTTGAAGCAGGGGAGTGACATTATCTGACCTATGTTTTGAAAAGATTACTCTACTTAACGGCAGAATCAATAACAGAATCACTGACAGCTAAAGATGAAAAGAATTGAGATTGTTAAACCTTCTCTTTCTATAGATGAAAACACTAAGTCCCAGAGAATTTAGTGTTATCAAATGTTATATGATTGAAAAGTGTCAAAGATTCTTCTGGCATAGAATCTAGAACATAAGTTTCTTCTCCCCATTTTCAATAAGAAAAACGCCAATTTTTAGATACATGAAGCCAACCAGTTGCCGCTGAGTCAATTCCTATCCATGGCGACCTCCTGTGTTTCCGAGTAGAACTGTGCTCATAGGGTTTTCATGGCTGTGGCCTTTTGAAAGCAGATCAACAGGACTTTCCTCCTAGGCCCCTCTGGGTGGGTTCAAACTGCTAACCTTTTAGTTAGCCTAGTGCTTAACTGCTTGAGCCACGCAGGAACACTCTTACACATGAAAAGGTATTATCTACTCATAACAACAGAAATGCAATTAAATATTCTTTCCTATTAGATAGGTAAAGGTTAAACATTTGATGTCAGATAGCATAGGCAAGGATGTAGGGAAAAGGTAAACTCATCTAAGCTGAGACTATAAATTGGTACAGCTTCTTTGGAGAGCCACCTGGGCAACATCTATTAGAACTGAACGTGCACACATCCTTTGCTCATGCAATTCTAGTCCTAGGAATTCACCCTACAGATACACTTGCACAAGTTCATAAAGAAATTATGTACAAAGATCCTCAGTGCAACATTATCTGTGATGGCAAAAGACTGGAAAAACCTGTATGTCCAACATGGTTAAATAAAGTATGGAACATTCATTCAATGGAATATTATGTAATCATAAAGAATGGAGCTGATCTACATATATAAATATAGCACAACCTTGAAGATGCTAAATGAAAAAAGTAAATGCATTAAAAAAGACTTGATTTTTTGGTATACCTTTTGTACTACCCTGTCCTGTAGGGCCGCTAGAAGTCAGAACTGACTCGACAGCAAGGGGTTTTGTTTTTGTTTGTACTGAGTTTTTTACTGTACACATATATTGCCTATCAAAAAATATTTTAAAAAATGAAATAGTTTGGTTTGAAAAGTCCACCACTAAAGAAATAGTGATGTTTTAAACGAAGGGAAGAAAAAAATGGTAGAAATGAAGAAAATAATTTGAAATACACATAATGTTTTATGTAATATTTCCTTGTTACACAAACTATTACTTTATATAATCTATAGGGACAGAGCTTAAAATAAGTTAGTAGCCAAGGACAGGGGTAACATAAATATACAATATACTGTAAATACACAGATTTCTAATTTGGTAAATGCCAAAACAAAAAATTTTATTTAACCTTAATTCTCTACAGAAACAGAGGCAAAAGGGATTTATTCCATTAACTACAGAAAAGAATGGAAGGTGTGGTCTAAACTATGGCTGTTGGCAATAAACTAAGCTACTGTGTGTTTAGCAAGATGACTTCACAGCTCAGCTACTTCAGATGCTAGAGTGGCGGTACCAGACTAGAAATTAGGAGGCCAGGAGTTCTAATCCCGGCCCTGGCACTTGTGAGCTATGTGATGCTGATCACATTACTTAAAGTGAGTTTCAGTTTCCTGTGATGATAAAACCTCCTTCTCAAAGTGAGATAACAGATGTAAAAACATACAGTATAGTGTGTAATAAACATTTCTCCATAATCAGTATCATGTCAACAGAATTTAAAACTGAAACCAAAGGCTCAAGGGAAGCCTGAAAGGGTCATTTAGTCCTTTCCCCTACAAGAGTATGCTTCAACTATAGGTAAGTATTTTAATTTATTTTAGGCTCCATTCCCCCCACCCCCCATCGCTTTAGGGAACTTGTGGAAAATTAATGCATTTGACTGGTTGAATTGTTCATGCTTTTATGATTTATTAACAACAAATGAGTCTTGTTTTTCTTTTAATAAGAACATGATATTCTGCGAGGCATTAATGTGTGGATTTCCCACAATAATAACTCTATATGGAAAACAACTTCCCAATCCC
>NW_004443985.1:16146990-16149850 GCF_000243295.1 Trichechus manatus latirostris
TGAGTTTTAACTACCACTTCTTATACAGTGCTAACTCCCAAAGCTGTATCTCTAGCTCACCTCTCTCTCCACTGAACTCCAGATTCGTGAATCAGCCTACTAACATTTCCCACTCAGATGTCCCATAGTTTCCTCGAAGACTACATGTCCCCATTGAGTCATTCCGATGAGAAAACAGAATCCTCACAGATGTCTCCAATCAGTCACCAGTGGATATGGATGCCACCTCTGATGCAGTGGTCTCAACAAGGGACAGTCCCCCTCCTCCAGGGGGCATGGCAATATCTGGAGACATTTTTGTTTGTAGGAAGGGATGGTATTGGCATCTAGTGGGTAGAGGCCAGGGATGCTGCTATGTATCCTGTGATGCAAAGGACAGCCCCCCAAAACAAACAATTATCTGGACCAAAGTATCACTTGTGCTAAGGTTGAGAAACCCTGTTCTAACATATCTCAAATGTAAACTCTAGGCCAGAAGGGCCGTTGACTTGTTCACCTCTGTGTGTTCAGTACCTGAGCCACTACATGGCATATACATATTTACCGAAGAAAGGAATGAAAAAAGAATTCATATATTGGTCCCCTTTTCTTTATCCCTACAGCTCAGCCTTACTTCTTTTCTAGCCCTCTCCAGGGCTGTAGTTTAATCATCTTTGTATGTTAGAAAATTCACTGCCATCAAGTCCATTCCGACTCACAGCGACCCTACAGGACAAAGTAGAATTGCCCCACAGGGTTTCCAAGGAGCAGCTGGTAGATTCGAACTGCCAACCTTTTGGTTAGCAGCCAAACACTTAACCACTGTGCCACCAAGGTACCCTTTATGTGTTAAGGGCCTGGAAAGTAGCAGGAGTTCAATAAATCTCTGCTTTATAAATAAGCCTTAAAATAGATTTTTTAAAAAGCAATCAACAAAAATTTTTTTTTAGCAGATCTCTGCTAACATACTGATATCATAAGCAAAATGCACTTAATTGTTGAGAATAGCTACACCTGGATGAACCAATGTAGTTATCTACCATTTTATTTACAATGTTTACCTTCTGTCTGACTCTGTTTCTCCATATTTTCCACAGGGCAAGACAATATCCGGAAAGGCCAGTTGACCATAAACCATACCAAACCTGTTGTCATCCAGTCAATTCTGACTCAGAGTGACCTCAACCTGATTCTATCTTTTCTTTTAATTCAGTGACAATCCAGGATTACACACTCTGATCTTAGACAGCTAGGAACTACGAACATTCCTTTCTCCCTGCCTCATTTTCCTTGGACCTGTGCTTGAGCAAGTCTCTAAGATGCAGCTACCTTATCAAGAGATTCAGCTCCAACTCTAAGGGGAAACAAAACAAAACAATAAAAAAACCCAAGGAAACTTGATCACTTGCCATAAATGGGTTGCTGCTTTGTGGGCAGTCTTATAAATTAACTCAGACCTGGCCACTCTTTAAGCTTGAACAAAATAATATTACATATAAAGAATGTCAGGCCATCCAAGCAAGGAACACATTTAAATAAAGTGGAGAATATTACATTTTTTTTTTCTTACATGTAGTATACTATTTCTCCATTCCATTCCTCAAGTGGATGAAAAATATGATTTGTTCTTAAATTTACAGACAGTTAACCAACACAGGGCCTGCTCCATGTCCTGATCTGGTACCATCAGGGGCTTTTTCCTACAACATTAAAGAAATGCCAAATTTGAAGCTTCCTCCAGCTCAGCTCAGACCTATAGACAACTTCCCTCTCCGCAAGATTCTTCATTCAAACCCTCTTGCTGTCCCTGATTTTTGTGTGACAGGTGATGTTTCTCTTAGAATTCCCAGTGTCACTCTTTTCTGACACTAGTAGATTTCTTCCCTTTGATGTTTGGAATACTAAAGGCTTCACCTTAAAAAGTTACCTCATCCTTCTCACTTCAGAAAATCCCTGGGAGGGGAGGGTGTAACTTGAGAAGATAGGAACCTTTCCTTGGAAAAGTCACCTCTCCCTGTTAAGTGAGCTGCTGCATTTCCCTAGCTGTGCCTGCAAGCAAGCTCCTCATTTCCAAACATCTCAATGTTTCATTCCTGTTTCCTTTGTTCACAGAACCTCCCTATAGAAGAACATCTTTTCAGGCCTGTATACTCCCAGTTATGCTGACAGGAATATCAACAAATGTCAACTCCCGTGTGGAGAAAGGGGCTCCAGAATGAGGAGGGGCTGCTACCTTATCCAGAGATTCCGCAAAATACTTGCTTGAAACCGTTCTCTATAGCAAAGCTCTGATGGGGGTGTGTGAGTAAGTATCAGAGTGGCTGACTACATATCACCTCCATCAGCTCTTGGGCAAAGATATGGATGGATGAGTTGATCCAACTTGAATACAGTAAGTTGGCTACAATCATCTCAGAGGGGGCAATGATAAAGACCAGAGACACCGTCTCTAAAACTAGTGAATTGTATTAGACTATAGAGAGCTGGGGAGGGAAGGATTCTCCTAAAATATGATTAAGTTGAGCTTCCTGTCAGCCAAATGGCTGATTTCTAATCGGCTTGCAGGCAGATTTAATTTGGTCTAGGAAAAACAGAGTTGATACCCCTTGCTCTGAAAACAAACAAAAGTCCATCCTACTTCTTAGTAATTCTTAAACTGGTGGTAGTTGGGAATGGAAGAGTCCCTGGGTGGTGCAAACAATTAATCCTCTTGGCAGGTAAGTGAAAGGCTGCAGTTTGAGTCCACCCAGAGACACCCTGGAAGTAAGGCCTGGCAATCTACTTCTGAAAAATCAAGCACTGAAAACCCTATGGAGCACAGCTCTACTCTGACACATGTGGGGTCACCATGAGTTGGAATCAACTTGATTGCAACTGATTT
>NW_004443985.1:16154651-16165874 GCF_000243295.1 Trichechus manatus latirostris
GGGGCAGTTCTACTCCATCCTATAGTGTCGCTATCAGTGGGAATCAACTTGGCGGTGATGGGTTTTGTTTTCTTTTATGAATTCCTGAGGGAAGACAAACGCAGGCAGAAATCAGAGTAAGTGCAAAGTCTCTGTGAAGGAGCATGCTCAAAAGTATTTGAGTCGAATGACAGTAACTGTCCTCAAAAAGTATACTGTGGCCAAGTGGCCCCATAGCGTTTTGTGGGCTTTTACCCTGAGCTGAGAATCACTGAATAGTTTTAAGCAAAAGATTGACATATTCTGATTGACATTATAAAAGGATCCTTCAGAGCAGGGGGATACACAGCAGGAGGGAAGGAGGGACAGGGCAGAAGCGGGAGACCAGATAGGAGACCTCCACAATAATCTGGGGGAGGTGGGTGGTTGATGGGAGTTGGTGCCAAAGTGTTACCAGAGTAAGGTGATGAGAAGCGTTAGATTCTGGAATTATTCTGAAGACTGAGCCAATGGGACTGGGTCTGGCCAGGCTGTGTGGTGTAAGAGGAGTCAAGGATGATTGCCAGGTTTTTAGCCTTAGCAACTGGGAAAATGTAGTTGCCACTTATTGAGGTGCAGGATGAAATGGGGCGGGGGTACAGAATCAACAGTTTGGTTTTGGACCTGTTAGGTTTGAGATGATTATTAGATGTTCAAGTGGAGATGTCAAATAGGCAATTCAATATGTATGAAAGCATTCAATCCACAGCTGACTGAATGTATAAGCTCAGGTTAAAAGATGTGGAAGCAGACTGCCACATCTTTCTCCCGTGGAGTGGCTGGTGGGTTCGAACCACTGATCTTTCAGTTTGCAGCTGAGTGCTTAATCACTGTGCCACCAGCCGCTCCATGCGAGAAAGATGTGGCAGTCTGCTTCCGTGAAGATTACAGCCATGGAAACCCTCTGGGGCAGTTCTACTCTGTCCTACAGGGTTGCTATGAGTCGGAATGAACTTGACAGCAATGGGGTGTATATGTGCGTATATATGTATGTATGTATATACATACATATATATATTTCACTGAATTGATCTCTAAATTAAGATTTACTTTAAAATGTATTAGACAAAGTTTGTAACTAAAGAACTATATTAATAAGCTTTTCAAAATTAATAACAATATGAAAAAGCCTTTTTTCCCCTCACAGAGGTACTTCTATGTACGTATGCAGCTTTTTTTTTTTTTTTTAACATCTTAGGTCCAAATTTTATCTTTTTTTTTTTGGGAAAATCCCTGATTATAATAGAAATATTGGCAACAGCCTCTATGTCCAATCACAGGAAACTGATTAAACTTTGGCATATTTATAGAATGGAATACTATGGAGTTTCTGTAATTGTAATGCAGCTGTATGTTCAGCTATATGTTTACTAGAACTATAGGTAGGGTTGGGTGAAAGCAGGAGTCCCTGGGTAGTGTTAACAGTTAATATTCTCAGCCACTAACTGAAAGGTTGGAAGTTCAAGCCCACTTAGAAGCATCTCAGAAGAAAGGTCAGGTGGTCTACTCCCAAAATGTCAGCCATTAAAAACCCTATGGAGCACAGTGCTACTCTGACACAGACAGGGTTGCCATGAGTTGGAGTCGACTCAACAGAAACTTGTACTAGTAGGTGAAAACATAATGTTAAGTGAAAAATATAATTATAAAACCATGAGGAGTATGGCTAGATAATGATAAAAGGAAAATATATATATGTGTATACGTATGTATGCACACGTATTGGTATGTATATACATACATATGCAGGGAAAAAAATCTCAGAAGAGATATTCCCAAAATGATATAAATAATTAGCTTTTGTGATAGGATTATAGAGGGACCAGTCGTCTGAGAAGGACACAAGCTTGGAAAAGTAGAGGGTCAACAAAAAAGAGGAAGACCCTCAATGAGATGGACTGACACAGCGGCTGCAACAACAGGCTGAAACACAGCAATGACTGTGAGGACGGCGTAGGACCGGGCAGCGTCTTGTTCTGCTGGGTCACGATGAGTCGGAACTGACTCGATGGCACCTAACAACAACCTAACAAGGTAATGGGAGACTAGAAAAGCACAGGCATTACACTTCTAAACTATTAATACGAGAAGTCTTTTTTTGATTGTTTTAGTTAACAGCCTTCAAGAATACCCACCAACGCTTTCACCCTAGAGTAATGTAGCTGTTTATAAAATCTGATTTCTAAAACTGATAAAATTAGAAGGTAACAATTTGTTCGAAAAATGTCATACAGGACTCTATCAAATGTACATTTAAAATGTGATTCCAGTAACCAAAGCTTTATTTTCCTTTGTCCTTAAAGGTTGTCTTGCCAAATTCATTCGACGGAGGAATTTATTTTTTTCTAGTAACGTTCTTTACAAGTAGTTATTCAGCTTTTGCTCAAACACTCCCAGTGGGGGAAAGCAGTGTCTCAGAAGTGACGCTACTCAAAAGCAGACTGTCCAGCTGAGAATCAGATTTTCCTCACAGAGAAATGAAATCTAGTTTCCTGTAATCGATGCCCTCCCGTTTCTATTTCTGTTCCATCCAGCCAACCAGAATAAAGTCTAACCCCAGCCCATATCACAGTCTCTGAAACATCTGAGGACAGATATCACATTCCTCCCATGTCCTCTTTTTACTGGTAAACATCTCCTAGGCAACTGTCTATAATTCAGAGGAAAGTACACAGCCCCTGAAGTCAGAGCTGAGTAGATTCCTAGCTGTCTATTCTTGGAAAACCCCACTAAGCCTCACCTAAGTCTCCTCATCTGTGAGAGAGCACAGTGAGGCCCAGTGCAGTGCTTGATCCAGTGAAGAAACTCAAAAAAATGTTAACGACTCTCCTCCCCTGGCTTATTCCTGTCTGTCCTTAAAATGAGGAGCTTATAAGTGAATGAAGCACTCCAGATACAAGTGTGATTGGTTCTGAGTTCTGGAGACTGTACTCCTAAAAAAGTACCCCTAAGGTGACGAGGACTTCAAGTTACCAAAGAATTTTTAACGTGCCCAAAGTCCCAAAATTTTATTTATATGAAAATAAAGCAGGGCTTTCTTTCCTATCCTGTACTTCTATCATGACTTTTTTCTGATTCTATATGAAATACTGCACATTTAGCCATGCAAAATTTCATCTTATTAGTTTGGCCTATCCTTCCAGTTGGTCCATCAAGGCCTTTCTGGAAATGGAATTATTTTATCCAACTTATTAGTTTTCCAGCCTAGCTTTGTTTAATCTGCAAATTTATGTCATGTAGAACATGGCTGAGCCTAGGTATATTCTGAGACATCTATTTCACAGAACAGGCTGCACAACTTACAAGCAGCACAACTGCCTGGCCTGAGTTTTTCCCTCCTCTTCCCCACACCACACATCTTTACGGCAGAACCTGCCAAAGAAGAGTCCTCATGTCACTGAGAGCACAACAGGGTCCTCCAGCTGATACATGGGCTGGTCCAAAGGAGAATGTAAAGATACAAGGTTCCCATGCAGTAAAAGGAGAAAATAAGTACTAGGTTTACTGTGCTTTGTCACTGAAAACCAATGAAATACAGCTCTGGGTGGTCAGCAGTGCAACCACCCTGTCAGCTTGGATATAAAGAGCATGGGCTTTGGAGGCAGGCTTCCTGGGTTCAAATCCTGGCACCACTATTTGCTTAATTTCTTAATTTCTCTGTGCCTTGGTTTCCTCATTTGTAAAATGAGGATGACTCTAGCATTGAGCTCATAGGGAGGTAGGAAGGGAAGGAGGCACAAGGGGAGAGAGAGGAGAACCACAGGAGGTCACGGTTGAGGTCTAGTCTTATTCTTGCTCGCAAAGTTCTTTATTCCAACCTACAACTCAAAGAAGTTTCCTTTTTCCTTCACACTCAGGTTAAGTTGGGGCAAGATTAGCATTCTTTCTTGGTGGCCAACAGCCAACACACGGTCAGTGTCTTCAGGGTCTTTTTCTCTGCCAGACTGGAGAACAGATGCTAATGGAGGGGATATCTAAAATAGTCCAATGAGTGGCTTCCAGGCAATAGAAAGGAATGCGAGGATGTTCAACACACATCATCTCGGCTTAAATAAATGAGAGTTCTTCCTCTCCATGTTTGCATTACATTGTACTCTTGCACTCTGCACTTTCTTTAGATGGGCACATAAAGAACTTTTCATCAGTTAATCCATTTTATCAATGGACCATGTATTAATAAATAGTTCATATATTTTTAAGCCTCTGTGGCTCACACCTTCCATATAGTGCATATGAACTTCTGTGGGAAGCCGAACTTTGGAGGCACTAAAACCCAAAGCGCCATAGCTGGTAACATAAACCTTGCCTTGTGAGGCTCTACCTTTAGTCTGGCTCCTGCAGCTTCAGCTCCAGGCTATGTCTGGTTCTCCTCTGGGTTCTCGGGCTGGCCATGGCCCAGCTCCACTCCCCCATTTCCACCCTCATCTCACGCTGTCTTATGTTACCTTAAAACATACACCACTGAAAGGAGACACTGAGAGCAGATGGGAAAAAGCAATGAACTATTACTAAGTGAAGGGCTGGGGTGGGAGAAGAAACTTGCAATTTTTATCATTCTGTTTCCTTTTTACACACAAACAACCCAGGGAAGTTATCTATGTTAACAGAAGAGACGTATATTTTTCGTTGTATATATTTAAGAACATGCATATGTATGTACACATACAACAATATTTATTGCTAAAAATGGATGAATACTTCATACTGACCTTAGGGGGTTTAAACGGATAGTCTGGTGAAAAGGTAATGTCAAGAAAGAACACCCCTCCTTCATAGACAGATCCTGGGGGTCCCAATATAGTTGACCTCCATTCATAAATGTTGTCTCCTTTGGGTCCAGCACTAAAATAAGACATACAAATGAAATGTGCTTAGAAATTACACAGAGCCTGAAATTTAAAAAATCTACTTATGGTAACAATAAATAGAACAACTGCATAAAAACACAACAAAGTTAATAGGTAAATTCTGTGTAACAATTCATACGTCAATATCATCAGTATCCTAGAAATAAAACATGGTGACATTACTTAATAAAACAGAACAAAGAAGAATTCTCTTATGCCATTCACATTGCTAAGCCTACAAAACAAAAAAGATTCCAAAGACCATAGCCCAGAGGTAGGATACAAATGTTTAACTAAGCATGAGATTATCTGTGAAGTCCTGAAAAGGGTAATATAGTCATAGGGTCAAGGAGACAAAATTTCAAAGCTATTAGGGCCACTGGAAACCAACTAGCCTAATCCTTTTTGCTAACAAACAAGAACAAAAATGAAGTTCATGAGTAAACGTTTACTATCCCTAAGAGTTCAAGTATTATATCTCATCTGAATCTTCATTCTTCCTCTCTCCCACCCAAAGGGCTCCCCACTCCTCCCAATACATTATGATCAGCATAATCTATGGATAAAATGTATCACTGTTTTATAACTCTGTTTTGTGACTCTTTCTTCTGTCCCGACCTAGAATAGAAGCTCCTTGAGGAATGCATTTTGCCCTGTCTTTAGTGTCCAGTAAGTAAACATTTGTTGGGTGATGATGGATAAACAGCAAAGCAAGTGAAGCCACATGGTTACTAAGTCTAGAGATACTCACTGAGGAAAAGAAGGCCCATGCAAATCAACTGAATTGTGTACTGAAGGGCAAAACAAGATTCGAATTTAGCTCTCTACTGTTCTTTGTACGACATCAAGATGTTACCTGTGCCTAATAACTAGAAATTCTCCTCACACCCTGTAGCAAAGTACAGCAAAGGTGCTTGGGAAATATTTTATTGCCAACAGTGATTTTACTTCTTTACCCCCTTATTTTGAAATTAGTTTGGCTCTACAAACAATTCATTGCTGAACAGATACAAAAAAAGAAAGCATGCATCATGACAAATTTGGGATTATTCCAGGAGTGAAAAGATAGCATAATAACAGAAAATATATCAATGTAATTCACCTGACTAACAGATTAAAGGAGAAAAAAATGATAGCCTCAAGATACAAAAAAAGCATCCAACTGACATTAATAACCACTTACGACAAAAACTCTTAGCACAACTGGAAGAGAAGGAAACTCCTTGGAACCAGATTTAAGAGCATCCACCAAAAACCTCACAGCAATTAGTGTATAATCAATACTGAAAACACTCCCTTTATTTATTTTGACTATGCTTTGGGTGAAAGTTTACCAAGCAAACTCACTTCCCACTCAGTAATTTACACACAAAGTGTTCCGTGACATTGGTTGCAATCCCTGCAATGTGCCAGCACTCTCCCATTTCCACCCTGAGTTCCCCATTTCCATTCCTCTGGCTTTCCTGCCCCTTCCTGCCTTCTCATCTTTGCTTTTGAGCAATGTTGCCCTTTTGGTCTCATATAGTTGATTGTTCTAAGAAGCACTTTCTGCACAGGTGTTATTGTTGAAAACACTCCCTTTAAATTGAGGAACAAGAAAAGGATGCTTGCTCTCTCGACTTCTAATCACTATTGTACTAGAGATCATAGTCATCAAAGTATGAATAATACAAGGAAAAGAGAAATAAAAACGTATATGGATTGAAATGGAAGAAATAAAACCATTAGTATTTGCAGCATTTATGTATACAGAACCCACCTCCCAAATCCATATAGAATTTATTAAACTTAATAAAAGAGTATATAAAAAAATCTACAGCATTTCAATATTCCAACAAAATCAGAAAAAGTATTTTAAAATATCAGTTACAACAGCATTAAAAGTATAAGGAAGCTACGAATAAACATCATGACAGATATATAAGATCTTTATGGAGAAAATTATAAAATTATTGAAATACACACAAGAGGGTTAATCCTTTCATGCTAACGGGTACGCTAAGGGCCAAGTACTTTTTCTGCCTCTGAAGGTTTACTGGGAAGCTGCTGTACCATTGGTAGTGCGTCCTGCTGCAAGGCAGGGACATTTATGACTTTTCGAAACCAAAGAAACAGGTGTGTGCTGCAAATTACTGTTTTCACAGGGTATTGTAGGCAGTGTCTGAATGGAAATGGAAATTTTTTGAAAATTCTTATTTGTTACACCTATGTACCAATAGACGCCAGTGGGAACTCTGGGGTATAACTGGTGGTACTTTGTATGTGCCTCTAAGTACTTGGGGTAGGCTTGTGGGAGGAGGCAAGAAAAAAAAACAAAACCATACTGCCTACTAAAAATTCAGACACACTCAATGATTCAGCATGCTTCCATTACTGAAAACAAATGGTATCAACAAAAAATTAAAAGCAGAAAATAACTGGTTCATGAAAGGGTTAAATGAGAACTGATACCATGTTTGTAAATAGGGAGATCCAATATCCTACAGATGTCAATTTCCCCCAAACTGATCCAATGCAATTCCAATCAAAATCCCAATATTTTTTTTTTTCAAATGAAACTTGAAAACTGATTCTAAAATTTATATGGAAGATCAAAGAAACTCCTCCAATTTTCCCACATACATACAGAAACCTAATATATGTCAGAACCGATAGGGCTAGGGAAACTGTTTTTGTATTTGGAAAATACATAGTGGATTTCTACTTCAATAAATATGCAAAACTCAACTGCAGGTGGATTAAACACTTAAATGCAAAAGTCAAAAGTTTCAGAGTTTGTTAAAAGACAGTGACAAGGCAAGCCACAGACTGAGAAAAGATATCTGCATCATATAAAACCGACAAAGGATTAGTGTCCAGAATATACAAATTCCTATGAAGGAAAAATAATCGGAGAAGCAGGACTATATGAAGAAGGGGGCATAAGGATTGGAGAAAGACTCATTAACAACCTGCGTTATGCAGATGATACAACCTTGCTTGCTGAAAGTGAAGAGGACTTGAAGCACTTACTGATGGATTACACCTCAACATAAAGAAAACAAAAATTCTCACAACTGGACCAATAAGCAACATCACAAGAAATGGAGAAAAGACTGAAGTTGTCAAGGATTTCATTTTACTTGGATATACAATCAACACCCATGGAAGCAGCAGTCAAGAAATCAAAAGACGCACTGCATGGGGAAAATCTGCTGCAAAAGATCTCTTTAAAATGTTGAAAAGCAAAGATGTCACCTTGAAGACTAAGGTGTGCCTGACCCAATTTTCAATCGCATTATATGTATGTGAAGGCTAGACAATGAATAAGAAAACTGGAGGAGAATTGATGCCTCTGAACTGTGGTGTTGCAGAAGAATACTGAATATACCGCGGACTGCCAAAAGAATGAACAAATCTGTCTTGGAAGAAGTACAACCAGAATACTCCTTAGAAGCTAGGATGGTGAGACTACATACTTTGGACATGTTATCAGGAGGGATGAGTCCCCTGAAGAAGGACATCATGCTTGGTAAAGTAGAGCGTCAGTGAAAAAGAGGAAGACCCTCAATGAGATGGAATGACACAGTGGCTGCAACAGTGGGCTCAAGCATAACAATGATTGTGAGAATGGCGCAGGGCCGGACAGTTTTCCATTCTGTCACTGTGAGTCGGAACCGACTTGACAGTGCCTAACAACAACAGCATGAAGCAAAAAAAGACCAACAATCCAACAGATAAGAATAAGCACTTCCAAAAAGAAGACACACAAATGGCCAATAATCATATAAAAATGCTCAATTTCATTAAAAATCAAGGAAATAAAATTTAAAATCACAATTCAATATTACTTTTCAAAATCTACAGGCAAAAATGAAAGCCTGATGAAAACAAGTACTGATGAAGACATGGGAAAACCAGAACTATACACATTGCTGATGAGAGCGTACACTGTAACGATCATTTTGGGTAAGCATGTGGGTTGAATATACTCCTACCCTTCAACTGTACTCTTAAGTATACACAGCAATTACACTTGTAGGTATGTACCCCAGAGAAAGTCTTGTGCATGCGCACCAAGGGATATATACAAGAATGTTCATGGGAGCACTATTTGTAATAGTACAACTGAAAACAACACAAATGTCCACTGACAGAAAAATGCACAAATGTGGTATATCCATCCAAAGGAAATACAACAGTCGAAACACTACACAGCAGTGAAACACTAATGTGAATAAACTGTAAAGATAAAATACTGAATAAAAAAAGCAAATCTAAAAAAGAATATATAGAGTATAATGCTACTACTACAAAGTTTAGAAGTAAGCAAACAAGAAAATTATTGCTGAGGAACACACGCATATGCACTGAGTTATATAAAGAAACGCAAGAAAATAAATGAGAAAAAAGTTCAGGAGAGGGGTTTCCTAGGTGGTAGCAGAGGGTGGAGGAACAGCACACAGGGGCCACGATGGTTCTGGTGATGTTCTACTTCTCAGTGTATGTGGTGGACTCACGAGCATCTGTTTCATTACTCGGCTTCATAGTTTACTTATGTGTTAGGTATGTTCTTTTATATGTATCAATTTTCATATCAAGAAAAAGTATGTAGAAAACATTTTGTTATGCGAGAAAAGCAAGTTGAAGCCTATGTGCAGTGTGATTGTACCTACATACATTAAAACCATATAAAACAATGCTCTCTATTGTCTATGGATGCATAGCTATGTAAACGTCTTTTAAGAAATGGATGGAAGGATATGCCTAAATTCATGACTGGTTGTGCAAGGAGCAGGCGAGAGGTGGTGTGGGGAGATGGGATGAAAGAGACCTGCAGATGGTGAATTAAGGAGAGTTTGATATTTCTAGTGTTTGATTTCTCCTACGTAAAAAAAGATGAAGTTAAAAAAATCATCGTTGGTCAAGCTTACTGCCAAGTGCTGAAATACATTGAGAAGCAGTGGTGCAAGGGACTGGAGTACAGCATTCCTGTCCCACCTTCCCCTCCATCCTACCTCTCCTGAGGCTGGCAGTGCAACACAGAGAGAATACATCCAGGCCAGATGACAATAAAGCTTTGGAACAACAGCCCTTGTTGCCACACAAGCTTACTCACTCAGATGAATAATACACATGGTTATGCCCTGAGCTATAATTAGACTTAGTATGAACAGATAAGTTTATCAGAAGGAAGAGCTTAAAAGTAATTACAGGTTCGCAATTGCAACATTACTTCAAGGTAAATGAAGAAATTTAGTAAACACACACACACACACACACAAGAATGCAGAGCACACAACTCTGATACAATGAGCAAAGACATATTTCTGAAATATGAAAATATAACTTCCCTGAAAATGATGTCTACACTTCGAGAAATTTAAAGATGATCGTCCAAGAATGGTAGCCAATTAATTCTATGATGCAGGCTAATGTAAGGATTCACCAAATAGTGCCACCAAAGAAAGGACTCAGAAGTAGAAGACAGGAGCTATCTCACCAAGGAGGGCAATGTCTGTAGGTAGATAACTTAAACTCAATTGTGCCTATTCCAAGTTTTTTCTGGCTCTCTGTCAGAACTCCAAATTTTATTGGTTCTTTGAAGTCAGCTGGTTGTCTATATGCAGTTAACAGTAGACTAAAATAATACAGCTAACTTTATCACTCTGAGTTGGTTTATGCTGCCAAAATATGTCTTTTTAAGACATACACGTAGTCCCTGATTTACGACAGGGTTCCGTGCCAACGACTCTGTTATAGGTCGGTTTTGACGTTAAGTTGAATACCTCATTTCTTTCTTTCTTTTTTTTTTTTTCTCACTATCATTGCCTTTTATTATCTGCATCTTTATAGATCCGATCTTTGTCTTTGAGGATTGAGAACATTACATAGAAACTTACAGATATATTTTAACACCTACATACGTGAAAAAATACACAAATCATAAAAGTTTACTCCGACAAAGAAGAAGAGTTGGATGACACTGGCATTTTGTCAGCTGCAGTAATGACTCCACTTACGTAAGGTTCTGGATCATGTGGACTAACCCTGGGAATGGGGATGGAGTTTCTAGTCAGAAAATTAGTGAGAGCTGTTATATGATCCTTTTTTTTTTTTTCCTTTACGTATATCATGGTAACATCTCACTGCTTCCAAAATCTGCCTATCGACTTTAGCCAAGTGATGATTAGCATTTGGATTCAAGTTTTCAAGCAGCTGAAGTCTTTGATTTAGTTTAGAAAAAACTTCAGCTAATCCTTTCACTGTAAAATTTTATGACAACTTCTCTCCTTCCTCTTCCACATTTCTTTCTTCAAAATCCATTAAGCCCTGATCTGTTAATTTCCTTCTTCGTGATCTATAAGCTATTCCACAT
>NW_004443985.1:16167681-16174280 GCF_000243295.1 Trichechus manatus latirostris
ATGTAGTACATATTACTAACAATAACATGTAAAATAAAGGATGGTCACAGGTATGGTCTGTTGTAACCAGAATATATCGTTAAGTCGGGGACTACCTGTACTTTATTAGTAGTAACAAACTATCTGGAAAACAGATTAGTGTTTTAAAAGGAATTTAAAACTAATATTACATAACTAACATACAGATTGGTGACATCCTGTGTGTCAGAGCAGAACTGTGCTCCACTGGGTTTCAATGGCTGATCTTTCAGAAGCAGATCACCAGGCCTTTCTTCCAAGGCACCTCTGGATGGACTTGAACCTCCAACCTTTTGGTCAGCAGCTGGGTATCTTAACTATTTGCACCACCCAGGGACTCCCATAAGTTGGAAATGGACTTGAAGGTAACTGGTTAGCAGTCTTGGGTGGTACAAATGGTTAATGTGCCCGGCTACTACCCGAAATGAGTTCACCCAGAAGCCCCTCAGTAGAAAGGCCTGAAGACCTACTTCTGAAAAATCAGCTACCGAAAACCCTACGGAGCACAGTTCTACTCTGATACACATGGGGTCTCCATAAGTCGGAATCGATTCCACGGCAGCTGGTGATGATGGTGGTGGCTAGTGCCTGCTATAATGGATGGCACTGATCTGTCAGAGCTGTTTGGATCCATACAAGACAGCAGAATGGGCTTTTACGTACTTTGATTTAACCAAAGAAGTAAGAACCAGATGCTGCAGACTACTTCATATTTTTAATGATCACTTCTCCCTTAAAGTTGATCAAATAAAACCTTTGTGACTCTGGGTAAATATGTAACCACTCTGTGTCTACTTTGCTCATCTGCAAAGTGGGGTAATGACAGCACCAACCCTGTGGAGGAACTGTGAAGCTCTGAAAAATCATGAGCTCAGAAAGCAGGGTCTGTAAGGGCCCAAACAGTAAGCCTTCAAGTGTCAGTTGCTATTACTGTTGCTGCTATGCCTTGTGGATGATACAGTTGTTCACGAACACACTCAAAAGGTTAATTCCCTAATGAATGTACAAGAAGAGCTTCAAGATCCTAGTACTAGAGAACAGGCTACAAAGACCTCTGCTGTAAAAAAAAATCCTGCAACCTAATCTTATGACATGCATTTGGGTAAAGCAGAACTTTGGAAATCAGATTTCATAGCTGCCACTCCCTAGAAATCCATTTTTTCACTGAATGTTTATATAACATCAGGATTTTCAGGTATGAGGTTATTTGGTGAGGTTTTCCCCACTTGCACCATGTGTTTCAAAATTCAAGCATACTGCACAGCAAGCGGGAGTTGCTATCTGTTGAGCCCTATGACCCAGAGACGTTATCTTAAAGTGCATGTCGGACCCACCAGATAGGGAGGTACCTCGTGTGAAAAGCTGGTGTTCATTCACCAGGTCCGAAATTACACTGACTAAAGAGATGTTGCTTGGGGCAGGGGACAGAATGGACTTCTCAGGAGCTCTAGCAAGCCCTGCTAAAAGGGCAGACCTTATGTAACTGAATTCATCCATTTAAGTGAGGAGGCACACTGTTCACACTCAAGTGGTGTGCTGTACCTATATCCAAAGTCCTTCTGGAAGTAAACAGCTGCAGGAATATTGAGCTGCTGGCTTACAACACAACAATGCATATCTTCCCCTAGCTTCACACTGGAAGGAAAGGGTAGTTCCCATCCCTTAAAAGAAAATGTGAAGGCAAGACCCAGATCAATCACAGATAAGGATAGTACGAAAGGCAGCTGAAGAGTGGAAATGCCACTGAAGTGTCTGAATCCAACTACCACGCTGCAGAAAATCTTTTATATGGATCTTTTACTTCCCTGCTTTTTCTGGCTTCTTGCTACTTTCAAGATCAAGCCCAAACTCCTCAGCAGCATACAGAGTCTTTGATAAAGATCTGGCTCCAGCTTTTTATCTCTGGTCTCATCCCTGGTCTCTCCCCTTCCCTCCCCTCCAACTCTCTTCTCTAACCATACTTGTAGCAGCTCCAAGGGAGCCGAGTTCTTTCTTGGCTTTTGGGTAAGATGCTCTATATGTCTGACCATTCTATTTGTCCTTTAGGTCTTAATTTAGCTAGGTCCCCCCCTCCAGGACATCTTCCCTACCTCCTAGAGGCTGCACTAGGTTCTTCTTTGGAAGTGGTAACATTCTATACAAATATAAGCATTATAAAATCAGAGACAGGTATGGGACTTGTAATATTGAGGACGGGGTTGGGGGGAGTAACAGCATTATCTGGATCACAAGAAAAAAGAACTCACCCTAATGGTGAGAAGGCATCCCCTGTGTCCAGACGGGTGTGGGGAAAAGAGCCCAAGACTGTATGTAGCTCTTGAAAGGACAAATGGAAAATGCTATCTCATATATGCCTAAGGGTTGCTATATTTGTATTCAGAAAATTTTTTTTCCCCTAAAGACAAATACTTCCAATGTGTACCATAACATCTCAGGAAATTAGAATATAATAGTGCTGATTAAAAAAAAAGATCCATTCTGTACACCAAGCTCCAAGCAGAACTGGGCTGTTCCTCTTTTCTCCGAGTATTTATCTCCTTCATAAGGCTTTTTTCTATTCCTTAAGTGTCTGGTGGCGCAGTGGTTAAGTGCTCCACCGCTGACCTGGCTTTTTCTCTCTTCTCTGTGAGAAATGAAAGGCCTCAAGGTACTCAGGGTTTCCAGAATTCGCCTCTCTTATCTATACTGTAAGAACAATTTTGGTAGGTGAGCTTGCCAATGTAACAGGCAAGTTTCTTTACTATTTAAATTCTCTTGAAGAGTCTAAAAAAAATTATTATTCTATAATTTTGGGGAATGAGTGCTTAATAAATGAGAAGGATCTTTATCCTCAATCACACTTTCTAGATTTGAGATGTAAAGATGAAAATGATCTCTGCTGAGAACAGTTATCTTTCACCCAATCTTACCTTAAAGTCACTACTGTCATCGTTTGTTTACACCCTTTGTTAACACTGTCAGCATTTAGCTGAGAGGGAAAAATAGAAGAGAAAGAAGATTTTAAACACGAAAATAATTACTACTTACTAATCATTGTGGAGCCCTGGTGGCGCAGTGGTTAAATGCTCCGCCGCTTACCTGGCAATGAGTGGAGAGCCCTGAATACCCCTCAGGTCCTGTTCTATAAGGGCAGCCTGTCCTGAGAGCACAAAGAGGGCCTGACTTGGAGCCAGGAGACTCTTCTGCCACTTCTGTCACTCACTATCTCGTTGTATAAGAGTCCTGGTGGTGTGATGGTTATGCACTTGGCTGCTAACCAAAAGGTCAGCAGTTTGAACCCACCAGCCGCTCCCCGGGAGACAGATGTGGCAGTCTGCTTGCGTAAAGATTACAGCCTTGGAAACCCTACGGGACAGTTCTACCCTGCCCTATAGGGTCGCTATGAGTTGGAATCGACTTGATGGCTATGTGGTTGGTTTTAACCACTGTACTTCCTTTTCCCAGGCAAGGCAACAGCTAGCAAGATAGGACGCTTAGTGGGTAAGCTAGCCTTCTGTGAGTCCTAACACCCTGAACTTCCTGCTTCTGTGTGTGTGTGTTTAATCTTCCCAATGTGTGGTATATTAAACTGAGTGCACAACAATGCAACAGACTTAAAATTTTAAGAGACACAACTATAAGAAATAGTGAGCAGGGGAAGTAAATAGAGAATTTGGGAGGTAAGAAGGAAGACTACAGGCAAAAATTTGTCCTTCTCAGCTACATTTTTATAATTAACATTAACCTGGAAGGGCCAAAACAAGTCACAGAGTCAAATACAGGTAGTCCCTGACTCACAACGTTGAGTGAACCACGCTTACAACTGCTCTTTTTTTGGTGCATCTTGTTGTTAGTGACATGTACTACATACAGTGTTGCAGTGCATAATTTGCTGACATTACTACTCTCAGATGAAATATCTCCAACTCCTAACGACAAATAAAATCTGATTTATGAAAGATACTGATAATAAAAAGCAATAATAAAGAAAACTAAAAAAACAAAACAGGTATTCAACTTATGTCAGAACCAATTCAACAGTGGAGTAGTCATCGAAAGAGAACCACGTCATAAGTCAGGGACTACCTGTGCAACCAAATCTTATAGACATATGTAGGGGTTATTAGAAATAGATACCTATTATAATGGCTTGGTAAAACATTCAACTTTTTTGTAACATAGAACAAGCATTAGAAATGGACTAGAATTCTACTGAGTTGGACAATTTGGCATAAAATCAAATACGATTACTTAAATATAGAATTATAGAACTTTTAATCCTTTAGTTTGCTGCAAGGACACAAGAAATGAGCTAACTGAGTGATTCTCAGCCTTTTTTCCCTTTCCAGTATATGGTCTCCTTCCAGTAACAATGACCGACCAGAGCAGTGATTCTCAGCATGTGTACTGGGGGTGGAAGGAAGGAGTGACCCAAAAAGTGAAACAGCTCCTCTCCTATTGAGAATCGTTTATCTCTAAAGCCTTCAGTTCAAAGGCGAGAAAACTTAAGGGTCAGCAAGGTGAAGTGCTTTGCCAGAGGCTTTGCCCACAGAAGAAAACGTGAGCCTTCTGTGGAAAGCAGAGGTTCTTATTCTGTCACACAGCTGCCAATTTAGATATGAAGATTTAACTTAAAAAACTACAGTTACCATTAGGATAGACTGCCCTGCTTAACATAGGGGACCTGAGATCAAGACCAACGTCTACCTTTTTCTTTAACTTTTTCATCCTGGGCATGTTTCAAGGACTATTTTCAGAGATTTGGTAATCAGTCATTTTTATTTCAGCCACTAATTTTTTTTTTAGCTTTTCGAACTAGAAACTCAATGGCTATCTCTAACTATTCGTTTCATTTTTTTTTTTTTACCAGAACCTACTGCTTCCTGCAACACTGCTTTTGTTGCCCACTTCCCGCCCCCAACCCTTGTGCTTTTTCTCTCTTCTCTGTGAGAAATGAAAGGCCTCAAGGTACTCAGGGCTTCCAGAATTAGCCTCTCTTAACTATACTGTAAGAACAATTTTGGTATGTGAGCTCGCCAATGTAACAGGCAAAGTTTCTTTACTATCTAAATTTTTTCCCACACATGTGCTAGACATGGAAGGATACAGGGCTTTAATCTGTCTGCTGATCTTATCTGCAGGGTAAACAAGCTTCTGACAAGAGTACAAGCCCCTGCTGCCCTTACAGTTTTCAGGAAGCCAAATGCTGTCTCAAAATTTTTCAATTCTCAAAAAAATTGCCACTCGCAGAGGATAAAATGGAAAGTTCCTCAGTGGCATTCCAACTGTAGCTTTATTACTTTCTCACATTTATAGTATATCAAAGTAAACATTCATTTAGAAGTTAAGATGGGGCAGATCTCAGGGAGGAGACAGGATAGTTAAGAATCATTTCTTATTTATTATTTGTGTGCAGAGTTACTATCTAGGCCATTTACTTCCCACGTAAGTGAAACACCCCCAAAACACTCAATACACTTGTCACTTACTGACAATATCTTTTGATTCTTGGATAGGAAAATAGTAAATAACAATTTATTCATACAGCTGCCTAATTTATTCCAAACAAGGTTGGATGCAGTACCCTACAATCCTGCATGACTTATCTTTGTATCCCTGGGACTGCCAGCTAGCTCCAAGACCCATCATCACCATTCTCTTCCACCACGCGTCTGGAGGTAAGGTCAGCACAGAAGAGAACCCAAAACCAAACCAAACTCCCTGCCGTCAAGCCAATTCTGACTCATAACGACCCTATAGACAGAGGAGAACAGCCCCATAGGGCTTCCAAGGCTGTACATCTTTATGGAAGCAGGCTGCCACATCTTTCTCCCAGGGAGTGGCTGGTCGGTTTGAACCACAGACCTTTTGGTTGGCAGCCGAGCGCTTTAACCACCACGCTACCAGGGCTCTTCCTACAGAAGAGGAAGACAAATCAACCAGAAGACTAACAGTAAAAGTCAACTGCACACAGTTGTTTGATAAATGTTTCTTGAAGAATAAAAAAACATCTTTAGTAAAACACTGTATCAGTACAGCACAGTGATTCAGAGAGCGGGCTGAAGAGCCAGAGAACCAGGGTCAGAATCCTGGCCTGGCCACTTACTGTATGACTTAGAGCAAATTACCTAATCTTTCTTTCTTTTTTTTTATTGTTGTAGTTTAAACGAAGTTTACATTTCAAGTTAGTCTCCCATACAAAAATTGATACGTATTTTGTTATGTGACCCTAATTGCTCTCCCCTTACTGTGACAGCATGCTTTTCCTTTCCACCCGATTCCCCATGTCCATTCAACCAGCTCCTAACCCTCTCTGCCTTCCCATCTCACCTCTGAACAGAAGCTGCCTGTTTAGTCTCATGTATCTACTTGAGCTAACAGGCACACTCCTCACGAGTATCACTTTATGTCCCACTATCCAGTCCAATCCCTGACTGAAGAGTTGGGCTTGGAGATTGTTTTAGTTCTGGGCTGATGGAGAATCCAGGGGCCATGCTTTCCGGGGTTCCTCCAGTCTCACTCAGACCATTAAGTCTGGTCTTCTTACTAGAATTTGAGTTCTGCACCCCACCTTTCTCCTGCTCCATCAGGGACTCTCTGTT
>NW_004443985.1:16175639-16182045 GCF_000243295.1 Trichechus manatus latirostris
TATGGGGAGGGCACTGTACTGTGACCTAGCAAGATAAAGAACAATCCTGATCCCCTAAGGGGATTCCTGTCTTTCCAAGGTGAGGGAAGCCAAGATGTCTGTGTTCCATGAACTCATAATCAAGTCGCTATGGGAGCCCTGCAAAAGGAGTGACTTCATTTCCTGGTGGATGGATGGGCTTCTCCTCCCATTCCTACACCACAGCTGTAACAGTTCTTTGTTCAGCAGTGACCTGAGAAAGCAGAAATATCTGACTCTCCCAGGGGTACATCCGATTTGAACAGGTCCCACAGGTTCTGACATGAACTGCATCTCCTCTAAGGAAACCAAAACCCACTGCCGTTGAGTCGATTCTGACTCATAGTGACCCTACAGGACAGAGTAGAACTGCCCCATAGGATTTCCAAGGGGCGGCTGGTGGATTTGAACTGCTGGCCTTCTGGTTAGCAGCTGAATGTTTAACCACTGCGCCTCTAGGGCTTCCCTCTAAAGAGAGGCTTCATAACAGGAGTTGCAATTAAGCTGGGTTAGAAAGGTAAAATAGATTTCAACAGGCACAGGAGGGTGGGGCATAACTTGTTAAAGGCGCTGTGGGGAAAAAAAGCAAGGAGGAGGAAAGCAGGTTGCCTGTTGGGAAAGCAGTAAATATTCCAGGGTGGCTGAAGTTAAATAGTATAAGGCCTTAAATACCATCCTAAAGAACTGGAAATGCATTATGGAGACTTGTGGTTTTTAAAGTAGTTGTAGGGCTCCCCTGAGGTCTTTTGGGATCAGTAAGATCTCTACTTCCTTCTCACCTGAGATTCAGTCAGAGAAACTCTATTTATTGGTGTTCAGCACATGATGTCTATGAATATTCTTTAAGTAACTATAGTCCACTGCTTTAAAAAAATGTTTGACTTCTCGAACTAAACAACAACAAAAACCTGGTCCCTCCTCAGATCAATATGCACCTGGGTTGAGAACCAGAGTATGGAGTCACTGAGGGCCTCAAAGGGTGATCCAGAGAGCAGCAGCATTAGGCAGCCCTACTGAATCAGAACCTGTATTTCAACAAGACCTCCAGAAGATCGGTGCGTATGGACTGAAGGTTCTAAGTAATGAATGTACTGTGAAATTCTTGTGTTATATAAGATCCACCATTTCCTGAGCGAGACATTGTGCTAAAAGCATTTTTTATACCTCTCTAAGCCTCAGTTTTCTTATCAATAAAAAAGGAACATTACTTACTTTCTAGGGGTGTTGTAAGGATAAAGTGTCAAGTGTAATATCTGGCAAAGAATGAGTGCTTTGAAAATGGTAACCATTACCATTAACATACATTCCTTCCAACTACTGCCACTCTGCAAACTTAGTGTTATCTGAAACTGAGACGCAAATAAGTTCAGTGGCTTGTTGACAAAGGTTAACTAGTCCATGGAGAAACTGAGTTTCAGAGCGGGACTGTCTCATTCCAAAGATCGTTTTGTTTCCCACACAACACCCTGTCTGACAGCCAGGACTGGATGGAAGAAGTGGGAGACCATGGCAGCAATGACAACAAGCTATTCCAGCATTAGTTGCCTACAATTCTGTTTGAGACCAGAATTGGCTAAAATTACAAATCAACGTCAATAACAAGCAGACTAGAGTTACTATGGTCTGAAGAACACATACGTATGTCCCCACATCAGCTAAACACTTAGCAGTTCAGTCAAATAAAGGACACGATTAACAATCTTTACTCTCTCAACAGGTCTGCAGAGTCGACAGAGCACTCTGACACACACCATCTTCTTTCTTCTTCACAACCGCTAGGTGAGATGGGGTTATTATTCTCAAAGGAGATTGCTTCGCTTAATTTTTTCCTTCTTAAACCCTATATTTAATTTCATAAGCCTCTATTTCCTAACACCTTGCAGTCACTTTCATGAAAAAAATCAGGTTTTGTGCTTACAAAAATTAAAACAAAAAATCCAGGCCTTCAATGACATGCACAGATTTCATTTATTGTCCTTCCTTCTTCCCTCCAGCGCATTAGCAAAGTTTAGGAGATAGATGGGTTTCTGGGCAAAGGGAACAAGAGGAAGAACGGAGCAGCCACACAGCATAGGTTTATCTATCTCTCTGCTCCACAGAGAAGGGATAGAATGTACCTGACTGCTTCTTGGGCCTCTTGGCAGAAGCGCTGCCCCCACTGAAAGCCAGTTTTTAAGAAACCAGCCACACAGAACACCCTGGGGGAGAAACAAGAATGATTAACCAAACCGAAGACTAAAAAGTTACTTTTTGGCTTTTGGTGTCACGTATAAAATCTATTTTCTAACTAAAATTAGGCCACCCCTCTCCCCACCATTTTAGTGTCTGTTTCTAGCAGGTACTTTTAAGGGTATACACAATCCCCGATTCCACAGCTAGCTGTAAAGAATATACATTTTCAAGAGGGAAGCAAATGAAAGGATCTAGGTACGTGTTCTTCACAAGTACAAGGGGTGGAAACAATGACAGCACTTTCACATTACAAGCAACCCTGGTGGTGCAATGGTTAAGTGCTCGACTGCTAACCGAAAGGTGGGCAGTTCAAACCCACCAGCGGCTCCGAGGGAGAAAGAGATGGCAGTCTGCTTCTGTAAAGATTTACAGCCTCGGAGACTCTATGGGGCTTCCACTCCGTCTTACAGGGTTGCTATGAGTCGGAATCGACTGGACGGCAATGGGTTTGGTTTGGTTTTTTTCACATTATATCATATTCCACTACTCACTGTTAGCTGTCTAACGATGGTCCATCATGCCCCAGCTTTCATGTGAGATTTTGCAGTCTGCCCTTGGAAAACATTTACAGAAGTGACTTCCAGCATTCAATTGGGTGATTTAATATGATACAAAGTTCATCAGTCATGGTACCTACACCAATTTTCTACAGTAGATGTTACTGCCTTTTAGATTTCAGATGTTGTCCCTCTCTCTGTAAGCAAAACACACACAGGCTTTACTGAACGTCTGCTATTTAACAACCACAAACTTGTAGAATCCCTTACTAATTCCTGTCAACACGGAGTATCTTTGAGGGAATTAGTGGTTTTTGTTTTTGGAAGTGCTGCAATGGGAAAATCGCTTACACCACCTATCCCCATGTTACAGTGTCTGCTAATACGTCAGGTTGTTGGCTGCCAAGCAGATTTATTTTACCCACTTCTCATTTTGCATTATCCTCTGAATAGTAAAGCACAGCTGAGGTTGCTGTAAGAAACAAACTGAGGAATGAATAATTAAAAACACCCTCTCGGCCTTGGAAAGACCAATCCCTAACCGTTAAGAGAGTTTAATTGTGACTGAACTACACACTCAAATGGCTAATTGTACTCTTTATAAACCAAGCAAATGCTAAGGACATAGTGTGACTGCAGTGTATGTAGTGTATGAAAAGCAAAGCTCTGAAAGCAAAGCACCCGGTAATTAGTTCACATGAAAAAGTAAGAAGGATCTGATTCCAAAGAAAAAAAATATTTTTAAAGATGGCCACTCTTATTGTCTACACACACACACACAAAACTGCTACTACTTATGAAAAGCTGTTATTCATCTGACGCATATGGACTGCCTAGAGTAGCACTGCCTAGAGTAGCAATGTTAATTAACACTGAAACAAAAGGTTGAGAATCGAATATATTACAAGAAAACTCTATCTTCTGTGATTCCGTTAAGCACTTATGCCAGCTGGGTTTGTTCTTTGCTTTGATGGATTGAAACTTCCTTGAGGAAGATCAAAACCCAAATCCAAATGTCATACTTATGTGTTAAGATCACAAAACAGTCACTGATAATTTCATATGCTTGCTAAAACACTGTTAGTATTTAATATCATTTTCACACCAAAATTACCCTATTTCATTGAATAGTTGGAAACAATCACTTCTCTGTTTCTAGAACTCCAAGGAAGACTAGGACATCTCCCTAAACCAAAGAGGGCCATTTCCCCCATCGTGGACTTCAAAATTCTATGGATAGAAAGCCTTACACAGCCTTCCTTCAGAGCATTTATGTTTAATTTTTCTTAACTAAAGTTTTTTCTTATGCTTAGTTTTATTTTATTCTGCTAAATTTAAGGCCCTTTCCACTACTTGCGTTCCAAAACCATCTTGTCAGTGCCCCTCCGATAATAACCTTTTGGTTACTGGAAAGGTAGGGAGGTGAACATCTTTTTTCTGTACTAAGCAATTTTATGGCTTTTAAAATGACTTTTACTTTCCATTTGTATGCTTCTTTTGGTTCTCTAGATCTTCTCTCATTTTTAGTATATCTAACTTAAAAGATGTTCCTATGCACATTAATAGGTGAAAGGATGGGCAAATGAGAACAGAACTTGATTTGTTACTTTAGTAAAGACCAGCTTCTTATCCAGGAGATACTACTTTTTTGTTCTTGTGATTATATTCTTAATATTTTTCTGTTTCACAACAGTGCTTGATATAACAAAACTAACTACTGACTTATATTAAATTTGCTCCCCACTGAGACCTGGAAATCTTACTATTTGTTATTAGTCACCATTGGATAATGTTCTCAAGACTCTTTTCTTTTGAACATTAGTATGCTCTTGCTAAGAGCCCTGGTGGCACAAAGGTTAAGTGCTCAGCTGCTAACCAAAAGGCTGGCGGTTTGAACCCACTCAGCAGCTCTGTGGGAGAAAGACCTGGCTATCTGTTCCCGCAAACATAATAGCCTAGAAAATCCTGTGGGGCAGTTCTACTGTCACATGGGGTCACAATGAGCTGAAATTGACTCAAGGCACTGAATATACCCTGCAACTATCAAATATCTGTTCAAATATCCATTGGTGGTTCAGCCATTGTCATTATCTCAGAGTTAGCCATTTTGTAACACTTGGTTCCACTCACACTCCAGAAAAATAACCCATCCCCCTGGTTTCCCACAAGCCATGACTTCTGTCTATTACAGCACTTATCCCAAGTTACGCTTAACAATCTCTTGCCTTTACTAAACTGAAGTCCTTTGAAGGCAGGCACTGTGTCTTACTCATCTTCGCATCTTAAGCAGTTGCAATGATGCCTGGAACACAGTAGATACTCAACGTTTTTTGATTCAATGTGTGAATTCACAAAGAAAATCGACATATCACAGACCAAAAAGTGCTGAACAGAGTTGGTACTGAATGTTCATGTAATTAACTTTTTTGGTGGGGTTTTTTTTTTTTTAATTGTATGGAGGTTTACAGAGCGAATTAGTTTCTCATTAAACAATTAATGTACATATTGTTTTGTGACACTGACACTGGTTGCCAACCCCATGACATGTTAACACTTCCCCTTCTCGACCTTGGGTTCCCCGTTACCAGCTTTCCTGTCCCCTTCTCATCCTTGCCCCTGGGCTGGTGTGCCCATTTAGTCTAGCTTTGTTATTTCAGCCTGTCTAATCTTTAGCTGAAGGGTCAACCTCAGGAGTGACTGCAGTACTGAGTTAAAAGGGTGTCCAGGGGCTGTACTCTTGGGGTTTCTCCAGTCTCTGTCAGACCAGTAAGTTTGGTCTTTTTTGTGAGTTAGAATTTTGTTCTACAGTTTTTCCAGCTTTGTCCAGGACCCTCTATTGCGATCTCTGTCAGAACAGTTGTTGGTGGTAGCTGGGCACCATTTCGTTGTGCTGGACTCAGTCTGGTGGAGGCTGTGGTATTTGTGGTCCATTAGTCCTTTGGACTAATCTTTCCCTTGTGTCTTTGGTCTTCTTCATTCTCCCTCGCTCCAGATGGGGTGGGACCAGTGGAGTATCTTAGTTGGCCACTCACAAGCTTTTAAGACCTCAGATGCTTTTTTTGGTGGGGGGATTTTAAAAGAGTTTTAGATTTACAGAAAAACTGCAAAGACGGTACAGAGAGTTTCCACATACTCTATACCCAGTTTCCCGTATTATTAACAGCTTACATTAATATGGTACACGTGTCACAATTATGAACCCATATTGATACATTATTATTAACTAAAATCTCGTACTTCACTGAGATAGCCTTTGTTTTTATCTAATGTCCTTGTTCTGTTCCACGATCCCATCCCAGCATGTCACATTACATTTGGTAATCCCATCTCCTTCGGATCCTGGTGACTGTGGCAGTTTATGACTGTTTTATTGAATAAAACTGCGCTGAGTTTTTAAAGTTGACAATTACCTGTAGAAACTGAGCACCTTAAAATTATGACTACAACAGCATTTTAACATCTGTTAGTCGGGAGGTGCTCTAATAATATTTCTTAAGTAGTATAAAAATACACGTGCTCATAATCAAAAGCCTGGCAAGAAAACCAGAAACATACTCCGGATTAAATTATTTACACTTGGGTAACACAACAGATTTGCAAGCCTTTCTTTCTTTTTTAATAATATTTTATTGTTTTCAGTGAAGGTTTACACAGCGGTT
>NW_004443985.1:16182613-16183859 GCF_000243295.1 Trichechus manatus latirostris
ACTGCGCCACCAGGGCTCCTTTTAGTATATGATTATTCATCTCATCTCTATACGGAAATTTTTCTAAAATACTTTCAGATGCTTTATATTAGTTACATCCTAGTTCTATTAATGACATTGATAATATGAGAGAGCTCACCAACAGTATTAGTGAAATACCAGAATTTAAAATTACTTGTTTTGGGGGCAAGTAAGAGGTGAAGGTGGAGATATTTCAATTGGATGTGTTCTGATACATACTTAAGTTAAATTGCTCAAATTCAGTTTGCTTGATCCTTTGCTTCCCAGTCCCTCAATCTCTCCATGGAATATTATGTAAAATTTTATTAAGCTGAATGAAACTGGATATACTACAGAAGAAAAAGGTTAGCTGGTGCCAATGGTCACTTTTTTTCTTTTTTTTGAGTGGTAATCCATGAAAATATTTATATACAAAATGTTAAGTGGCACAGAATGGAGTTTATATACTGATTATAACTACATAAAAACATATCTACATTTAGAATTATATAAAGTTAAAGATCTTCTTTTTAATTCATATTTTGTGTTTAAGGTGATAGTTTACACAGCAAATTAGGTTCCCATTTAATAATCTCTACACATATTATTCTGTGATACTGGTTATACTTTTCACAATGTGTCATTATTCTCGTTCATACCATTCAGGATGTACCATTTCCAGTACTCTAGTTTCCCTGCCCCCTTAACCTTTTCATCTTTGCTTTAGAGTAATTTTTGACCATTTGGTCTCCTATAGATGATTTTTCTTAAAGCAGCTCATTACTCACGGGTGATTTCTTTATTTTACAAGCCAATGTGTTATTTAGCTAAGAGGTGACCTCAAGGGATAATTTCAGTTTAAGGTTTAAAGCATACCAAAAGGCGATAGTCTTGCAGAGTCCACTAGTCACAACCAGTTCAGTAAGTCTGGAATTTTTAAGAATTTAAATTCCGTTCCACATTTGTCTCCTGTTCTATAAAGATCCATCTATTATGGTCCTGATCAGAACGGTCAGTAGTGGTAGCCAGGCACCATCTAGTTCTTCTGGTTTCAGGGTAGATAAGGATGTGGTTCGTGTCAACTATTAGATCTGTAGACTACTTTCTTCTCCGAAACTTTGGTTTCCTTTTTTCTCTCCTGTTCTAGAAGAATAGAGACCAACAGTTGTATCTTGGAAGGCTGCTCACAAGCTTTTAAGACCTCAGACACTCACCACACTGGTATAGAACCTATACTTTATGAACT
>NW_004443985.1:16185625-16186679 GCF_000243295.1 Trichechus manatus latirostris
ACCCCAAAGCAGAGAACATCAGCTTCACATCTGTTTCTGAAAGTTAATAAGTATAGCTAGCAAACTGCTAGCTAAAATAACAATGAAAAGAGAAAGTGAATCATTCTATTTCTCTGGCATACTGAAACCTGACTTATAACTGCCTTCCACAAAAGAGGCGTTTGTCCCAAGTGAGTCAATCACCTTTGAGCCTAACTACCTGCTGGTAAGTAAAATTGGGGAAACATCTGTATGCTGAACAAATAATCTGAGAAGCCAGACTATATGAAAAGAATGCAGCATCAGCATTGGAGGAAGACTCATTAACAGTCTGTGATATACAGATCACACAACCTTGCTTGCTGAAAATGATGACAACTTGAAGCACTTACTGATGAAAGTCAAAGACTACAGCCGTCAGTACAGATTACACCTGAACGTGAAGAAAATGAAAACCCTCAAAACTGGACCAATAAACAACATGATGATAAATGAAGAAGAAACTGCAGCTGTCAGTGATTTAGCTTCACTTGACTCAACAATCAACATTTATGGAAGCAGCAGTCAGGAAGTCAATCAACGTATTGCACTGGGCAAATCTGCTGCAAAAGTCCTCTTTAAAGCTCTAAACAGCAAAGACGTCACTTTGATGACTAACGTACATCTGACCCAAGCCTTACACGCATGAGAAAGTTGGATGGTGAAAAAGGATCCATTTGAACTGGTGTACTGGTGAAGAATACAGAATATACCGTGTTCTGCCAAAAGAACAGACAAATCACTCTTAGAAGAAAATATTTCTTTGGACACATCATCAAGAAAAACCAACAGCTAGAAAAGGACACCATGTTTGGTAAAGTAGAGGGTCAGCAAAAACGACTGAAACCCTCAGTGAGAGGGACTGACACAACAGCTACAGTAATAGACTCAAACACACCAACCATCATGAAGATGGCGCAGAACCGGGCACTGTTTCGTTCTGCTGTCCCTAAGGTTACCGTGAGTCAGAGTTGACTCGACAGCTACTAACAACAACACAGTTTTGGTCCTTTTAAATTTTTCCTCAAAAAGGCTG
>NW_004443985.1:16188780-16189911 GCF_000243295.1 Trichechus manatus latirostris
CTCAGTGGCCTAGCATGGTTATTAAGGTAAGCAGTAGAAGAGGAGAAAAGGGTCTATGTTTCAGTAGTTGTATCATTTCTCTTAGCAGGTATCAATGTGTTCTTCTCTTTTAAAACTACAACAGCATCAATGCCAGGGAAGAAGACCTGCTAATGTGTTTGTGGAGCACTGGTGGCACAGTGGTTAAGTGCTACTGCTGCTAACCAAAAGGTCGGCAGTTCGAATCCACCAGCCGTTGCTTGGAAACTCTATGGAACAGTTCTCCTCTTGTCCTATAGGGTCGCTATGAGTTAAAATCGACTCAACAACAACGGGTTTGGTTTTTTTGGTTAATGTGTTTGTAAACTGGGCTCATAAGGATTCCAAAGGGAGTTGCACATCCCATGGAGAAATCCAGTATACAACAACTGAGACATGTTTCCCTTTCATGGTTAATAACACTTAAAATACAAACACCTGGAAAAGCTCAAACTCGTCTTAGCAGGTTCCCTCTCCTCTATAGCCCTCAATAGGTCTAGGTTTTGATTTATTGATCAGAATTTTAATAAATGACTTTTATTCCATTTAACTATGCTACATCATTATAAATGAAGATACAAATAGAGACCAAGAGAATACATTAAAGAAAGAAGGACTGAAAAGAGAGTGGGATACTCTTTTTTAAGAATGTTGTTAAAGGACCTGAGTTAGAAAAATGGTTTCAGGACAAAAGCTCTGCAACTGGCTTACTTCCAGAAAGTAGGAACAGCCAGACTAGAAGGATACCAAGAACAGAAAAAGCTAGATGAGATTCTGGTAGGGTTGACTGGCCTTTCTGATACTATAACAGAAATAGTAAGGGGGCTTGAAAAGCATCAGGGCTCTGAGCAAAGCAGTGATGAGAAGCAGGGTGAAAATATACCCCTGATGATAAAGTACAGCAATGACAAAGAAGTAGGAAGAGATAATTATTGCACAATTATTACAGAAGGAACCTTATGGGAAGGAGACACCAGAGGCTGATAGGGACTAGAAAGGGAGAGACGGGCAGAAAAGAAGAAAAGACATTGAGCAGAATACCCAGTCTCAACCTACAAAAACCATACTTTTATAAAAATGATCTCTTATGCTTTTCAAAGGCTTACAAAGTAT
>NW_004443985.1:16195589-16196445 GCF_000243295.1 Trichechus manatus latirostris
GTGAATAATATGAAAAAATTATAGGATACAGTCTTATTTACCCTTGAGTGGTCATAATTTCATTAAGGAGATAAGATTTGTATAGAGAAAGAAGAGAAACAAACAACAGCTAAATTGTGTACTATCAACTGCAAGTTCAGAGAAAATAGCTGCAAAAACTAAAAAGGGAAAGTGACATGCACGACTGACAGGAAAGACTGGGATGGGGGAAAACAGAAGAAAAAGGACTGAAGACGGACAGTGGGTAAGTAGCAAAATCCAGAATGGTCTATGTGGAGCAAGAAAAAGAGGTGCGGTAGAGGAAGTTATAGGAAACAAGGCTGCACAAAAGTACAGCAAGACTTTGACTGTCGGGGTTATGTGCCCACAGTTCATGGAGCCATTACAGATTGCTGAAAAGAAAACTAGTAGCTACCATCTATTTACTCTGTCCCAGAACCCAAGTAAGCCCTTTACAGCATCCCATATTAATCTTGATTGCAAACCCACGAGATAAGGATTATTACACCCATTTTCCAACTGGTGAAACTGAGGCTTGGCTAGGCAACTTTTTCAAGGTCACAGAGCAAGTAAGTGGAGGATCAAGATTCTAAATCACATCAGTTGGATTCCAAAATCAACACTATTTCTGGCAGTGTTTTCTCAATTAAAACCAAGAGACTGCTTGATCCCATTGCATCGATTCTGACTCACAGCAACCCTACAGGACAGAGCAGAGCTGCCCCATAGGGTTTTCAGGGAGTGGCTGGTGGATTCAAACTGCTAACCTTCTGGTTAGCAGCCAAGCTCTTAAATCACTGTGCCACCAGAGCTCCAACCAACAGATTAAACAACAAAAAACTTTCTAAAGCACAGA
>NW_004443985.1:16198501-16199335 GCF_000243295.1 Trichechus manatus latirostris
GTCTTCTGGGGGGTTTTAATATGAGACGAGCTACACCATAGCTGCTGTTGGCTGCCGAGTCAGCCACTGACTCGTGGGGACCCCATGCACAATAGAAAGAAACACTGCCCAGTCCTGTGTTGTCCCCATGATCATTTGTGGAGCAGACCGCTGTGATCCATAGGGTTTTCAATGGCTGATTTTCAGATCAACAGGCTTTTCTTCCTAGTTTGTTTTCGTCTGGAAACTCTGCTGAAACCTAGTCAGCATCGTAGCAACACATGAGCCTCTACCGGCTGTGCATGAGGTGCCCTGGCCGGGAACTGAACGCCCGTCTCCCACACGGAAGGTGAGAATTCTACCGCTGACCCACCATTGCCTCATTACACTACACCTTGTTGTTGCTGTTAGCAGGCATCGTGGAGCCGATTCTGTCTGGTGTGATTCAAACTGCATATTGCAAGGGCTACGAGAGCTGCCTGGGCCCTGGAGTCCCACAGACCCGAGCTCAGTCTTAGCTTCATCACTTAGCTATGTGACCTTGGAAAATTCCTAAGAAATTCTGCTTCAGTTCCCTCAATGGACATAACATTATCTACCTTGTAGGGCTGCTGCGTGGACGAGATGATATGCAGAAATAATAGCAGAGTAGTAGAAATAAAATGTAGACTAACTGTAAGAACTTAATAAATGGTGGCTATCAGTTAGCTACCACCTGCTCCTTGGAGACCCTACAGGGCATTTCTACTCTGTCCTATAGGGCTGCTGTGAGTCTGGATCAACGCGATGGCAATGGTTTTTATTTTTATCAGTTACTTGAAGAAGCATCCCTTAGAATGGTATAAAAATCAAGAC
>NW_004443985.1:16207650-16227535 GCF_000243295.1 Trichechus manatus latirostris
CTGGTCCAAATAATCAAAATAACTCAGGAAGTATTATCCACTGCGCTGCTGCTGCCTGCCACTGCATGGACTGTGACAGCTGGCTTAGCCATTTGTCCTCCCTGCCAGGGATTCTTCATCTGGCAAATGGAGATAAGACCCCTACTCAAATTCACAGGGTTTGAAATTAAGGGAAAAAAACACTTTTAGTTATTCAAAGAAAACTGGCATTAAATAAATTTTTAGTTTTTTTTTTTTTCCTTCCCCTTTTTCACATTTAAAACTAACACAAACATTTGAACCCATTATATAGGAAGTATGCTGACGAAAGGGGGCCTCTTCCGGCCTGTGGTTTTTACAGATCACACAGGTCCTAAGGAATATGCAAATGAAGACAGGCAAAATAGCTCTCTATACCAGCTGGTGGACCATCTCCAGAAATTTCTTACAACTTAACATAGCCCGAGGCAGAAAAATGTGCTCATATGCTGAGTTTGTGGGGGCAGTCCTCAGAGTAATAGAAGGGTTACTTGAGAGGTCCTGGGGGGTGTTTATATAGCTAGCCCACCGTAAAACAGCATTTGCTTTTTTGGGGTCCTCATCTTCTGGTTAGTTTAAATGTTTTTTTGTAAGTGCTTCCATTTGTAAAAATGTTAAAGATCTTTTACCACTCACGTATTTTCTCATGATTAGGAATTGGAGAAGGGTTAAAAGTTATCAATTAACTAGGTTTTAATGACCGCTAAGCTAATTGTGGAGTCCCTGGACAATGTGAACTGTTGACACGCTCGGCTGCTAACCCAAAGGCTGGAGGTTTCAGTTCACCCAGAGGCATCTTGGAAGAAAGGCCTGTCGATCTACTTCTGAAAAAACAGCTATTGAAAACCCTACGGAGCACAGTTCTACTCTGACACACATGGAGTCACCATGAGTCGGAATCGATTCGATGACAAACGGTTTTAAGCTAATTGTGAGTGTAATTCAACGATGTGTATCAGTTACAAGTTTTGCTGTTAGTATTCCTCATCTCTCGCAGCCACATATGCCTTGTCAACGAGCAGAATGCTTATGAAATACAAACATTCATTTTGTTCTATTAGCTATGAAATTACTGAACCATGAAAAAGAAATTTCAAGAACAATACTCTCAGGAGCTATAGGTCGGCCCTAACAGAATTTTCCATGGGTATCTTTGCTTATTTGACAGGCTTTGAAAACATAACAGAGATCAATAATTAAGGCAGAAAAGTGAGTCCAAATGGAGATCTATTTCAAACCTCAACTGCAAAAAAATGAGAAGGAATCTGATCAATTCAGAATATACTTAAAATACAGGTAACTCATGATTATCTTACCTTCTGATTTACTGACTTTCACTTTGCTTGCTTGGTAGATACAAAGGACACTTCCTATTAAGTAGCGAAGCAGTTAATTACGGCTTTGTTGACAGTTCTGCTTCATCTATTTACTTCACATGCTGGGAACTTTTTGGAAACCTAAACTTTACAGGTCTCTCAGAAAGACGAGAGGGTAAAACCTGCACAAAGCTATTATTGGCAGGTTAAAGGTCTGGGTGAAGCAGGAAGATAGGACAATTCTAGTCAGTTTTCTGACTGCTTCGGAATCACGTCTCCACACTAAGCCCTGACTGTCGCAGACTCTCGACACACCCACCACAATACAGCAAAGCACACTGCAAAGCATAAGCCAAGCAGGGGGAGAAAAATGTTCCTAACATTTTCTGTGCAAAGTTCCGAATCTGAGTTCAGTGCCTCTAAAACAGTAACTACACTGCACAATGGCTTACTGGAGGTAGTGTTTAATTTTAGTTTTGCATCTGAGTGCTGTTAAAAAACAGTTCGGCATCTTAAGATTTTCACACAGTTCCAACACAGCTTTAAGAGAGTTGTTACTCTAGGTGCATTTACACAGGATTATTTCTCATGCAAGCACACCCACACATCATCCATACATGAAAGAGAGCTGTCAGACTAGCCCACTAGCAGGCTGGGGTACAGACTGTTTTCTGGTTTATGAAGTGACATTTCTTGTTGTACTACGTAAGCAAAGCGACTGTGAAGAATGTTCATTCCCATCACATCTGCTTGTTAATTTCTTCTAGCCTACAACTGTTGTTTTAGGCTTTCTGGTCATTTACTCCATCATTTCTTGTCTTAAAGTTCTCCATGAGATTACAGAAGATATAAGGGAGAACATGTGACATATGTCAGATCTCAGGAGGCGGATGGAAAGCCTCATATATGAGACTCTCGTAAAGGTTTGAGCCAGCTCTCAGCTTTTAAAACTGGCACTTTCTTTTTCAAAACTCTTTGTTCTTCTAAAATAACCTCTTTCTAGTAGAGATTCTAGGCTGCTAACCAAAAGGTCAGCGGTTCAAACCCACCAGCTGCCCCGCAGGAGAAAGATGTGGCAGTCTGCTTCCATAAAGATTACAGTCTTGGAAACCCTATGGAGCGGTTCCACTCTGTCCTATAGGGTTGTCATGAGTTGGAACTGGTTTGGAATAGAAATTCTATAGATTAATAACAAATAAGCATATGATAGGAGGTAAGTATATTATTACGTTTAAGTGCTATTAAAATTTTTAAATCAGTTTACAAAGTATCAAAATCAAATCAAATTTAAGAGCAGTTATTGAGCACCTTAGCTTCTTGGGTGGTGCAAACAGTGTGCTAACTAACAACCTAAAGGTTGGCGATACGAACCCACCCAACGGCGCCACAGAAGAGAGGCTCGGTGATAAGCTTCCATAAAGATGACAGCCAAGAAAACCCTATGGAGCAGTTCTACTCCGAAACACATGAGGTTGCCAGGCACCGGAATCAACTTGATAGTAACAAGTTTAGTTTTTTTGGCTAATGAGCATCTAAATACTTAATGTGCTTAGCAAGTACTTTTCTTCCCTTTGAGGTCTAGTAGTCTATGATTCTAACAAGTGAATTATAATTTTACACAATTTCCAAGTATCTCAGAAACGTTGCCTCTCTATTGTTAAACTAAAGAACGAAAGAAACACGGTACTTTCAGGTTATTTCAGACCCCCTAGCTGTTTACTCTCAGATGTTTATCTTCTTTAGGAGGCTGATCAGCACCTCTATCATAAGCTTTGGAAAGCGGTCCCTTCCTATTATAACAGTTTAGACACTTAAGAGATGCTTCCTGGGCCAATGTACAAATATACCCTGAAAAGAAAGCTGTAACATTTTTGCCCTAAAAGAAAGCTCTGTTGGTTGCATAGGATTAGGAAAATCTATCATGATAAATTTACTCACTGCTCGCTTTACAAAGTGCTGTATGTACATGTATATGCAATAACCTGATTTACACTTTATCAGGATCTTCAACGATTTCCCTTCCATACTCAGAAAAGCATATAAACGGATTTATAAAACCCCAAAACTGTAGTTCTGTATACCTCAGTTCTAGTCTTCTAATATTTACACCATTTTAAAATGAGAAGTGAATGTGTAGAAAGAGAAAGTATGCTAAAACTTTAGTCTTGGCTTTTCTTTTGTTAATACTTAAGTAATTGTTCTGTTTAACTTCCTTTAAATCGTATCTCCATACTAGCCTTCCTTTTTTAAAAACAGGTTAAAGATATAAGGTCTTTCCTCTTTTGCTCACTGTGAAAAGCAGAAACAAACTGAAAGCTTGAGAACATATTGTCTCCAGTAGAAATGGCTGAATAAAAATATAGTCTTGTGTTCATTTGAACAAAAAATATTCAAAGTTTTTAATAACATACAGAAAATACTACAATCAGGTTGACTTAATTGACACATACTTATTACGGTACACTTTAAACCGGGATACTCTACCCAATGCAAGGTAGCACTTGCCAATTATAGAAAGGCAGACCTGTTTTACGTATGTTTCAGTTACTTTCCCAATGTGAAATGTTCCAAAACGCTTTACCTATCTTTTTTTTTTTAATATAGTAGTCATTTTTCTAAATATGCTATTAAAAAAAATCGGACAGATGATCTAAATGGTCCAAGTATAGTTAAGGGAAAAATGGGATGGAATACCATAAATCTGGCCTGTTCTGGAAAATCCAGGACATATGGTTGTCATGTGAGCAAAGGAGTGTGCTCTGTGCTGTGGGGAACAGAAGCCAACGAGAGGGTCTCTGGCGTAAAAAGAACGTGTCTATCCTCATGCTATCTGTTGGATTACAGGGACTCTGGAATAAATTTTGGTCCTTCAAGTCTTTTTCCCTCTTGCTGTCCTCACCAGACCTCTCACCATATCCTGCCCTTTAAAAAATGATGGCATTAAAATGTCATTCTCTCATCAGGAATAAATAAAGCCCCACTTCTTTGCCCAACACAGAATCATGCATAACAACTTAACCACCTTATAAAAACAAAAAACAAAAAAAACACCAAACTCGTTGCCCTCGAGTCGATTCCGACTCATAGCGACCCTATAGGACAGAGTAGAACTGTCTCATAGGGTGTCCAGGGATTCGAACTGCCGACCTTTTGGTTAGCAGCTGAGCACTTAACCACTGCGCCACCAGGGTTTCCTCAACCACCTTAGGTGACATTAATCACGCTGCCTAATAAAGATTATAACTAGATCAAGATAGGGTGTCCTTCTAAATCAGCAATCCAAATCGAAATTTTAATTGGTCAGTGTACACTAGAATTTAAAATTCCCTTATTTTGCAAACAATATCCTCTGGCCTGAACTTTCTACATATTCTTACAAATTTTAATAAAGATTTTAAAATAGCCATTCTCAGCAAGAAAACACCACCTTTCATATTAAACTAATTTGCAAAAATCACTGGAGGATTGCCACCTGGTTCAAAAGTGTGCACACCAACAGAAAAAGGAATGGTTCTGTAAAAATTGCACCTGTTTTGTGATTCAGGCTTTCAAAAAGCACTTCCCACTGTGTCTCTTTTGCTGACAAGTAAATATATGACCTTAAATCCATGCAGCAGCTACATATATCATGCTGTTGAAAGTATTAATCCACCAGTGGGTATATAACATTCATTGATTGACTAATATACTTCAATTGCAACAGTTTTTTTAACTATGCAACTACCTCCATCTTTTTTCTTCCCCTATTTTTAGCCAAAGAAAATACTCTCTAAAAAAAAAAAAAACTCAAATTTTTTTGAGAATTGAAAATTCACCATCAACCTTTCCCATATATAAACTTTAACAATCAAATATCTATAACTTAATGTCCAGTAAGAATAGCATTAACAGGCATATGGTAAAGCAATACTCTAACAATTCCACACACAAAAAAAAGTATTCTAGATTGTTACTCTAAGTTCCTTAAATTTTTGTCTTTATGAGTACCTTTAGGTACTGCACCTTTATTTTTTTCATTCTTGGCCATAATCTTAATGAAGCATAAATAAACTTTAAAAAAAAAAAACAAACTAACAAACATTTCTTGTCAAGAAAGTGTTAATATACTCCTCACTCATAAAAATAACTGAGCACTGTATGAGAATAAAATCTGAACCAGTGTAACAGAAAGAAAGCATACCTCTGTATTTTTCAAGCTGTGAAAGTATTATCAGGGTATTAATTTAATTTTGGATTCTTTATAGTGAAAAATTCATCCTGTTATACTGATAACAGACAATTAAGCCAAACCTTATTTTTCGTAATCAAAACTCCTTCAGAGGGCATAGACAGTGGTTAAAAGCACTGACTTGGTACCTAACCTGCTTGGATTCAAATCCTGATTCTGTCACTGACCAGCTGAGAATTGTGGCCAAGTTACTTGTTACTCCATGCCTTAGCTTTCTCATCTGTAAAATTGTGCTAATAGTACTTCTTGGGGCTGTTCTGAGGATGTCATGGAATGAGACTTATCAGATCAATAATAACTAACACTTATATAATTCTTATGATACATGCATGGCTAAATTAACAAATATAAATGGACAGCATGACAAAATTTACTGTCAGCAATTTTTAATGGCAGCACAAGAGTAGAAGGGCATTTACTCTTAGCAGGTAAAACTACAAATTTAATCAGTCTGTCATTTCAGTAGTCCACCTACCAAAACCAAATTCTGAAACTTATAAGTAACATGTTACAGTTGTTACGTACCATCGAGTTGGTTCCAATGCATAGAGACCCTATGGGACAGAGCAGAGCTGCCCCAAAGGGTTTTCTTGGCTGTAATCTTTACGGGAGCAGATCACTAGGTCTCTTCTCCCTCGAAGCTGATAGCTGGGTTTGGACTGCCAACCTTTCGGTTAACAGCTGGGCGCTTAACAACCATCGCGTCAGCAGGGCTCCTGTTACAGTTAGTGAATGGTAAATTTAATGGTTTGATAATAACTCCGCACATACTATACTAATGTAGGATATTTTATAGTCTCATTAAATAGGAAAATAAAATGAAAAAGTTATTTTAATGTGCGTAATTACTTCCACATATATATTGAAGTAGCAAATTAAAACATGTAAAGTAGAAAATAAAGCTGGGATATTCAAATAGAAATTACTTTATAATTGTAAGATCAAATAAATTTTTCCTAATATCATAAAGCAATTAAAACCACATAAGGGCAATATGGGTGAATAAATTTTGAAATGAGAATTCTTAATTTAATTATTTTCTTACTATGATGGAATGATATTTATAATATAATACAAGGCAAGTTCTTCTAGGATGTTAAAGAAATACAGATAAAGAGGCACATCTGTAGATACGTTCAGAGAGGCTGGATTTCTTGGGCACACAGCATTAAATGTAGAACTGCACTGTCCAATTTAGTAGCCATACATGGCAAATTAAATTTAAATTAATGAAAATTAAATAAAATTAAAAATTATATCACTAGCCACATTTCAAGTGCTCAGTAGCCAAATATGGCTGGTTAGTGATTACTGTATTGGACAGGGCAGATAAAGTATTTCTCATTATTGCAGAAAGTTTTATTGGCCGGTACTGTTCTAGACAGCCATGGATTGGTTCACTAATCACACTTAACTGAAGCCTTACTAACAGTCCTGCTTCCTGTCCACACAAATTCTTTTTATGAAATTTGCAAAAAGAAGCAGGCTTTTGCCTCCTTTTCTAAATGTTTAAGAGAATGAAAAAGGAGAGGAACAGGCCAATTCTCACATCAGAAAACTAGCCACCAAGAAATAGAAAAACTGCTGAGGTCCTCAAAGCTGTTGCTGTGTACTCACGTGGCAGGGGAGCAGGGGGCCCAGTGGCCAGGAGGACTCCTCTTCAGGGGTACATTTCCTCACTAGGGGAGGGGTCCCCATGTGGGGCCTTCACACTGGTGGGACCTTCCCCATTATGGGGCTGGGGTTCCTGCCAGTGAAAAATGGGAAATTTCATTGTTAGCCAGTTTTGAAACTTTCCCCCTTTGAGATATTAAAAAACACTGCTTACTGGATTATTTGGCTAACTCAAAGCAGGATTATATGAGGCTGACTCTTGGACTGATTAACCATGATGTACAGCTGATTCTACCTGTCCCTCAGATCCCAGGAAAAATAACCTGCAGCACTGTTGGAACCATGATTAGAATCTTAGATCTAATCCCATACTGAAAAGATTAGATTGAACCAGGTAATGGTTTCTCCAATCAAGTTTAAAAAAAAAAGGATACTTGTCTTTTAATTATCAGTAATTGGTAGAGGTGAAAAAGCAATATAATCAAATATAACAAAAACCTCCCAAAGTTCCACAGCTTCTCATTCTCATCCCATCCAAACTTTTAAAAAGATTTGAAAATGAGAAGTAAATGTTTGAATTTCACCCGTTTATTTCTCATGACCAATCTGTGATTTGGTCTAATGGTGATAAAATGGTCAAAAGAAGCCAGGATCTATTGTTGTTGTTTTTTCCAAACAAATTTGAAGAAATCCATGTAAGCAGGTTGTTAGTATCTAAAAGTGTGGCTAACAATAAAAATCCCCCATGATCCTTTCATTCACAAAATGTTTTTTACTTGTACAGGATAAGGATTTACATTGTTTTAGCTGCAACTCACACATTTACAATGGAAAATGACAGGTATATTTCTACTGACATTCTGAAACCCCAAAAGTCCCTAAATCCTCCAGTTTAAACTCTTTGTGGCATATCTTTGGGCAGTTTGGGTAAGAGGCCCACCTCCCAAGAACCCTGAGGATTCTTCTGGATGACTATCACCTAACCACATCACACCTAAAAAGCACCAAAATGATTAGAAAGTTTAAGTTTGTGGTGAACTCTGAGGAGACGTAGGAAAAAGTAAACAGAAAGTAGCTATTGCACTAAAGCCCAAGACATTATTTTTTCCCACCAGGCACCACAGATCCTGGTTCTGCTTGACTTACTCTCCTCATCTCCTGAGTTGCAGCTTTCCCCTCTAATCTCTTGTAATTACCTGTGCTTCCAGACAGCAACGGAGAGGTCAGGTTACTATACAATGCACTTCTCTATATATGCTGGTGGTGCAGTGGTTAAGAGCTCAGCTGCTAACCAAAAAGTCAGTAGCTTGAATCCACCAGCTGCTCCTTGGAAACCCTATGGGGCAGTTCTACTCTGTGCTATAGGGCTGCTATGATTCGGAACTGACTCAATGGCAACAGGTTTGGTTTGGTACATATACTACAATGGGGACGGGGGATGGAGAGAGGAATCATAAGCAGGAAATGGTATTTTACACAAAATTAGATGATACATTTTTGTATAAATTATATTGCCTTCCAATTTGTAATAGAAATTTATATATAGTTAAGACATTATCTAGAACCCAAGTACTTAATGTAACTGTGAGTTTTAACGTTTTCCACAGCATCTAATATCACTCTGATTAGCTTCCTATCAGAATCCTTATAGTGGGCCACACATATAAAGTATTAATTTAGCAGACTATTCCTAATTGCATTTACAATCTCAATTATAGTGAGTAAATTAGGCTTAGCTGCTGCTGGGCAAAAGTAAGAGTGTGAAAATCAAATTTTTGAAGATATCAGAGTGAAAGCAGTTCTAGAGTATATAGTCAAACAAAAACATTGCCAAAGACATAAAAATAAAGATGGACATCAAACATCAAACGAAGGCATGCCTTTCAGGAGCTGACCAAAGTTCCTAGGGATGGAACTGAAATGCTCCACGGCCATAGCTTCGTTCTGAAAAGATTATGAGGTCACTGACCCAGGCAGAAGGAGCCCTGGTGGCACAACAGTTAAAGCCCTTGGCTGCTAACCGAAAGGTTGGCAGTTGGAACCCACCAGCCACACTGAGGGAGAAAGATGTGGCAGTCTGCTTCTGTAAAGATTACAGCCTTGGAAACCCTATGGGGCAGTTCTACTCTGTCCTATAGGGTCGCTGTGAGTTGGAATCCACTCGAAGGCAATGGGTTTGGTTTGGTTTTTGACCCAGACAGACTCAGTCAAAATTAAGTTCTGCTAGACTTCCTGTCTACCGAGAAATACCCTGATATTTACAGATAAAAATTTCTTTACAATTGACTTATCCATCAAAAAAAAAAAGGCCTTAGAATACAAAGATTTTTAAAAATAGAAACATATTCCTCTGAACAGTGATTTGCTATTCACTTTGCTACAGAGTCAAAATTTTCGTATAACCTTTCTTCCAAATCATACCATTCAAAGAAAGGGACATAAATGTGTAACATTATGTATAATGCTCTGTTCCAAATTCTAAGATAATTCCTTATAAAACTTACATTATCTTAAGAACAGTGAAGGAATGCAAGTTTCCCCCTCCTCCAAGGCATCTGTAGAGGGACTGAAATCTAGCTAGACCTTCCCCTCACCACGCTTCATAACCATTTGCAAGGGTCTTCTGACTTGGAGGAAAAAATGCCTTTTTCTCATTCACACAAAATACCACATTGCATCTTATTTTATGAACCACTAAGAAAGAAAAAGCTTACCAAATGAAATTACAATGTACTGATTCCTTACCACATAAAATGATTTTATACATACTGAAAGGGCTCTCTCGATAAGTATAATATTGACAGATGATAAAATATATCACTCTTGAGCACAGAAGAGTAAGGTATATAAGCAAATAAAGCTGATTACTAAAACTTTTCCGCATTTGGAGTCCAACTCTTTTGAAGCACTTTTGAGCCCAGAGATGACTGTTTTTCCACACAATCTAGTCTTCTGTGCCATCAAGAGCACAATCGATACAGCATATCTTGAAATGGTGCTCCACTATTGCCTCTGGAATTTTCTTTCAAGCTGCTGACACACTTTTTGCAAGTTGTTTGTGCATGCACAAGCACTAACAACTAACTCACAACAGCTACCTGGCCAAAAGTGACTGATCTCAGAAATGCTAAAATATAGAAAAAAATACACTTTTTAGAACTGATGAGAAACAGTAGTAGGGTCTCTGATGTTGGGGCAAAATGCTGTTTCACTTTCTTTCATCCATCTAACAATTCATTAATTCCTCAAATATGCACTAATGTCCTAGTATGTGGGTCACTAGGGTCACTAGCCCAAACACTAAGCTAGGGCTACAGCAGTGCACAAAACAGGTAAGGACACTGCCCTCAAGCAACTTATGGAGAGACTTGCGGAGTCTCTGCCAAGTCCCAAAAGAGAATTCACAATGCAGATCCCTGGGGTTCTGTGGCAGAGGACTACTCTGTTTAAAAAACACCTCTTAGTATGTTGCAGGAGGTCTTGCTCAGCTGCTAATCCAAAGGTTGGAGGTTCAAGTGCACCCAGAGGCACCTAGAAAGGCCTGACAATCTACTTCCAAAAAACCAGCCATTGAAAACCCTATGGAATCAGATGTGACAACAAAAGCTTGAGCAGCAAAAGACAAAATAGATACATGGGACCTCACAAAAATTAAATACTTTTGTACATCAGAAAGGAAGTGTGACAACAGACATATAACCTTACAATCTACTGGTCTTACCATGTACTCTTTCACAAAGAAACAACTGGCCCAATAGGTAGGTGGAGTGGCCTGGCAAAGGGTCAGCTAAAGAGACATCTGGAAGATAACTTCCTGCGGAGCTGGAGCACCATCATCCACAATGTGGTGTCTGCAATGAAGCAATGGCCAGTATATGGTGCTGTTATCAATAGCTAGAATGAAAGCAGGAATGCCTCTCTCATCATCATTTCCAGTGGTCCACCTGCAGAATTTGTTTCCCATCTGTGCAACTTTAGTCTCTGCCAAGTTAGAGATCCCAGGGGATAGGTAAGAGTTCCACTAAACTTGAACTTCTGACTACCATCTGATCACTTTGGGCTTTTCACGACAGAATATCAAGAAAAAAAGGGAGCTGGGTTACTGCTGGGGATATTCAATCCTAATTACCACAAGAAGCACAGGCTACACAATGGGGAAAGGAGAACTCTATACAGAACTCAGTGGATTCACTGGGGTATCTCTTGGTGATTCCATGGCCAGTGGTAACAGTAAATGAGAAATTTCAGCAACTATGGCTCAGTAAGAGCAAGGCAACTAAGGGCTCAGACACTTGAAAGATGAAGGTCTGGGTCACCCCAGCACACAAGCTGTCCAAATCATGCAAAAAAACCACCCAGCCTTAGTGAAGGAGATGATGAGTATCAATTCCAGTCTCAGGGTCAGCAACACTGGTAGGAATGCAGCTTGTTTCACTAGCTCTCTTGCCTGACGTCATTCAGAGATTACGGTAGGGGTTCCACTTCGAAGGGGGACTTGGTTACTGATTGAACTTGTACTTCTGATCTCAGGGAAGAAGTGAGGGCATCTTATTCTCACAAAAAAATGGAGGCCTCCTGTTGTATGGAAGCTGGATATCATATAGGGCATAAGTGGATCTGAATGGTAAAAGGGGCATATTGTACGGGACACTTTTTATATACCACTTCAAATCCTCTTGACCTCACCTGTGTCTTATTCCAGGTGTCCTATCAGCACCAACTCCACACCGGTATAACCTGACGGTGCCTTGTCTCATGCCTGAAGTGAACTTCTTCCCTCCCACTACAGAGCACACTACCACTTGCACACCACCACACGAACCACCTCGTGGAGGAGTTCATGTCCTGTAGAGTGAAGCTTTGATCAATGGGAGACAGAAACTAGTAGAAAAATTCTTCCTCTTTTCTCCTCCCACAACAGTTTCAAGACACAGTTTATATGGTATCTCAGGGTATGATCCTATAAGACTAAGAATGGCCGACAGCACAATAATTTGTCCTTGTACTGGCTCTCCATTGTTCCAAACTACCTTCACCTTGTCTCTCACTCTACTTCTGGGATGGTATTCCTTAATAAACTAACAGCACACATATCCCTCTGCTTCACATTCCTCTTTCTGGGGAATCTAAGCTAAGACAGACCTGATAGTCTGTGGTGCCTTTACGATATAAGGAGTCATATTCCTCTGGAGCTCAGAGGTGGTAAGTGAAGCCACAGGCAGAGATGAGCTCACTTAAGAGAGAGGTAGAGTGAAAAGAGAAGAAGGTCTAACACTCGGCCTATGAATGGCCATGAGGAGGATAAGGCCAGAAAAGAAGACTGTGGAGTGGCCAGAGAGGGGAGTGAAAAACTGGAAATCATTGTTTTTATTGTGGAGGAGCTTAGTGGGGCACACAAGAAATACGTATCTAATGAGTTGTTGCTTTTTAATTATTAAATTTGGTCAGATCCTGCTATGGATATCTGATTTGATGCATTAGCAAAGAAAATTAAATAATATGTAAATGACAGCATGGTGGAGAAAGTTTTCTCAAACCACATTTCTCTAAGGGGAAACCCCAGGCAGAACTGTGCAAGAGTGGAGGACTCCGTAAGCAGAAACCAGACTCTCTTCTCTGCGCCTCTCTTGGGGGGCACGCTGGTGGTCTATACAGACTGAGGAAAGGGTGAACTGGCCGACTAACTTATTAATTTACAAAATTCTACCTTGTAAAGATTTCTTTTGGATTAAAAAAAGCTTAGACATCAAAAAGGCTCATAAAAGAAGCTTTTATAATGAGATATTGTAGGAAAAAAACACCTAAAGGTCTGTAACCTGAGTAAGGCACTTTAGTTTACTTTGCTTAAAAGTATACTTCATAGCAAAATTTTCTTCCTTACAGACAGGAAGACATAAGAGTTCATAAAAATATTTTATATGTTTTTATGAGCACTTAGGATCAGAAGCCAAATCTTCCTTAATACTTAGAATTTATCACAGGCTAGAAGGTATGAAATGTTATCATCTGTTCAAAGAAGCCACACAGTCCTTCGTATTTTTTAATTAATTCTATATATCTATCAGTTGCAGGGCTTAATTTGTTTTTTACTTTACAAATGTTTTGATATTCTTTAGGTCATGAAAACTTCTCTTTAGTTCATTTAGCTTAGTGTTAAAAAGAAAAATCAGTTCTGCCTGATTTTCTGTCAGTTTCAGTCAACATTCTTTTTGCTACTAATGCTTCATGAGTGCAATGATGAGCCAAGTCTTTATTAAAGCACACATATGTTCTTTCAACTTCCAGACAGGTTTTATTTTCATAGCCACATTAGGTCTCAAGTTATAATTAACAATATCAAAGTCAGAGAGCTAAAATCTAAATTTATAACCAACAATATGAACACTGGGGAACTGCAATTTACATCACAAAGCAATGTTTTGTAATAACATTCTTAAAGTACTTAAACAACTATGAAATGTTCTTGAACAAGAATGTCACAGCAATGGTAAATGTAAGTGTTTCATAGGACCCAACTGGAGAGTTTTATTTTCTATCATTGCTTTTGGTAATTAAAAAAAAATGGCATATTTAAATCTTTAGCTCACATTGTTACCTCAGGTATTGTACAATTAACAACTGCCTTTCGTAAATAATAGCATATAGGTATACTGAGTACACTATAACTTAAAAATGAGATAGGATCAATGATAAACCAAAAAAACCCAAACTCATTGCTGTCAGGTTGATTCTGACTCCTAGCGACCCAATAGGACAGAGCAGAACTTCCCCATAGGGTTTCCAAGGAGCAGCTGGTGGATTTGAACTGCCAATCTTCTGATTATCAGCCGAGCTCTTAACCACTGCACTACCAGGGCTCCAGGATCAAGGATACCTAGCAGCAATGTTGAGGACCCGCTCGGGTCACATGAGCATCAGAACCACTAGGTGGGCTCCTCTAAGGAAATCTGGCCTTGTCTCCCTACTTGGAGATGGTGGCACATCCTCTACACGTCAAGCTTTTCTTCCACAGTTGTCCGATCCATGTTCTAGTAGATGGATGGTATTCTAATTCACTGACAGGCACTACGGCTGCCTGCCAACACCAGAGCGGATATTAGTTTTCACTTGATGCTTCAGAATCCCCAAATGATACAACATACCAGGTCAAATGACTTCAGTGGCTTTAAAGTCAGCCTAAAAACCCCAACACTTTTACACTAGGTAGGGCTCAGTGTCTCAACAGCCCATTCTCTTTTAAAAATTCTAGCTAAAATGTCAGCGGCAAGAGGTTTTAAAAATAATCTCTAGGTGTTTCAAATTTCCTGTGCTTGGTTCAGCAGATTGCTGACCAGCCTGATAATGAGCTAATCTCTCAGGATTTAAATATCCAGCTACAAGGCTGGGAGTCAACAAGAGCCAGTTCTAGGAAGAGCAGGAACTTAGAGGGATGAAACGACAGAAAATGCCTTCCAGACACCTTTAAAAAAAAATCCAAGTCCAATAATAACTCAAGCCTTCTATATTTATTTAAAATCTGAAAACTGCTCTCCTGAAAGTGAAATTTTTCTAAGCATTATACAAATCAACTTAACTAGACTGAAACACTTAGGCTGATCTTATTTCAACCTTTGTCTCAGTATTTCGCCAACAACTCTATCTCAAAGCTCTGACAGATTGGTCTGGCCGCCATGATCTGTGACCACTTCCTTTCTATCAAGAAATACAATTTTCTCTTTTGATGCTAAAAGATTTTTGTTCATACAGTATGAACCTGGGTGTATTTAGACTCTGAGGTGGCAATGTTAACATGGATATAATGCATTTCATTAGTTTACATTATATTATGTATTTATATAAAAAAGATAAGAATGTTTAGAATTAATATAGCTTCTCTGGCTCCCTCGGCAACTCACTGAGAAAAACTACTGAGATCAGGTGGGCTTCACTGTTAGGGTAAAAAGAAATTGGAATAATCATTGAGAGAGTCATGGTCCTTTAGTTACACATCTGGACTGGAGGAAGGAGAGGGAAATACAAAGCATTTTGGCTGAAGGTATTAATCTACTAAAATATATTAGAAGTAGAGCTTTCCATTTTCAAAATCTACTGTCATATATGATGGGAGTTCTAAATTGCCTGAGGGTGGGGGTGGAGACAGCTACTACACGGTAGGCTGGAGAAGGGTCACTGTGTGTATAACTTGTTCGAGATCTCCTGAGATTCCCTCCCGTTATTTGTTGGGGTCTTAGAGGCTTTGGGCAACTAGCCAGCAATGGTTCACTTAAAACTCTTAATTCCATTTCCCAGATTTGCCTTCATCAAAACATTCATCCCTGAGAATCCCTAGCACAATTCCAGGGTTCAGACCTGGAGAGTAGGGTGCCTGAGTTTGGGAGCATTTCTGAGCACAGGCGCTATGGCATACACTCTGATTTCTGGCATCTGTCAAGTAACAATCTGTGATGACCAATTAGTAAGGAATTTAAACACTTGGCTTCTTTCTGCAGTGTGCATGAGGAATCTGAACAGGGGACAGAGTCTCGTATTTAGAATCTAGAGAAGTTCCCTACGTAAATAACAGGTGTATTTTTAAAAAAATCACATGTAAAAATCAAAACATGACAAACTCGATGTTGAGAAATAAAAAATATTTCTTTTGATGAACTTAAAAGTATTATGGAGTTCCTATTCCAAGTCTCACCCTCTATCCATATTTCCTTGCCAACGAAAACAATTAACACTCAATTACTTGGAGAGGGCAAATCTAATAATATTCATGACTTCCTTAATATGGAGAAATTGTTAACCATTATGTGGTGTGGTGAGTATTCAAAAACGCTTGCCAAGTATAGTCTCTGAACACGGAGATATGGTTGTGGGAAAATTTGTAGCTATGGTGGTAAATCTGACAACCATAAACCTACAGTCATTCTGATTCTTTTATGGTTTCGATCTGAGTACAGCTGAAACCAAATGTTTCAATTTATATACTATGTTAAGTTTCTCTTTTACATTTATATATGAGATGGGCCGCATGCAGCAATATCTAATTTACTAAATATTTCAAGAATATATCAAACTCATAATGTATAAAATACAATGCAAAGGAAATATTTAAGTACTTTAAATATTACTCAAGTAAAGAGTACATGACTAAGACCTGAATGGCTGATGCCACCAAAGGCCTATCACTATGCTGTAAAATTTACTTAGCACCAACTAATAAAAGCTCAAAATTGCACAACTAGTAAAATGCCTGACACATAATTTGAGAATATTTTTCTTTTTAATTCACACCTTTTCAAACTTAGATTCAAGGAATTTGTAAATAGGGAAAGACAGAAATGTATTACCTAATTCTGAATGCTACTTCTGCTAATTCTTTGTTAAAACCTTCCACAGGCTTCAATGTTTATAGAACAAAGCCCATGTTTTAGTTCTGGTACTCCAAATACTCCATAATTTGAGCCCCCTCTCTTCAGCCTCATTTTTTCCTGCTGCAGCATGAATAAACCTTTTTTCTAGACAAACTGAATTCCTGAAACTTCTCAGCTCCATGCTTCTAGTTGTTTTCTCTTTCTGGAGCCTGCCTAGAATATCTTGCTTGCTTCTCTCCACTCATTTATGCCCCATCTAAACCAACTTAAAATGCTTTAAGGGTAGCTGTAATGGGTCATGTTTGTGCTCCCAAAATCTTAGCTTAGATACTGGCACAAAGCGATGCTCTTCAAATATCTGTTGAATTAAACTGACTATACAGCCAACTCAAGACTCCATAACACTCTGCCCCTAACTGGTCCAACTGGACCACTTCCAGCAACTGATCTTTGGAGATACTGTGCTCAAACTGCATCCACTGCCACATTGAGAATGTTTTAAACTTGTTGATCTTATGGCAACTCTGAATTTTTTTTTTTTATATTGATCAAGTAAGTGGTCATTTGTTCAGTGTGTAGGGCACAATGCTTCCAGGATGCAGAGATGCAGGACTACCTCTTCTGTGAGAACACACAAGCAGATCAAGGCCAGTATCATGAGACAAGAGCCAAAACGACTGTGGAAATCCACAGGAAGACGCTATGCCTGTTCGAGAGAAACAAGCAAGATCCTATATACAGGCTGTGATGTTCGTTTAATTTCATCCTTAAACGAAAGCTGCCCGTGGTAATTCAGGGGTCTCAGGGATCTCTCCTTCGTCTGGACAAATACTACTACTTTTACTCTTGATGATGATGATGATGATTAGAGACTGACTGTGTTTACTGGGTGCTCACTACACGCCAGGTACTATTATAATTTGTGCTTCACATGTATCGATATAATCATCTCTCACAACAATCTAATCTATTAAAACATCCCCATTTTGCAGATTAGCGAACTGGCACAGAGACGTAAAGTACATTTGAAAAATTACACAAGTAGTAAGTGGTTGACCTGGGAACCACTACGCATGGAATGGTCAAAAGGGTCAACTTTAGGTAGCAGAGTCAAGGAAGGACTCTCCTAATATGCAACATATGGGATGAGACCTGAAAGAACAGAAAATTATAGACATATAAATAAGAATGTTATCAAATGGGCCTAGTAGAGTTCCTCCTTTCCTAAGAAGCAGATTTCAGTTCCCTGCCAGCCCAAGGAATAATTCAAACAAGGCAATTATATCGTCCAGTGGTAACCAGGGGACACTCCACCCTCTTGAACTACAAAGCCTGCCTCCCACAGTCCCTGGTTGTTCATTCTGCTCCAGACTGTAAGCCCGGCGGGGCCCTGTGTGGTATGCGGTGTCTTCCTCCCCCATCAGTGAGTATATGTGACTAATAAACCGCGGCAATCTCATCTGCCCAGGGTTGGGTGTCATGTGTTCCGTCATTCCTATAACCCAGGTGCAGGAATCCCTCCCTCAGCAACGGGGTGAAGAGGAGGTGATCAAAACTGCGACATACTGTGTGTGTGATGCAGCCCTCAGGCAAAGTCACTTAACTTTCATCTCCAAGCTTTTTATTCTGAAAAAGAGAATTAACAATATCTACCTTGCAGGTTATTGTGAGCACTGTGTAAAGTGTCCAGGGCAGTACTAGACTCTTGGCTGATCTGACTTAATGCCATTCCTATCCTGTCATCTCCCCTAGCGCTACAACCATTACTATTGCCTTAAAACATGCAAAAATTAAAGATTAATAATAATAGGGTTAGAAACTGTAGGTGGAGATACAAATGACAGAACTGCCAGATTCCGTTTAAAAAGCAATCTGGCTTATTTATCAGAAATAATAACTTATTTTAATTTCAACCAGCACAAATACAACAAAAAAAATTTACAAGACTTTTAGGAAATAATGAACATAGACATGAAACCAACCTGATTTCAAGGTGATGAATATTTGGTTCTACTGTACTTTGATTCTGTGATACTGGACATACAAATGATGCAATAATTTACAGTAGTAAAAGGTCCTTTAAGGAGCTAACATTCTAGGTGTAAACTGCTTTACTTTTCAATACATTTTTTAAAAATTGGATGCTTCAGATACGGAATGGGGAAAAAATGGAGCTAATAGAGCTTTACCCTGAGAGAATTTTCTTTTCTTCAGTTGTTTATTCTTTATCACATCTCAATTATTACTATTTATTTGAGCACACACATCCAATGCACCAACGTTTCCTGAATTCAGTTGCACATCCTCATGCCTTTCAATTTTTATGTAATCACCTAATTTACACAAGTTTATGTATTTGGAGAAGATGAGAACTATAAAATATATATCCTACATATAAATTTCATATTAAAATGAAATTGCAGAACTACTAAAAACGGGGGGCGGGGGAGACATACAATACAGTTGAAACTCCTTTGGACATAGTGAGGTCATCATCTTGGGGAATCTTTTGTGTGCTAAGGATTTTTTACTTTAGATTTTGGCTAGTTTATTAGAGCTGATGCACAATTGAGTTATTTGGGGGATGCAAACTTTTATTTTCTTTAGTATTCCACCTTAATACTGAAATTTTACTTATTATTACAAAGTTTGAGATAAACCATAATCCAGGTCATGTTATTCAGTAAGCAACTGCATGCCATGCCATATCGAGACATCATTTTTTATGTGTCTTTTAAACATAGCTTCTTGGCTACTACATTCAATAAATATTTAAGCAGTAGCTTAAAGAGGATTATTGTTAACATGTTGTAAGAAAATTGCACAGTAGATAAAGCCTGTAATAAAAATAAGCAGAACACCCACTGTTCGTATACTATAATGAAGTGTATTAGCTGGTCTCAAAAGCATTAACTTCTACTCAAACAGCAGTGGTATTCTGTCCAATCTATTAGCTTCAGACAGTGCATATTAGCTACAGACTATTGGAAATCTTTATGTTTGTGTGTTCAAAGAAAATGATTTTTGCTATATTAGAAATAGTTACATATATTGAAGATGTATCTTAAATGCAAATAAAAAAAGGAAAATCTTCTTTCCTTACAAATAGGATTTTTTTTTTTTAAAAAAAAATTACTATTCCTAGTCTATGTGTAGTCCTATAATTTACATTTGGGAAAAAGCAAGCACGATGTGCTTCTATTAATTAGCTTTTCTCAAGGGATGTAAATTTACAAAAGGAGACCACTGATGAGCCAGATTTTTCTTTTACTCTGATTCTGTTAACTGTCTTTCCCTTGGGCAGAATTGTGTGGGAGTATTAAACAAAGCCATCACTTGGTTCGATGTAT